>NC_052153.1:79581723-79881723 GCF_902713615.1 Scyliorhinus canicula | reverse complement strand
TAGGATGGACGTAGAGAAGTTGTTTCCATTAGCAGGGGAGACTAGGACGTGGGGGCACAGCCTTAGAATAAAAGGGAGTCACTTTAGAACAGAGATGAGGAGAAATTTCTTCAGCCAGAGAGTGGTAGGTCTGTGGAATTCATTGCCACAGAGGGCGGTGGAGGCCGGGACATTGAGTGTCTTTAAGACAGAAATTGATAAATTCTTGATTTCTCGAGGAATTAAGGGCTATGGTGAGAGAGCGGGTAAATGGAGTTGAAATCAACCATGATTGAATGGTGGAGTGGACTCGATGGGCCGAATGGCCTTACTTCCACTCCTATGTCTTATGGTCTTATGGTCTTAATGTCTTTTAGAATACCCAAAACTTCCCCTTTCCGTATGACAACTTGACCTAGAGTATTTAAACATCCATCCCTAGCCTCAACATCCGTCTTGTCCCTCTCCTTTGTGAATACTGATGCAAAGTACTCATTAAGAATCTCACCCATTTCCTCCGAGTCCACGCATCAATTCCCTCTCTTGTCTTTGAGTGGGCCAATCCTTTCCCTAGTTGCCCTCTTGCTCCTTACATACGAATAAAAGGCTTTGGGATTTTCCTTAACCCTGTTAGCCAAAGATATTTCATGACCCCTTTTAGCCCTTTTTATTGCGCGTTTGAGATTCGTCCTACTTTCCCGATATTCCTCCAAAGCTTCATCAGTTTTGAGTCGCCTCGACCTTACATATGCTTCCTTTTTCATCTTAGCTAGTCTCACAATTTCACCCGTCATCCATGGTTCCCTAATCTTGCCATTTCTATCTCTCATTTTCACAGGAACAGGTCTGCCCTGCACTCTAATCAACCTTTCATTAAAAGACTCCCACATTTCAAATGTGGATTTACCCTTAAACAGCTGCTCCCAATCCACATTCCCTCGCTCCTGCCGAATTTTGTTATACTCTGCCTTTCCCCAATTTAGCACTCTTCCTTTCGGACCACTCTTGTCCTTGTCCATGAGTATTCTAAAACTTATGGAATTGTGATCGCTATTCCCAAAGTAATCACCGACTGAAACATCAACCACCTGGCCGGGATCATTCCCCAATACCAGGTCCAGTATGGCCCCTTCCCGAGTTGGACTATTTACATACTGCTCTAATAAACTCTCCTGGATGCTCCTTACAAACTCTGCTCCATCTACGCCTCCAACACTACACGAATCCCATTCGATGTTGGGGAAGTTAAAATCTCCCATCACAACCACCCTATTGCTCCTACATTTTTCTATAATCTGTCTGCATATTTGTACCTCTACTTCATGCTCATTTTTGGGAGGCCTGTAGTAAAGTCCCAACAATGTTACTGCACCCTTCCTATTTCTTAGCTCCACCCATATTGCCTCAGTGCTCGAATCCTCTATCGTGCCCTCCTTAATCACAGCTGTGATATCATCTCTAACGAGTAATGCAACTCCTCCACCCTTCTACCTCCCTCTCTATCCCTCCTGAAATATCTATACCCTGGGATATTCAGTTGCCAGTCCTGACCTCCCCTCAACCAAGTCTCAGTAATACCAATAACATCATATTCCCAGGTACTGATCCAAGCCCTACATTCATCTGCCTTACCTGCTACACTTCTCACATTAAAACAAATGCACGACAGACCACCTATCCCTTTGCGTTCATCATCTCTTCCCTGTTGACTCTGCCCCTTAGTCACATGGAGTTTATTATCTCGTACCTTACCGGCTTTAGTTGCTGCTTCTTTACTGACCTCTAACTTCCTAATCTGGTTCCCATCCCCCTGCCACATTAGTTTAAAACCTCCCCAACAGTGTTAGCAAAAGCACCCCCTAGGACATTGGTTCCAGTCCTGCCCAGATGTAGACCATCCGGTTTGTAATGATCCCACCGCCCCCAGAACCGGTTCCAATGTCCCAAAAATCTGAACCCCTCCCTCCTGCACCATCTCTCAAGCCACGTATTCATACTGACTATTCTTGCATTTCTACTCTGACTGTCCTGTGGCACTGGTAGCAATCCTGAGATTACTACCTTTGAGGTCCTACTTTTTAACTTATCTCCTAACTCCCTAAATTATGATTGTAGGACCTCATCCTTTTTTAAAACCTATATCGTTGGTACCTATATGCACCACGACAACTGGCTGTTCACCCTCCCCCTTTAGTATGTCCTGCAGCCGATCGGAGACATCCCTGACCCGAGCACCCGGGAGGCAACATACCATTCGGGAGTCTCTTTTTTGACCACAGAAACGCCTGTCGACTCCCCTTACAATTGAATCCCCTATGACTATAGCCCTGCCAGTCTTTTTCCCGCCCTACTGTGCAGCAGAGTCAGCCACGGTGCCATGAGCCTGGCTACTACTGCCTTCCGCTGGTGAGTATGGTAGACACTTGGCTGTATTACAATACTAGACCAGAACCCAACAGTGGCTAGGATACTAGACCAAAACTCCAATATTTTAGTTTATTTGTAAGACAGTGCAGAAAAAATGATTTACTCCAGGAGTAATGGCATGAAGAAATATGGCTTTGGTATTTAAAAAAAACTTTATTATGAATACAATATTAAACTTTTTAACCTAACACCCATAAAGAACAGCTTACAATTACCCCTTAACCACTACTACTCAATTTCCCATTGAACAACAAGAAAAGAAACATAAAGCTCTCAATCTTTCTTAAAATCAGCATGGAATAGGTTAATATTTGCTTGACAAAACTGATTTGGCTCCTGTTAGAACCCTTTAAACTCATGGCTGAATATTTTCAGGTTCACCTGGCGTATTTTAATTTCTCCCTTGTCCCCAGACAAGACTGCTCTGCTTTAAATATTCTTCTTCTTTTATAACTATCCTATTATGAGATAATTGTGGACGCAGTATCAGACAGATCATACTTCATCCCTTCTCTCTCCAAAGCCTTCTCCAAAACTCTTTGCATTCCTTGGCTCCACGCAGCAATGAAGTCCATCACATGAACCTGCCTCCCATCCATTGACTATGTCTACGCCTCCCGCTGCCTTGGGAAAGCAGACAGAATAATCAAAGACCCCTCCCACCCGGCTTACTCACTCTTCCAACTTCTGCCATCGACAGGAGATAGAAATGTCTGAGAACACGCACAACAGATTCAAAAACAGCTTCTTCCCGCTGTTACCAGACTCCTAAATGACCCTCTAATGGACTGATCTGATCTCGTTCCACATCTTCTCTACTGAGTAGTACTACACTCCTGTATGCTTCACCTGATGCCTGTGTCTATGTATTTACATTGTGTATTTTATGTTTCCCCTTTGTATTTTCTTTTCATGTACGGAACGATCAGTCTGAAATGTACGTGGAACAATACTTTTCACTGTCCCCTGGTACACGTGACAATAAACCAATCCAATTCAATGACATAATCTCCTCAAGCTGAAGAACAAATTACCTTTGCAGAATGTAAGTACCTTAATTCCACAGAGACTTTCCCCGGTCAAACCACAGTGCATTAGCCCAGACTGAAAACCACATTCCATTGGTCAATTTCACCTTCTGGCTCCTCGAAGCTCCCAGGCCTTCAAAACAAAATCCTTTTCTAAAAACATGATCACAGAGGGCGGTACGGTGGCACAGTGGTATCACTGCTGCCTCATAGCGCCAGAGATCCGGGTTCAATTCCGGCCTTGAGTGACTGCCTGTGTGAAGCTTGCACTCTCTCCCCGTGTCTGCATGGATTTCCTCTGGGTGCTCAGGTTTCCTCCCACAGGCCAAAGAAGTTCAAATTTGGTGGGTTGGCCATGCTAAATTGCCCCTTACTGTACAAAGATATGTAGGTTTGGTGGATGCGTTGGGTTACGGGTTAGGCGTGGGCCTAGGTAGGGCAATGTTTCAGAGAGTTGGTGCAGACCAATGGGCCGAATGGCCTCCTTCTGCACTGTAGGAATTCTATTCTAAATTGTCCCACTATTTAGAAGCCAATATCTCTAAAATCCTCCATTTGTCACAGCTGACGTCTGCGCCTTTGAGTTCCCTCCTTACCAGGGGCAGCGGCATAGGGTAATGCCAGGTAGCTGTGCCAGGGAACGTGCAAACTCCACAGTCGTCCAAGGTTGAAATTCAACCCGGATCCCTGGTGCTGGGAGGCAGCAGTGCCAACCACTGTGCCACTCAGAGCCTTTAGAGTTTGATGGCATCTTTCTAAAGCACCTTGTGATACAGGATGATAATGTTCTGACCTCTTTGGGGGGCCATGGAATGTGCTCACTACGATTCCCCCTTTACACAGCTGAGTATGAACTCCCTGGTAATTGGGGGTGGGGTTTCCTCCGAACAAGGGGCAACCACTCAGTATAAAAACCCTGACTGGGTGTAGGTCAGTGAGAGGAGTTGTAGTTTTGTTGTTTGTGTATGCCATCGTGTATGCCATCGTGTATGCCATCGTGTATGCTATAGTGTATTCCATAGTGTATGCCATCGTGTATGCCATCATGTATGCCATCGTGTATGCCATCGTGTATGCCATTGTGTATTCCATAGTGTATGCCATAGTGTATGCTATAGTGTATGCTATAGTGTATTCCATAGTGTATGCCATAGTGTATGCTATAGTGTATGCTATAGTGTATGCTATAGTGTATGCCATAGTGTATGCCACAGTGTATGCCATAGTGTATGCTATAGTGTATGCTATAGTGTATGCTATAGTGTATGCTATTGTGTATGCTATAGTGTATGCTATAGTGTATGCTATAGTTTATGCCATAGTGTATGCCATAGTGTATGCTATAGTGTATGCTATAGTGTATGCCATAGTGTATGCTATAGTGTATTCCATAGTGTATGCCATAGTGTATGCTATAGTGTATTCCATAGTGTATGCTATAGTGTATTCCATAGTGTATGCTATAGTGTATGCTATAGTTTATGCCATAGTGTATGCCATAGTGTATGCCATAGTGTATGCCATAGTGTATGCCATAGTGTATGCTATAGTGTATTCCATAGTGTATGCCATAGTGTATGCTATAGTGTATTCCATAGTGTATGCTATAGTGTATTCCATAGTGTATGCTATAGTGTATGCCATAGTGTATGCCATAGTGTATTCCATAGTGTATGCCATAGTGTATTCCATAGTGTATGCCATAGTGTATGCTATAGTGTATGCTATAGTGTATGCCATAGTGTGTGCTATAGTGTATGCCATAGTGTGTGCTATAGTGTATGCCATAGTGTATGCTATAGTGTATGCTATAGTGTATGCTATAGTGTATGCCATAGTGTGTGCTATAGTGTATGCCATAGTGTATGCTATAGTGTATGCTATAGTGTATGCTATAGTGTATGCTATAGTGTATGCCATCGTGTATGCCATTGTGTATTCCATAGTGTATGCCATAGTGTATGCTATAGTGTATTCCATCGTGTATTCCATAGTGTATTCCATAGTGTATGCTATAGTGTATGCTATAGTGTATGCCATAGTGTATGCTATAGTGTATGCTATAGTGTATGCCATAGTGTATGCTATAGTGTATGCTATAGTGTATGCTATAGTGTATGCTATAGTGTATGCCATAGTGTATGCTATAGTGTATGCTATAGTGTATGCCATAGTGTATGCTATAGTGTATTCCATAGTGTATGCTATAGTGTATTCCATAGTGTATGCTATAGTGTATGCTATAGTGTATGCCATAGTGTATGCTATAGTGTATGCTATAGTGTTCATTTCTACCCTACTGTGCTTTCCTGTTTTCTCACCCGTCGGATTCTCCAGCTAAACTGATGAATTAAGCTGCCTTTACCTCAGGCAATTCATGACTTCCTTAAACAGCTGTGATATGAAATTAGAATCTTGATCTGACTGCATTTCCTTTGGTAAAGCGTATCTTGCAAAGAATTTGCTCAATTCTTCTACCACCCTCTTAAAGGTATCATTTGCAGGAATCTAGGGGACGGATCCACTATTGTCAGCAAGTAGAAGTGTCCACTTTACGTCTGAGAAAGGGACCCTAACAAAAGGTTCATCAAATGAGGGAATTGGAATTAAAGGTGCAGGTTCAATTGCTGCTTGAGGTTTTCCTATCATCAGGCAGATGTGACATGTTCAACATAATTTGACTATGAGAGCGATTCTCCGGCCTCATTGCGCTCTCGCTCAAGCAAATCGAGGCTGGTGAATAGCGTGAGAGGCAGAAAATGAGAACCGCGCCAAGAGCCTAACAGTTTGCGATGCAATCAGCCCGCCCCCATAGGCAAAATTGGGATCTCGCCATAGCATGGTGAGAAACCAATTATCACCACTTGAGCCCTATTTCCATAAACTTATCGAGAGCGACCCCATATCCAATGGCCTCCTGTCACTCAGCGGCCTCCCCAGCAAGTGTTCACACTGGCATGGATTAGTGTCCTTTTGAAAAACGTGATCATGGTGGAAGGGCTTCTGTGGGGAGCCGAGGAGGTGAGTAGCCACCTTTACTCACAGGCAGAGAGCCCGGGGAGGGGGGGTGGGGGGGAAACGCTGGGAGGGGGCGACTGTGCGTGGCACCACCATGTCAACCCCTGCATCGTGTGTATCCATTCCTGGAGCAACCCTTGTCTCTGCCTATCTGGCCCACCAATCACCCATAGCCCCCACCAACTGCTGATGCCTCAAGCTTTGTGGCTGAAGGCCTCATTGGGAATTGGCAATCGTGATTAACTGAGCAGTTCACAGATGCCAAGTGGATTCCTGTGGGTGGGTGGGCCATGTAACATGTGGGAGTTATTGTCTAGCATCCCAATCACATATTGATGCCTGGACACAGTGCTTGAACACTGCAGGAGGCAACACCACATACAGAACAGCCAACATCCAAACACCCAGGGGATGGGGACATATCCACGGCCAGAGGATGGGTGAGTGCCTGGAGAGATGGGACAAGGGTTTGGAGGTCAGTCTGCATTGCGGAAGAAAGTGACAGAGGCATCATACTAGTTGTGCATAAAGGTGTTTATTGTGTTT
This sequence comes from Scyliorhinus canicula, assembly GCF_902713615.1. NCBI lineage: Eukaryota > Metazoa > Chordata > Chondrichthyes > Carcharhiniformes > Scyliorhinidae > Scyliorhinus > Scyliorhinus canicula. The sequence goes on along the minus strand of NC_052153.1, from coordinate 79,874,725 downwards.
TGCAATTTCCCACCCTCCCGATAGTGCTGCCCCTTCCTCACCCCCAGCCTCCTCATCCCTTATCTACCTCCACAACCCCTCCTCCCCTCTCCCGGATCACTCAGTGATCCTCGATGTTCTTTGCCCTCCTTGCTCTACCACTACATCTAGGTTTGTCCCCAGAATGTACATCTGAGGTGGAGGCGCCAGCTGCTTACCTCATCCCGCGGCCTTCGATGCCCTTGGCGCGTGTCCTCTGGGGCCTCTGGGGCTGGAGGGCCCTGGCTCACTTGTCGGTGGCACATGCACAGCTGTGCTGCCCTGTCCTGTGTGCTGACCCCGATGTGTCTGCGGCCTCATCAGAGGGGTGGAACTTGAGGAGCTGGTGGCCACCGTCGCCAGTCCATGGGACGGGCTCGGGTTGCCACTCCTGCCCCTTCCTCCCGCTCGGTGCCCACAAGGCCCTTGGGTATACCTTGGGACAGAGGGGCAGTTGGTTTGAGCCCCAGCTGCCCCTGCATCATCTCACTCTGCCAGCCCTGGCGTTACCCCATGGTCTGCACCATCGTATCAACACTCTCGGCAATGCTCCTCTGTGATTGGGCCATGCTCTGCAGAGCCTCGGCTGTGCCCACCTGCAACTAGGACAAGCTCCGCAGCGCCTCTGCCATTCCCATCTGAAAGCAGGACATGTCCCGCAGCACCTCATCAAGATCGGCCTGATACTGGGTGACATTCCCCCAGCGAGGTGGACATTCTGCCGAAATCCTCAGCCATGGTCGGCACCGATTGCGCAAGCCCTTGGACTCTTCACTAATGGTGCCGATGTTGTGCACCAGGCTCTCCACTGTGGTCACCACCCTAACAGTGTTGGCCTCAGTGTCACACATTGCTGGCAACATCTCCTGAACCCGTAGCCTCTGGGACTCCTGCAAGTGGCTACGGATCTGCTGGAATGGCGCTGACATCTCCCTTTGAATATCCCGTCTGCATCCTAACATCTCCATCAGCTCGGTGATGACCTCTTCCACAGGCTCAGATCAGGCTGGGACTCAGCTGGGTCCTGAGATCCAGCAGGCCTATGACTACTATCTACCCTGGGGGGGTTCCTGCCTCCGCCTGATGTACATCAGCAGCAGTATAGAGTTCACCAGATTGTGCCCCCGAAGCCTGTTCACTAACATTTCCCAATGAGGTATGTGTCTCTGCGCTGGTGGGGGGTGGGGATGACAGCTGTGACACGGCTAATACAGTGGCATTCGCAGAGCTCTCCTCCGAGGTGGTCTCATGGGAGGCTGGAAAGGGGGCTACCCGGGATGGGCCGGCGCCCTCGGCTGGATCACCTGTGGAAGAATGGACATGTGGTCAGTGGGAGGGATTGGTCAGTCAGTAAGGCAATAACAACTCATGTTTGACATGTCCCCCGGGTGGAGCCTGGTGGTTCCTCCAATCTGCGGCACCCTCCAGCCTCTGCGTGGGTGACCGCCCTGTCGTCGGCCATGCCGGTCACCTCCAGAGCACACTCTTTGAAAGTGGTGAGGATTTTTAAGTCCAGCACACCACCGCCAGTCTGGGCCCTCTCCCAGCGATCATGGGAGAGCTTTTCCTGAGGAGACACAGAGGAGGCCACATGCGTGGTTCACAGGGGGTGCGAAGGAAGGGTAGGGGGTTGAAGGCAAAGGGGGTGGAGGAAGGGTTGCGGGGGTTGAAGGGGAAGGGGAGGTGGACGCTCCGTGGGTGCGGAAAGGTCTCAGGTGTGTGGAGGGGGGGGGCGTTGGTGACTACTCACTCGTGCTGCCCAGTGGAGGTCATTGACCTTTTCTTGCGCTGGAGGCCAGTCTTCTTGGTCACACAACCGGCGCTCACAGCTGCCACCATTGTGGTGAATGTGATTCACACCGGATTGTAATCTGTATATACATGTGTCTGTATTGTAAGTGCAGTTGCACTACCTGTCCTCCAGGGGAAGTAGCTCTGGGAATGCTCGAGTTGTATGGGGCTCCCCCCTTGGCTCTGCTCAGGACTCCTCCCCCGGAAGCTCCTGTATAAAAGCTCAGTGCCACATGGTCAGCCGGCCAGTTCACCGAAAGTTCAATGGCTAACCGGCTGGCTCTGTTGTGAGTATATTAAAACCGCTATTCTAATCCTACAAGCACGTGTCCGTAGAATTGTTGGTTCCAACAATTTAATATACTCAGGAAACAGTCAAAGAAATTATGGAAGCAGCCCTCAAGCCCGGACGCCTAGAACTCGACCCAGAGGATGCAGAGGCTAATGAAATTTTTTCTCACTGGTTGAGATGTTTTAAAGCCTACCTAACAGAAGCCAGCACCGCCGGAACAACGGAGGAACAAAAACTCAGCGTACTGCACGCGAGGAAAAGCCACAGAATATCCACACAGCTAAATCCGGCCGGTTCTTACACCGCAGCGCTGGCAATATTGGACAAAATGTACGTTAGGCCCATTAACGAGGTTTATGCACGCCACGTGTTTACGACCCGCCGTCAGCGGCCTACAGAAACGCTAACCGAGTTTGTACGGGAATTGAACAATCTTTCCAATGACTGTAATTATCAAGCCGTTACCGCGGCGGAACATAGGGAGCTTGCTGTGCGGGACGTTTTTGTGGCGGGCCTTAGGTCTAACTATGTGCGCCAAAGACTGCTGGAAAAGGGGGCCCAGGACTTAGACACTATTGTGGAGGCTGCTACCACTATGTAAGTTTCCTTCCGCAGCCTCACCGCGTTTCCCGCGGGCCCCGCGACCTCATCGTGGACCCCCGACCAACAGTCCCCCCAAGCCTGTGCCGCACGGCCCCCCAGCTACCGCGCTGCCAAAGCCAGTTACTCTGCTGCCCCAGCCAGTTACTCTGCTGCTCCAGCCTGCCATTTCTGTGGCCAAAGCTAGCACCCACGGCAGCACTGCCTGGCCCGTAACGTGACCTGCAGCAGCTGCGGGCGAAAAGGACACTATGCCAGAGTGTGTCTGGCGAAGAAAGCCCCAGCCTCTAACCCTCCCATGGCTCAAAGCACCCGTTCCCTGAATTCACAGGCCTGCAGGGACCGAAATGCTGCAGCCTGTATGCCAACTCCGCCCCCACCCGACATGTGCGACTCATGGGGGCGGCCACCTTGGCAATCCTCCTCCATGCGGCCGGCCATGTGCGACTCATGGGGGCAGCCATCTTGGCAATCCTCCTCCATGCGGCCGGCCATGTGCGACTCATGGGGTCGGCCATTTTGGGATCCAACCCTTCAAACTCTGAAACTCACCTCGACGACTACGAACTCAGAGGGCAGTCATCACAGGGCCACTCCAGCTCAGCTGATCAAGCCGCCGACTACCCGCAACTCAGCGCAGTCACCCTGGATCAATCCCGCCCCAAGCACCTACGAAGTTTGATGGCGGAGGTCCAGATCAACGGGTACAGCACGCCATGCCTCTTTGACTCCGGGGTACCCGTGCTGTGTCGGCCTGGGTGGCACGCATGACCGGTACCACCTACTGCTCTTGCACGCGGATGGACCCCTCCACCTGCACCCACAGTTGCTGGATGCCGGCCGTCATCCCCTCTTGTAGTCCCTGGCTCTCTGACTGTATCTGCACTGTGGCTGGGACTAGGTGTTCCAAAAGCCTGGGACCCGTCTGGACGGAAGTGGTTCCTGGGGCTGGCCTGCGTGCGGTGCGCACCAGATAGTGTCCCAGGAGCCTCTTCAGGGGGGCACCACCTCTTGCACTGGCTGGGGGCTGGGGACACCGGATCGACCGGCCCCATCTCCGGCAGGTTCTGTAAGTCACAAGATGACATGTATGATCAGCGAGCCGGGGGAGCATGGGGGAGGGGGGGGTTGAGGGGGATGAGAGGTGAAGGGGTTGTGGGCTGAGGAGGGTGGGGGGGGGGGTGGGCTGAGTGGAGTGCGAGTTGAGGTGAGTGAGGGGGATGTAGACGGGCTGTCCACACATGTGTCATGGGATTCACAACTAAGCAGGGTCTCACTTCCTCGCCCACCGCCAAACTCCACCTCAGTGATCTCCCATTCCTCCGGGCTGCCGACCACAACCAGTGCCCTCTGCTTGGGCATGGTGAGGGACTGCAGGTCTGTTGGTTTCCCTCCGGTCTTCTCCCGTTGCCGGTGATTGTGCGCGGCCTTCCCCTGCGGGGGGGGGGGGGGGGCACAAACGTCGACATTGTGAGACAGTCCGACGCATGCAGCCCAGGGGTTGGGTAGATGGTGGCCTCAGTGGCCAGGGCACCCCGCCATGGCGGCCGGCATGAGTGCTAGCATGGGGGCAGGGTGGGGGTTCGGTCATCCCCCGAGGGGGAGGGACCGGGCTACGGGTGGGGGGGGGGGGGATTTGTGGGCATGGAGCAGCTGGCTCATCCTGGCCACCCTGAGGAGATCATGGAGTTTATTCCGGTACTGCATGCCAGTCCGGACGATGTTGCCCACAGCACAGATTGCCTCTGCCAGCTGCGCCCAGGCACGGCGAACAGCGGCACCTGGCGGCCTTCCTCCTGGGCCAGGGTACAGGGACATCCTTCTCTCCTCTACGATGTCCAGGAGAGTGTCCAACTCAGCGCCCCTGAACTGTGGAGCTGCTCTCCTTCCAGCCATCTTGTTGACTGGGACGGTGTGTGGGGGGAGATGAATCGTTTAAGTGCAGCTGCGCCGTGTGAACCTCATGTGAGCCAATCACGACCCGGCGATTTGTAACTGTTTCCAATGGAATTGATTGCGTTCCACGTGGCGATGGTGCCAGCCCATTTAAAATAGCTGATGTAGTGCAGCTGTTGCGCCGTTTTTTTGGTCGTAAAACGCCACTGTTCCCACGCCGGCGTCGGCACTTAGTCTCAAAATCGGGGAATCCAGCCCGATGTGTTGATAGCGGGACTGAATTGGTGGTGTTCCAGAACAGGAAAATTGGCACCGTTCCCAGAGCAATTCAGCAACCGTTAATGAGCTAGCACTGGTGCCACCTGGCACCTGACAAATTCCAATTAAAAGTGGTAGCTGATTCGCTGGAGTTGGGATTGACACTCCAGAGGCTGACAAGCTGCAGCTGTACATAAGCAGTTCACTCCCCACATACACCACCCCAGCCAACAAGATGACAGCAGGGAGAGTGGCACTCCATTTCTGTGACACGGGACTGGAGACACTGTTGGATGCCGTGGAGGAGAGGCAGGCCACTGTGTACCCCAGGGTGGGGAGGAGGTTGCTGCCACCCATCACAGGTGCACCAGGCTTGGGTGCAGGTGGGAAAGGCCTTGAGTGTCGTGGGCAACACCACCTGGACTGGCCAGTAGTGCACGAAGAAACTGCACAACCTCCTCAGGGCAGCCAAGGTGAGTAGGCAGCACTATGCACTTGGCACTAACCCTGGATACACACACCTGTAATCCCACCCCTCCCCTGCCAACCCCCTGAGGATGATTGAACCCCCATCCTGCACCACTTGCCAGCACCCATACTGTCCACCATGGCTGGGTGCCCTGGCCACAAGGCCACTAGCTACCCACCGCATGTGCTGCATATGTCCAACAGTCGAAAACTTTATTTTCTGCCTCCCCCCCCTCCCCCCAAAATCAGGAGAAGTTGCCCCACAATCGCCGTGAGAGGGAAAAGACTGGAGGAGACTGATGGACCTGTGGCCCCTCACCACAGCAGAGCAGTGGCCACTGGACCTGATTGGTGGGCCCAGGGAGAGGGAGATCAGCAAGTGAGACCCCACTGAGGTGCCGTTCCCCTTGGCACGTCTGTCACTACCCCATCAACTACTGAAATCTGTGACCCATCTACATCATTACCGAGGATAAATTGAACTCCTGCAATGGGCAATTTCTACAATACAATCAGCTCGCCTGTTCTCAAACTACTTTTCAAATTTACCTTATACTATGGAATATGTTTAGTATCTCCATGAATTCCACTTGTTAATACTCTTTCATGCAATATCCTCTCTGGACAACAGATAGCATTATCCCATAATGTTAAGGATTGACTAGCTCCTGTGGCCATTAAAAGTTTGAGAGATTCAGCTAACTGAATTTTCAGCATCCTTTCCCTATGTTTTACATGCCTCCTCTTCCTATTTCAACTTGTGAGTCTGTGATCTCATTATTAAAAATCTGGAAACAATCTAAAATGCTCTGTCTGCAGCACCTCTGTTGATTGCATCTCAACAGGCTGCTTGACTATAGTAGGCATCACCAAAATCTGTGACCAAGCTACATCATTACCCAGGATTAATTGAACTCCTTCAATGGGCAATTTCTATAATACAATCAGCTCGCCTAATCTCAAACTACTTTTTAAATGTACCTTATACAATGGAATATGTTTAGTTTCTCCATGGATTCCACTGGTTAATACTCTTTCATGCAAAACACTCTCTGGACAACAGATAGCATGCCCCACAACATTAAAGACTGATTAATTCCTGTGGCCATTAAAATTTTGATATATTTTTCAGCTCAACCTGCACAGATGGATAGACTTTCTCTTTGCATATAAAATCTTTAAACATCTCTGCAACCTGGTGTTCGACATTCCCACTTTAGCTATTAAATGTTCCTTTTTTAACTTGCATAAAAGCTATTGATTTCTCTTATCCCAAAGTCTCAGAGACGACCACACCTTTACTCTCATACACTCAGAACTTTTCTGAGTCCCGATTATTGGAAAAGATTTTCTGTGTAACCGCCATCACATTGATTTTGTGTGCCCAACCTTCCTTTCACCTCCCTAACTTCTATACTTTTTGGATTTAATAGGGTGATGCTAAAAGATTTTGATCTATGGACCAGCTCATAATTATCAGCTATCTTTGCTGCTTGCCTGGCCATTTTAACCTTCTGATACCTCACATGGGCTCTAGTACCAAAGGAAGTCAATTTTTCAATTCCTCGAAAATAATTACTTCTCTGAGAGCTGTATATGTTATCTCTATCTTACTGAGGGTGGAAGTGAAATAAAAGATTTTGATCGATGGACCAATACATAATTATCAACTATATCTGCTGTTTGCCCAGCCGTTTTAACCTTCTGTTATTTCATATGAGTTCTAATGCCAGAGGAAGTGAATCTTTAAATTTCTCCAAACGAATTACTTCTCTTACTACTTTACTGAGGGTGGAAGTGACATTTGAAGGCTTCGCTAACTTCTCCATTTCCAATTCCCTTTTCTGTGTTATTTCTCTCTCCTTTTCCCTTTCTTGCCTTTCTGTTTTCTCCCTTTGAAATGTTCTTTCTTTTCCTTTTACTGTCAATTCAATTATTTGCCTTTCTCTATCTCTACCTACATCAAGTTGTTTCATTTGTAACTGAATTGTGGCCCATTTAATTGACTTGCCCTTTGGAGAACTTGATCGCTCTGATATCCCTTCTAATTTCAAATGCTGCACTTTTATGTCTGCTTTCCTCGCCTTTGCGGCTAATCCTAACTGTAACATATCTGTTGTGGAGCCATGGTTACTTTTTGTAAACCAGTCAGTGTTACATCTTCCACTCCCAGAAAAGTCAGCAATTGTCAAAGCCATATTGCAGTCTAACCACTTTAAAATCCTACAACACCAATTGTTGATTTCAATGTTCCTCTCGCACTCATAGCCGTTTGGATTCACCAACTCCAAGCTGTGAAAGAGTTATTTTAAAACCCACAATGAGCCCTCAATCTTGCTATTATATGGCAGGTGGTAATTGCTCGGCAGACCAAATCCCAAGGGAAACTTGATCAAGCTATCACAATAATTTGCATTTTATTACGAGAAGTATGTGCACTTAAGTGTGGGGGTAAGCATTTCAGTACCACTCTTGGAGATTTCAAATATTACATCAAAACATTTTTAATAAAAAGGAAAGAAAATGTAAACGGCTTGCATAGCTAAAAGTAGTTCTTCAAACATTTCTCAAAAGGTTTCTGCTTAATAAACCTCACAACCAAACACCCTTTTCAGGCAACAGTCCCTGTAGATTTTTGATCTTTTAATATTCCAGGACATCCGCAGTTGCTGTAGAGCAAAAATTCGCAAGGCTTCTCCCTCTCCTACTCATTAAAGGAACTCCAAGATTTGTAATAAAACTTTAGGTGGAATTTTCCAGCTCCCCACGTGGAGTGTTTTCTGGCTGCAGAGGCAGCTTCCAGTCCCACTGATGTCTACAATATTGTGTGGGGGCTTGCCGGCTGCACCATCAGGGAACCCGGCATGGGGGTCAGCTTCGGCAGGACTGGTAGATGCTGCTGGTGGGAAGAGCCTGGAAACCACACCCTTTGCTTTCCCGAAGACAAACTCTTTTCAGAGCATGGTGAAAGCTCACTTTGCTTCTTTCACAGATGTCCTACACACAGTGCATTCTTCAGGACAACACATGACCACTCTCTACTCGCTCAGCTTTTCATCGCCTTTAATATGTTTTTTCCCTTCCATCTTTAAACCCATTGTTGTTATCTTTATGTGGAAGGTACGTTTCCCAGGATATAAAAATCTTTCATGTTATTTTTATGGCTACTACTTTTGGGTAAAAATAAACAAAATACATTTGCTTTATTTATTTATGATTTTTATCAGTTGTACATTTTCCTTTTGAAATACAACAGAAACTTAAACTCACCCCATATTTCTTAATGCAAATCTTTATTCATGCCATTGGTATTCCATTTTAGCTCTGCTCATCTCCACTTCAAATGCTTACTTTGCTTAAACCCCATTTTGATTACTACATCTTGCAGTCTGTCTTCAGTTTGATTAAATTAGTCACAACCAGACTGACACACACACACACACAAATAGTCCACAGCCTGTTTCACCATGATATTGGGGAAATATATTTCTCCACACATTCAACTGAGACTTGCAGGCTTAGTCTCCCACAGGCATGCTATAAATATGGGACAAGACGCATTCCATAAGGAATGCAGAATAAAGAGTCAATATAATGGACAATCCCTGAAAATACTGGATAGTTGATCATCTGCCGATGATGAGCTCGGCACTCAGCTGGAGGTGCTGAGCACCTCCAAGTGGAAAGAGCTGCCTACCTTGCACCAATTGCAATGCTTTGAATGGCAGCCTTTAAAAACTTTTCCTGGTGCCATTGTTCCTATAGCATTCATTAGTTCTATACAGAGTGTATACTGCGTGGATAGGCAGGTAAGTGGTATGCATTAACATGGAGGGTATAATGGGCTATAGGGAGTGGTTGGGGGGCATGGGCGTTATGAAGGATAATGGGGGTCACTAGAGGCATCAGTTAGCATGAATTGAGCATGGGGAATGGGTGGAAGGGTTGATGGGGTATGAGGAATGAGAGCTAATGAGCCTAATGTTTAACAAAACTATTGGGATGAAGTTCTGGAAGCGATGTGGGCCTTTTAACTGCCCACCTCAAACTCGGCAGCCATATCTGACCTGTGTCTGGAGACAGTGTGCCCGACTATATCTTGCACCTACACAGTCCTCCTACCCTGGAATGAAAATCGTGCCATTTGGGGCACTTTTTCCCAAGATTGGAGAGCCGAGCTGGGTAATTTCCCAACTCAAGTTATCTACCACTAAGAAGAAATTATGTTACTCCTACCCCAGTCTCTGTGACCCTGTATGTTCCCAATGAAATGCCCGATCCACAATGGGAATGTTTAATGATTCTTTTAATATAAACAAACCTCACAAAATCTTGTGAGTAACCATGTGAACACCAAACAAGGTTTGTTGACATTGTCTGAATGAGGTGTAAGTGCAGAAAAGTATAAAATCAACACTATACTCTAATTGATTTGAAAAATTTCGAGCTGAATGAATGCCAGAAACTGTATCACACGTTAAAATATTAATGAGCCGCACCCAGTTTCTGATATGCTGGGTAACTATTTTAAACTTAAATGTTGGAAGTTGTAGCCCCTCTTCTAGTCCTTACGAAGATATCAGACAGGGTTACAAAGATTTCAAATATCTTTGTTTTCATTGTTGTTCACAAATTGTGTTGGATTAGTTTGTGTCAAAATAACACTACCCACAAAACAAGTCATTGGACTCCAAAAATATAGATAAATGTGGGGACCCATTCTGAGACATTTGTGCAGTTAATACAGGTACTGAAGTAATTTTGCAAGAAATTGTTATGTCAGCTAAATGTTTATTTTGAAAGAAATGATGCTTCTAACAAGAGTTACATGTAGAATTAGCTAGTCATTACACTCCTGAGAAGGGGGGTCGCTGGCAGTTGAGAGCATGTGGGGAGAATGTGCATGTAAATTATTGAATTTTCAAATGTTTAAATGATTTAGCTGTAACCTTTGAAATTATTTTTTTCTCTTGATGTACTTCCTTATATAATATGATCCAATTATGCATTTGTATCATCTGTTGCACTAACAATGTGTCAGCCTTGGATTTGTAGTAGCACTCTCACTTCAGAAAGTCACTTTTTAGAGTCAGGGGTTGTCGATTCAAATTTAAATCCAGAGGCTTGACAACTAAAATGTTGGCTGCTTCCTCAGAAGTACCCAGTCACAGAGGTAGGAAAGTAAGTTGCAAAGAGGACATATGGAGGCTGCAAAGGAAGATAAGTGGTTAAGTGAGTGTGCAAAGATCTGTCAAATGGAGGCAAATGTGAAATTAACCATTTTGGCAGGAAGAATAAAAAATAAACCTATTATCTAAATGATTGCAGATTGGACAGCTCTGATATTCCGAGAGATCTGGGTGCATGAATCACAATAGGCTAGCATGCAGCAGGTACATCAATTAGGAAAGCCAATAGAATGCTATTTTTTTTATTGCGAGGGGAACTGAATACAACAGTCAGGAGGGCATGCGTCCGTTATGCAGGGAACTGGTGAGACCACATCTGGAGTACTGCATACAGCATTGGTCTTCTGAAGGATGTGAAGGCATTGGAAACGTTTCTTTGACCAATGCCAAGAATATGCGGGTTGTCTTATGAGGAAATGTTGGATAGACTAATATTGTTAGCCACTAGAATTTAGAAGTGTAAGAGGAAACTTGATTGAAAACTTTAAGATCCTGAGGGGTCTTGATAGAATAAAATGTTTCCTCTTGTGAGAATATTTGAATATTTTGGTGAGGCTGGAGATGCAGGGAACTAAGGTTAGGAAGAGACGGGAAAAATTAGATGAAAGGAAACCCTAAATACAGGTTGTAGCTGCAGGCTAATGGTGCAGCTCAACATGTGATCCACCTTTGGTTCTCAGGATATAAATTGAACATGGCTAAGAGCGAGATGTTTGTAATTCAGGTGAGGGGGCAGGAGAGTAGGCTGAAGGAGTTGCCGTTCAGGCTAGTGGGGGAGAGTTTCCGATATTTGGGGATTCAGGCGGCACGGAACTGGGGCAAATTGCATAAGCTCAACCTGTCCCGACTGGTGGAACGAGTGAGGGAGGAGGTCCGGAGGTTGGGTGCACTCCCGCTGTCATTGGCGGGGAGGGTGCAGACTGTTAAGATGATGATTCTCCCGCGGTTCTTGTTTGTTTTTCAGTGTTTCCCCATCTTTATCCCGCGGTCCTTCTTTAAGAGTTTGAATAAAATTTATTCTGGGATTTGTATGGGCATGGAAGTCCCCGCGGGTGAAGAGGGTGATGCTTGAAAGGAACAGAGAAGAAGCGGGGCTGGCATTGCCAAACTTCAGCAACTATTACTGGGCGGCCAACAAAGCGATGATAAGGAAATGGATGGTGGGTGCGGGGTTGGTTTGGGAGCGGATGGAGGCTGCTTCGTGCAGGGGCACTAGCTTAGCAGCCCTGGTCACGGTGCCTCTGCTGCTCCCGCCAGCACGGTACTCCACCAGCCCGATAGTGGTGGTGGCTCTTTGGATCTGGGGCCAGTGGAGGAGGCATGTAGGGGAGGTAAGAGCATCGGTGTGGACCCCAATCTGCAGCAACCACTGATTTTCCCCGGGGAACATGGACGATTGACTGTGGAGGAGGGCGGGGATTGTGAGGATGGGGGTTCTGTTCCTGGAAAGGGGCTTTTCAAGCATGAGGGCGCTGGAGGAGAAGTTTGGGCTGGTGAGAGGGAACGACTTTAGATACTTACAGGTGCTGGATTTTGTACGCAGACTGGTGCCGTCCTTCCCACGTCTCCTGCCGAAGGGGAGGCAGGACAGGGTAGTTTCTGTGGGAGAGGATAGAGTCTCAGATGTCTACAAGGAACTAATGGGAGCTGAGGATATGCAGACCGAGGACCTGAAGCTTAAGTGGGAAGAGGAGCTCAGGGGGGAGATAGAGGATGGTATCTGGGCAGAAGCCCTGAGCAGAGTGAACACGACCGCAACATGCGCCAGGCTCAGCCTGATCCAGTTTAAGGTCGTGCACCGGGCCCACATGACGGTGGCCCGGATGAGCAGATTCTTCGGGCTGGAGGACAAGTGTTCTAGATGCGCTGGTGGGCCAGCTAGCCATGTACACATGTTCTGGTCGTGCCCTGAACTCAGGGGGTATTGGCAGGGATTCGCAGATGTCATGTCCAGGGTATAGAAAACTGGGGTGGTAATGAGCCCTGAGGTTGCAATCTTTGGGGTTTCGGAGGATCTGGGAGTCCGGGAAGAGAGAAGGGCCGCGTTCTGGCCTTTGCTTCCCTGGTAGCCCGGTGACGAATATTGTTAGCATGGAGGGACTCTAAGCCCCCCAAGGGCTGAGGTATGGCTATCGGACATGGCGAGCTTTCTTGGCCTGGAGAAAGTCAAGTTTGCCTTGAGGTTCGCTATTAGGGTTTGCCCGAAGGTGGCAGCCATTTATTGACTTCTTTATAGAGGAGTAAGCTTCAGCAGGGAGTTGGGGGGGGCTAGGGTAGAGTAGGGGGATATTGAGGCAGGTCTGTGCGTGAACAGTGCTGTGGTTTGTGCTATGTTTAACTTGTGTCTTGACTTTTTTTTTGTACTGTACAATGTCACTTTTTTATATGCCTAAAATACCTCAATAAAATTGTTTGTTTAAAAAAAAATGTGATGCACCTTTGATGTCTACTGAAGTTAAGGAAGTACTAAAGGTAAGCAGACCTTGAATGCATTGCACAGACACAGAAGTCACACAGGCAGTGGCGGACTGGCCAGGGTGTCAGCTTGCCCGATGGCAAGTGGGCCCCTGATGAAGTGGGCCCCCTATATCAAATAAAAATGCAATAAAGAAACAAACACAGACAACTGCTTTAGTAATAAAAAGGAATAAGAAAAAAAACAGAACAGGACACAAATAAGCAGTGCATGAAAAGGAACGAAGCAGGGGAGGTAGTGGAAGGATGTGGAATAGGGGGGCCCGGGTCAGGCATAATTAAGGAAATTCCATGTTTTCAGCAAGTGTGTGAATTTAAAGATAAAGTTACAATTCGTGATTTGAGATGGTCGGCAACTTCAAAGGATATTAAGCAGTAGTCTTGGTACAGCCGGTACATCGGTCCGGGGCCCGTGAATCTCTGATGGGCCCTTAAAAATTATAATTAATTAGATAAATAAATCTCCAACTTCTTTCCTGAGATTTGTATTCTAACTTAATAAAATATAATTGTTTTTAAAAAGAGCAATACCAAATAAAAATGCAATAAAGAAACAAACAAATAATCACTCATTGTATGAAGGAACGAAGCAGTGTTAAACGGATGTGAAGGGGGGGGCTGGTTCACCCGGGTCGGACATAGTTGGAAATCCACGTTTTCAGCAAGAGTGTGTGAATTTAAAGATAAAGTTACAGTTTGTGATTTGAGATGGTCGGCAACTTGAAAGGATATCAAGCAGTACATAGGGTCGTGAGGTCACCGAAAAGGAGAAGCGGTACCTTTGACTGTGAATCATGAGGTCAAAGATATTGAAGTGATAAGCCATGATCGGTAAACTCAAAGGGTTGCGACTTGTAACACTACACTGGTATCAAACTGGACATGTTAACTTTGGTCGTGGGACCATTCTTAATGTCTTACTATAGTCAGACCAAACTTCTAAGTTTCAACAGTTGTCTCAGTTGCTTGCTGGTGTGAACACTGGACAGTGGATTGTCTCCTCTTCTGAAGCTGCACAGGCCACAGTAGTATTGACTAATGAACATAGCCTATTGAAGTGTAAGTAAGTTATTTTATATTTTTTATCAAGTAGGGGTTTATCTGGCGTTCCTTCAAGTTATTCTTGCAATCATCAATATTCATTTTTCCCAATGTGGGCTATTTTTAATTAAGTTTATATTTCAGGAATATTACCCCTACCAGCATGGAAAAGAAAAAGCATAAATCTGGGTCACTAAAACGCAAAGAACAAAAAGAAGCAGAAAGGAAGGAATCAGCCAAGCGATGCAGGCCTATTACAGAGTTTATAATACCACAAGCACAATCCACATCAATATCCAGTTCTGCAAGAAACAATGCTCATGGTGATGATACAATGACATGCGAGTTACAAGAACAGAGAAGAGCTACTTTGAATGTAGAGACAAATACAAGTGCATCCATTACTAATCAACCCAGGCCCAATATTTCCTCTGGCTTCCTTGTTCCGGTATCTGTACTGCCTGTAGTTGCAACATCTGAACACAGAGCTTCAACTAGTGACAGGGAATCAGATATTCCTTCAAGTATAAATGACTTGGTTTCTGAAACACATCCTGTAAATGAACCTACGCAAGAAAATGAAAGCTCAATTACTGGAATCTTCCAATATCCATCATGAGCAAAGCTAAAACAGTTTTTTGCTGAACATCCACTTCAGCCACTTGATGATCTGCCATTTCATGCTCGTTTGTATGAGAGGAAAATTATGAATGACTCAGTCCCAAGAAAATGGCTAACATATAACAAAGAAAATAGATGCTTATATTGTTCATACTGCTTAGCCTTTGAGTTTCCCAACACTTGTAATCCATCACCCTTTGTACGTGGCTTTAGTGACTACAGGAGTATTAACCAGAGCTTGACTTTACATGAATCGACAACACATGTCAGAAATGCTCAGCAATATATCAGTGTGGTTAAAGATGGCACCTTAGATAAATTTTTTGCAGCATCACTAATTAAAAGGAAAGAAGAAGTATTGAAGCAGAAGTATTGTCATGAGGATTATAGACATCATAAAGATGTTAGGCAAGCAAGCACTTCCTTTTCGAGGTCACAGAAATGAATCAGCCTACACTCTAGATAATGAGGTTCTGAATCATGGCAATTTTTTAGCTACAGTGCAGTTGATGGCAAAATATGACCCCATTATGGCAGCTCACGTTTCTGCAGTGCAAAACAAGTCTAAACAAAGAATCAAACGATTAGAGCAACAAGGAAAGGCTCAAAGTAAAGGCCGTGGTGGACTTGTTGCACACCTGAGTAAAACAACTATAAACATGTTAATCAAAATTATGAAGAATATGATACAAGAAAGAATTAGTCATGAAGTTTCTCAAGCAAAATATTATTCTATTCAAGTTGATTCAACACAAGATAATTCATCCATCGATCAGTTTAGCATTATTATTCGGTATGTGCTTAAAGGTATTATCTGTGAGCGACTACTTTCAGTTGTGCCAAGTAATGATGGTACAGGACAGGGACTTTTTGATCTATTTATTGAAACATTACAGCATCTTAAAATTGACCCCCCCAAAATGTTTATCTGATAGCACAGATGGCGCTGCAAGCTACCATGGCCAGTATAATGGTTTACAAAGTAAAATTGCTGATGTGGCTGATCAACATGTTCATATATGGTGCTATGCCCATGTCTTGAATTTGGTGATAACTGAAACAACAAAATGTTGTGTGCCTGCAGTTTCTTTTTTCAATTTGCTCCAGAATATAGCAACTTTTGTGAAAGCATCATACAAGAGAATGGCTGTATGGATAGAAGTTGTTGGAAAACATCTAGGACAAGAAAAAATGAAACAATTAAAGCTAATTGGTGAGACCAGATGGTCAGGAAAATCCAATGCAGCAACAACTATATTTGGACGTTTTGATGATGCCGCTGCCAGTACTTTCGTAAATCTATTGGCATGCTTATCAATGATACAAGATTCAGAAAGGTTTGATGCAAAAACAAAACGTGAAGCAAATGTTTTACTTCAAAGTCTTCTAAAGTTTGAAACCATATTGACAGCATTTACTTACTTGTATATATTTGAAACTACAACCCCGTTATCAAGTTATCTACAGACAAGGAGCAGCATGGTAGCATGGTGGTTAGCATAAATGCTTCACAGCTCCAGGGTCCCAGGTTCGATTCCCGGCTGGGTCACTGTCTGTGCGGAGTCTGCACGTCCTCCCCGTGTGTGCGTGGGTTTCCTCCGGGTGCTCCGGTTTCCTCCCACAGTCCAAAGATGTGCGGGTTAGGTGGATTGGCCATGCTAAAATTGCCCGTAGTATCCTAAAAAGTAAGGTTTAAGGGAGTGGGGGGGTTGTTGGGTTACAGGTATAGGGTGGATACGTGGGTTTGAGTAGGGTGATCATTGCTCGGCACAACATTGAGGGCCGAAGGGCCTGTTCTGTGCTGTACTGTTCTATGTTCTAAGTCAGGGGTGGGCAAACTTTTCCGTGCAAGGGCCACATTCAGAAATTCACAATTCACAAAGGGCCGCATAGTATATTAAGTAAAATAATGACTTCACCCGGTTATGATTCTGGGCGCCTCATATAGAACATAGAACAGTACAGCACAGAACAGGCCCTTCGGCCCTCGATGTTGTGCCGAGCAATGATCACCCTACTCAAGTCAACGTATCCACCCTATACCAGTAAGTAACCCAACAGCCCCCCCCCCCCCCCCCCAATTAACCTTAAAAAAAAATTTAAAAAAAAAAAAAAAAAAAAAAAAAATTTTATTTTCTAAAATGACTTGGTGGGCCGCAGAAATACCTTTGGTGGGCCGCATGCGGCCCGCGGGCCGTAGTTTTCCCACCCCTGTGCTAGACACTAAGATATCCTGTTGCTTGGTGACAAGCAGAAGGTTAAAGGCATAACATGGGCTATGTTTGCCCTTCTTTACAAATGCAGTTAAAGATGAAAGAAAACCTGCAGCTGAATTTCGAGAAGAATGGATTGATAAAACATAGCATATAGATTGCAATTCGCTCTGCAATTAAATCTGAACTCAATTCACTCTGAAATGAAATGAAAAATTGTACTTGACATTCAATTTTGGAAAATGTTTTTCAGTAGTAATGAAGGGAGGTTGTTTTTTAAAAAATGGTTTAAGAATTATCACTGATTATGTGATGTAGGAGGCCTTGTGGTGCAGTGGTAGTGGCCCTACCCCTGGACCAGAAGCTCCATAGAATTCTAGAATCCGACAGTGCAGAAGGAGGCCGTTCAGCCCATCGAGTCTGCACTGGCCCTCTGAAAGAGGCCCACTCCCCTGCCGCATCCCCTTACTCCACCTAACCTGCACATACACTAAGGGAAATTTAGCATAACCAATCCACCTAACCTGCACATCTTTGGACTGTAGGAGCACTCGGAGGAAACCCTCACAGACACGGGGAGAAAGTGCAAACTCCAGTCGCCCAAAGACCAGAATTGAACCCAACTTTCTGGTGCTGTGAGGCAGCAATGCTAACCACTGTTCTACCGTATCGCTCCAATCTTCCAATGCCACGATTTGGTGGCCACAGAAGGAGCATTCAACAGGCTGATATTCAACTCAGGAATCCTTCCACCACTTCCCCAAGGGGTAAAAGTAAAAGTGGATGTGAAGATATCACAGGGGCTGGTTTAGCTCACTGAGCTAAATCGCTGGCTTTTAAAGCAGACCAAGCAGGCCAGCAGCACAGTTCGATTCCCGTACCAGCCTCCCCGGACAGGCGCCGGAATGTGGCGACTAGGGGCTTTTCACAGTAACTTCATTGAAGCCTACTTATGACAATAAGCGATTTTTCATTTTTTCATATCCTTAAAAACAAAATGTAATTGCTAAGCTTAATTATAACAACTTTACTATTCCTTACCATTAGCAGTAATGAACATAACTTGACAACATAAAACCGGTTATTCTTCAGTTAAGTTGCAAGTTTTGTCAAATTGGGGATCAGTTCAATATTGCATTTAAATCTGATTAATGCAATATAATTTTATTGCTGCTTTTCTCTGTTTATCATCTCATTTCTCAAATTTTTAGTACCAAATTATTTTTTTTCCAATTAAGGGAAAATTTAGTGTGGCCAATCCACCTCACCTGCACATCTTTGGGTTGTGGGGGTGAAATGCACGCAGACACTGGGACATGTGTAAACTCCAAACAGACAGTGACCCGGGGCCGGGATTGAACCCGGGTCCTCAGTGCCGTAGGCTGCAGTGCTAACCACTGCACCACCGTGCCACCCTTTTTTATCATCTAATTTCAATGGAACAAAAAGCTGGAAGGTTGTACACTTGATGGGTGATGCACTCTGATATTCCACTACCCAGGCAGGGAATTCAAAATTACTCCTACATGGGCTCTTACTGGGTAGTTGAAACATTGAAGACTGGATTTTTACTGCCTAATTCCCATGGTGTTGTAAAAATAAAATGGAGGAGTAAAGCATATTTTATCAAAGCTATTGGTCTAAAATAGCACTAGAATTTTCCTCCTCCTCCCAAACTGCCAATCCTCTTTGCTCACCAGTTACCCAGCTTGCCTCCTTTAAATGGGGTCAGGTTGGCAGGTCTGGCTCTTTTGGCATATCTTCCATCATCTAAGTGGTTGCGTTGCAGGTTTACCTGAATGGTTCCCTATTGTTGTAACCTACACGAGACCCATGGGACCCAGCAGATTTGGCTCCCCATGAGTCTCGTGGGGTACAAGCATCCCCGCGGGAGCTTTCTCATCAGCAGGGGAGCTAATTAGGACATTAAAAAAACCTGGCCCGAGGTAGTCCCGTCTGGGACCAGTGTACATAGAGTCTTCATTCTATGTCAATAAACCTTTTGTTTCCTTGCACTCCTGTTTGGTTGCTTCCTCGAACTCAACACTGGCGATGAGGATCAAGTGGAGCTGCAGACGGCGCCATTTTCACTGTGCTCGGCCAATTCTCCGAAGGCCTCTGGAGGTATTTTTGTCTGCCACAGAAATACTGCATTTTGCAGGTGCTGAAACCTGGTCGCAGTACGTTGAGTGAATGTGTTATTTCTTTTTTTTTAAATAATTTTTATTGAAAAATTTTGAATTTATACAACAACAACGAACCATAATAAAATACCAAAAATAACAGTAATATTAGCAATCATATACATTCGCCCCACCTCCATGAACAACACAGTATTTTAACAACAACGCAAATTAACACAATATTATGTAACAGAAAAGAAAGTACAATAAGGAACACCCCCCCCCCCCCCCCCCCCCCCCCTCACCTCCCCTGCCCGGGTTGCTGCTGCTATTGACCAAGATACCTATCTTTGAGCTAGGAAGTCCAGAAAAGGCTGCCATCGTTTATAGAACCCTTGTATTGATCCTCTCAGGGCAAATTTGACTCTTTCCAATTTTATAAATCCCGCCATGTCACTGATCCAGGTCTCCAGACTTGGGGGCCTCGCATCCTTCCACTGTAGCAAGATCCTTCGTCGGGCTTCTAGGGACGCAAAGGCCAGTACACCGGCCTCTTTCGCCTCCTGCACTCCCGGCTGTACCGCAACTCCAAAGATCGCGAGTCCCCACCCTGGTTTGACCCTGGATCCAACCACCCTCGACACCGTCCCCGCCACCCCCTTCCAGAATTCTTCCAGTGCTGGGCATGCCCAGAACATATGGGCGTGGTTCGCTGGACTCCTCGAACATCTGGTGCACCTGTCCTCACCCCCAAAGAACCTACTCATCCTAGTCCCGGACATGTGGGCCCGGTGCAGCACCTTAAATTGGATGAGACTAAGCCTCGCACATGAGGAGGAAGAGTTGACTCTCTCTAAGGCATCCGCCCAAGTTCCGTCCTCTATCTGCTCCCCGAGTTCCTCCTCCCATTTAGCCTTCAGCTCCTCCACTGACAACTACTCCACCTCCTGCATTACCTTATAGATGTCAGACACCTTCCCCTCTCCGACCCACACCCCCGAAAGCACTCTGTCCATTGTCCCCCGTGAGGGCAGCAAAGGGAATCTCTCTACCTGTCGCCTAGCAAACGCCTTTACCTGCAAGTATCTGAACATGTTCCCTTGGGGAAGCCCAAATTTATCTTCCAGTTCCCCAGGCCCGCAAACCTCCTGCCAATAAACAGGTCCCTCAATTTACTGATGCCCACACTTTGCCACCCCCTAAATCCCCCATCCCTGTTCCCTGGGATGAACCGATGATTGCCACCCAATGGAGCCTCCATCGAGCCCCCTATTTCCCCCCCTATGCCGTCTCCACTGTCCCCAGATTCTTAGGGTTGCCGCCACCACCTGGCTCGTGGTAAACCTCTTAGGGGAGAGCGGCAACGGCGCCGTTACCATGGCACCCAGGCTCGTACCTCTACATGACGCCATCTCCATTCTTTTCCACGCCACCCCTCCCCCCTCCATCGCCCATTTACGCACTATTGACACATTGGCCGCCCAATAGTACCCCAGAAGGTTGGGCAGCGCCAGCCCGCCTCTATCCCTCCCTCGCTCCAGGAACACCCTCTTCACTCTCGGAGTCCCATGTGCCCACACAAAGCTCAAAATACTGCTAGTCACTCTCCTAAAGAAGGCCCTGGGGATAAAGATGGGCAGGCACTGAAAGAGGAACAAGAACCTCGGAAGCACCCGTCATTTTGACGGACTGCACCCTCCCCGCCAATGACAATGGCAGCATGTCCCACCTCTTGAACTCCTCCTCCATCTGATCTACAAGTCTGGTGAAATTATGTTTGTGAAGAGTCCCCCAGTCCCTGGCCACCTGCACCCCCAGGTACCTAAAGCTCTCCCCTGCCCGCCTAAGCGGGAGCCTTCCAATTCCTTCCTCCTGGTCTCCAGGGTGCACCACAAACACCTCACTCTTGCCTAAATTTAATTTATAACCTGAAAAGGCCCCAAACTCAGCTAACAGCTCCATCACTCCTGGCATTCCTCCCACCGGGTCCGCCACATACAGTAACAGGTCATCGGCATACAACGACACCCTATGTTCCTCCCCACCTCGCACCAAACCTCTCCACCTCTCTGAATCCTTCAACGCCATCGCCAGCGGCTCGATTGCCAGTGCAAACAACAAGGGGGACAGGGGGAACCCTGCCTGGTCCCTCGGTAAAGCCGGAAGTACTCCGACCTCCTCCCATTCGTGGCCACGCACGCCATCGGGGTCTCATATAGCAGCCTTACCCATCTAATGAACCCTTCACCAAATCCAAACCTCCCCAACACCTCCCATAAGTATCCCCACTCCACTCTACCGAAGGCCTTCTCCGCATCCAGCGCCACCACTATCTCTGCCTCCCCCTCAATCGCCGGCATCATGATGACATTCAACAATCTCCGCACATTCGTGTTCAGCTGCCTTCCCTTCACAAAACCTGTCTGGTCCTCGTGCACAACCCCTGGCACGCAGTCCTCTATCCTGGTGGCCAGGATTTTTGCCAGCACCTTGGCATCTACGTTGAGGAGAGATATGGGCCTGTATGAACCACACTGCTGGGGGTCCTTGTCCCTCTTTAAAATTTACGAGATCAGCGCCCGTGATATCGTCGGGGGCAAAGTCCCCCCTTCCCATGCTTCATTAAGTGTCCGCACCAGCAAGGGGCCCACTAGGTCCACAAACTTTTTATAAAACTCCACCGGGAACCCATCCGGCCCCGGTGCCTTCCCTGACTGCATCTGCCCGATCCCCTTAACTAGCTCCTCCAGCTCAATCGGCGCACCCAACCCCTCCACCTTCTCCTCCTGCACCTTCGGGAAAGAAAGCCCGTCGAGGAACCTCTCCATTTCCCTCCTCTCCTCCGTTGGCTCCGACCGGTACAGTTCCCCGTAAAAGTCCTTGAAGACCTCATTCACCTCTACCCCCTTCCACACCACATTCCCACTCTTGTCTCTCACTCCAGCAATTTCCTTAGCCGCATCCCGCTTGTGGAGCTGATGAGCCAGCATCCTACTCGCCTTTTCACCATGTTCGTACACTGCCCCTTGTGCCTTCCTCCACTGTGCCTCCGCCTTTCTAGTGGTCAGCAAATCAAATTTAGCCTGCAGGCTGTGCCTCTTCCCCAACAGTCCCTCCTCTGGTGCCTCTGCGTACCTCCTGTCTACCTCCAGCATCTTTCCCACCAGTCTATCCCTCTCACTCCTCTCGCTCCTCTCCCTGTGTGCCCGGATGGATATCAGCTCCCCACGAATCACTGCCTTCAGGGCTTCCCAGACCACCCCCACCTGAACCTCGCCCGTATCATTCACCTCGAGGTACCCCTCAAAACTTGCCCGGACCCTCCTACACACCTCCTCCTCCGCCAACAACCCCACATCCAACCGCCACAACGGGCGCTGGTCCCGTACCTCCCCCATCTCCAACTCTATCCAATGCGGAGCGTGGTCGGAGATTGCAATGGCCGAATACTCGGCCTCCTCCACTCTCGGAATCAGTCCCCTACTCACCACGAAGAAGTATATCCGAGAGTATACCCTATGTACATGGGAGAAGAAAGAGTACTCACGTGCCCTCGGCCTCACAAACCTCCATGGATCCACCCCACCCATCTGGTCCATAAACCCTCTCAGTACCTTGGCTGCCGCCGGCCTCCTACCCGTCCTAGAGCTGGACCAATCCAGTGAAGGATCCAACACCGTATTGAAGTCCCCCCCCTATGATCAGACCTCCCGCCTCCAGATCCGGGACCCTTCCCAACATACGTCTCATAAAGCCCACATCGCCCCAATTTGGGGCATACACACTAGCAAGTACCACCTTCTCTCCTTCTAGCCTGCCCCTAACCATAACATACCTACCCCCCTTATCCGCCACCACCTCCGATGCCTCAAACGACACATTTTTCCCCACCAGAATCGCCACACCCCGGTTCTTCACATCCAACCCAGAGTGGAAAACCTGCCCCACCCATCCCTTCCTCAGACGGACCTGGTCCGCCACCTTCAGGTGGGTCTCCTGAAGCATTGCCACATCTGCCTTTAGCCCCTTCAGATAAGCAAGTACCCTCGACCACTTCACCGGCCCATTCAATCCTCTCGCATTCCAGGTGACCAACCGAATCAGAGGGCGTCCCGCCCCCCCTCCCCCGTCGACTAGCCATAGCCCGTCGACTGCCCGCCCCAGGCCAGCACCCCCTGCCCGACCCAGTCCCCACAGCGACAACACCTCACCTCTGTCCCCCCAGCCCACACCAGCTCCTTCCTGACCCTACCAGCAGCAACCCGGTATTCCCCTTTCCCCCCCTCCCTTCCCCCCCAGGCTAGGAACCCTCCTAGCCGCGAATCGTCCTCCATTGTACTTCCGTGGGTCAGCTAACTTCTGCTGACCCCGGAAACTCCCACCAATAACCCGACCCCTCCCAAAGTGGGATCATCCCCCAATCTATCTGTCCTCCAGGCACCGCTCCAGCAAGGGGAAGAACCAGTTAAGGCCCCGCCTCCCCCCGTCATCGTCTCCACCCCCCAGCCCCGCAGCACGGGAAACCGGAGGAAAGCCCGCGCTTTCGCATTGCCCCACCACACCCTTCTGACGCAGCTCCCAAATACCAGCCCCACTCCATACCCCCAACCCGACATAGAATACAACAGACCCCCCCAACCCTCCCCGCAAGATGCAAAACTCAAACAATGCCCCACAGCAAAAAAATACATAACAGAACAACACCCCCATAAATAACCATATCAAAATTGCAAAAGTACAAAAAAAAAGGAGAACACAGCAACAGCAGAATCCAGCAATAAAGTATTACAACCGACCCCGCAACCCCCAACCCCTAGTTCAAGTCCAGTTTCTCCGTCCGCACGAAGGCCCATGCCTCCTCCGAGGAATCAAAATAATAATGCCGGTCCGAATAAGTTACCCACAGGCGCGCGGGCTGCAACATTCCGAACTTTATCTTTTTCCTGTAAAGCACCTCTTTCGTCCGATTAAATCCGGACCGCCGCTTAGCCACCTCCGCACTCCAATCCTGGTAGATCCATAATACCCCATTCTCCCAATTGCTGCTCTTCACCTTCTTGGCCCAGCGCAGCACGCACTCCCGATCACTGAACCGGTGGAACCTCACCAGCACCGCACGCGGGGGTTCATTCTCCTTAGGCCTCCTGGCCAGTACTCTGTGTGCTCCCTCCAGCTCCAAGGGCAGATGGAAAGACCCGGCCCCCACTAGCGAGTTCAGCATCGTAGCCACGTAGGTTGTCAGGTCCGACCCCTCCAGCCCCTCCGCAAGGCCCAAAATCCACAGATTTTTCCACCTCATGCGGTGATCAAGCTCCTCGAAGCGTTCCTGCCACTTCTTGTGGAGTGCCTCATGTCCCTCCACCTTACTCACGAGGATCCCGGCCTCCTCCTCTCGTTCAGTGGCCTGCGTCTGCAACTCCTTGATGGCAGCACCCTGGGTCGTCTGAATCTCCGAGAGCCTTCTGTTCGTTTCCTGCAGAGAGCTCAGTACCTCAGCCTTGAAGTCTGCAAAACAGCGCAGGAGAGCAGCTTGTTGCTCCAGGGCCCACTGCTTCCACTCCTCTGGAGCTCTGCCGGCCGCCATCTTGGATTCCTTCCCCCGTTTTTTCTGGGGAGCTGCTGCTGTTTTTTCCCCCTTTCCACTCCGAGTTCGAGTCATGGACTGCGGGGAAAGTCGATCAGCACACCTTCTCCCACCGGGAGACGTAAAAAAATTTCCATTTTGGGCTCTAAAAAAGCCGAAAAGTCAGTTTAAAACGGGAGTTCCCAAATGTGCGGCTTCCTACGTCATCGCCACCACCGGAAGTCGAATGCGTTATTTCTTTTGGGACAATGCAATTGGTGGGGATGAACGGCAGACAGTGATCCTTTTAACAGCTTGTGGTGCTCCCACTTTTAGTGTGATGAAGAACTTGACATACCCCGCCACCCCAGACTCAAAGTCATTCATGGACCTGACAGGTCTGGCTCTTTTGACACATCGGGGAGACTGAGAAGACCAGGGGAACATAGAACATAGAACATAGAACGATACAGCGCAGTACAGGCCCTTCGGCCCTCGATGTTGCACCGATATGGAAAAAAAAACTAAAGGCCATCTAACCTACACTATGCCCTTATCATCCATATGCTTATCCAATAAACTTTTAAATGCCCTCAATGTTGGCGAGTTCACTACTGTTGCAGGTAGGGCATTCCACGGCCTCACCACTCTTTGCGTAAAAAACCCACCTCTGACCTCTGTCCTATATCTATTACCCCTCAATTTAAGGCTATGTCCCCTCGTGCTAGCCACCCCCATCCGCGGGAGAAGGCTCTCGCTGTCCACCCTATCTAACCCTCTGATCATTTTGTATGCCTCTATTAAGTCACCTCTTAACCTTCTTCTCTCTAACGAAAACAACCTCAAGTCCATCAGCCTTTCCTCATAAGGTTTTCCCTCCATACCAGGCAACATCCTGGTAAATCTCCTCTGCACCCGTTCCAAAGCTTCCACGTCCTTCCTATAATGAGGCGACCAGAACTGTACGCAATACTCCAAATGCGGCCGTACTAGAGTTTTGTACAACTGCAACATGACCTCATGGCTCCGGAACTCAATCCCTCTACCAATAAAGGCCAACACACCATAGGCCTTCTTCACAACCCTATCAACCTGGGTGGCAACTTTCAGGGATCTATGTACATGGACACCGAGATCCCTCTGCTCATCCACACTACCAAGAATTTTACCATTAGCCAAATATTCCGCATTCCTGTTATTCTTTCCAAAGTGAATCATCTCACACTTCTCCACATTAAACTCCATTTGCCACCTCTCAGCCCAGCTCTGCAGCTTATCTATGTCCCTCTGTAACCTGCAACATCCTTCCGCACTGTCTACAACTCCACCGACTTTAGTGTCGTCTGCAAATTTACTCACCCATCCTTCTGCGCCCTCCTCTAGGTCATTTATAAAAATGACAAACAGCAACGGCCCCAGAACAGATCCTTGTGATACGCCACAAGACTGAGAAGACCAGGGGAGACTGAGAAGACCAGGGGAGACTGGAAAGACCAGGGGAGACTGGAAAGACCAGGGGAGACTGGAAAGACCAGGGGAGACTGGAAAGACCAGGGGAGACTGGAAAGGACAGGGGAGACCGGGAAGGGCAGGGGAGACCGGGTACAATAGGTACGGGAAAGACACAGAGGCTGGGTGGGACAGAGGCGACTGGGTAGACAGGGGAGACCGGGTGGGATAAGGGAGACCGGGAAGGACTGGGGAGATCGGGAAGGATAGCGGTGATTGGGAAGGACAGGAAGACCGGGAAGGTCGGTCTCTGTATTTGCTTAAGATCTGTTTTGTGTCTGATTCTTTCCAGTTCCATTGAAAAGATATTAACCTGAAGAGTTAACTTTTTCTTCTCTGAGTCTTTCCAGCATTTTCTATTTTAATTACTTTTGGAAATCCGAGGGCTATTTCAGTTGCGTTCTCTCTGACATATTAGCTTCTGGTCTGATATCTTCCCTCCGCGCCGCCTAACCCCTCAATCCCTCTTCACACCACCACTCCCCCCACTGCCTCAGAGTCTGTTCCCAAAGGGCCCTGAAAATTACGGCTACAGTGCTTTGTGTGCTGTTACTAATTCAGATCTGCCTAAAGTACTCGCGTTCAGCAATTCTATGAATCGGTCCTATTGTTTCTTATAATATGGCAGTTGATTCACACTGACCTATAACCATTGGTATGATGGAGGAATCCAGCGGGGTGTAACAATAATAAAACCTGAACAAGATATTTGTGCCTTTCAATCTCTCTGAAGGTTAACTTATCAAATTGATAAAGTCGGGCTAAATGTGAGTGAACATACAGAGCAACAGCTATAATCAGATTCATGTCAGGCGGCTTAATCAGAAGAGCTGTTCATCACACCTGCTATCATGCCTCCATTATTGAACTTGGCTTCATGCAAAGTTTGAACAAGGAGGAGCAATCCATCCCACAATTATGTAAATATTGGTTTGGAGTTGTCTTAAAACTCAGCATTGCCATGAACTTTTCTTTCTCCAAATCTTTTCTGCAGAAAAATGGTCACACAATTCTGAAGTGCGGTACAACTATTTCATGATGGAAGCACGCCTTTATTTGCAAAACTGTGATGACTGTTGCTTTACCAAAATAGACTTACTTTTGATTGTGGTGGCCTATGGCAAACATAATGGGCAGAATTTTACCACCCCCACCCAAGAAGTGGGAATAGAGGTGGAGAGGCGTGGTAAAAGTATGTGGAGCCATGGTTGAACATTTATCAAGGGTGGACCTGCCACAAGGAGGTGGACAGCCAATTTAATGGCCCTAATATGGCCATTTTGCTAGGCCATTGGTATTTTGATGGTGGTTGTTCGAAGCCCCCTTCTGACTGGGGGAATGCCCTCCCCTAAAGGACTGGATACCACTGGAGCTCCCTCCCCATAGCCCTGTCTATCCCTCGATGCTCCAATCGTCCTCCTTGGAAATCCCTCCAGGAGTCACCTACAGTCCCCTCCATGGCACACTTGCCACCTACTTGGCCTCCATGTCCTGACACTTAGTCCCCTGTATGTGGCTGAAGTGCCTCTTCAGCACTGTGCTAGAGGGACTAGAGAACTGGTGACTAATCTGACAGGTTGGCAACTCTCCAAGGTTGAATTCCATCCAAGTGAGGATGGGGATGTGTTCTCCACCTTCTGCCATCCTAAAAATTCAGGGCTACATGTGCAATGCATGTGCAGAGACTGAATAGTTTACCAAACAATTGTTCATGCATGAGTCCAGTGGGTAGCACGATCATGCATGCAAATGCATCTTTTGTTTGCTGGGAAAAAGGGGATATTTGTATTTTTAGTGCAATATGAAAGGGGGCAATGTTGGTTTTGAAATGTATCCAGTCTGATTTACACCTTAGCTTGTCCAACCTCATGCAGATTTTTCTATTCAAGATTACCTGTTTGACTGGCACTTTGAAAACTGGCTCCAGGGGCTACATAAATAGGGCTTTGAGGGCCACATTTGGCCCTTGGGCTGCACATTGTACAAGCCTGCCTCAGGCATTCCATATTATGTGACCTTGCAACATAAGAACAAGGAACAGGAGTAGGCAATTCAGCCCCTCAAGCCTTAAGGTCGGTTTAATAAAAGCCTCCCACAGAAACACACTAATGAAGATTGCTGTCCTTACACGTGCAACAGCGGTGAAACTGCCAGCACCCCTCTCCCCCGTGTCTCCGCCATGTGGGGAGGCCACAAACTAAGTGGAAGTGGCTTCCCACCAACAGCCAAGCTTTCTAGAGGGAAAACCGGGCTACGGGGTGGAAGCACCCGTGGCCCAACGATATCCCCGAAGGGATTTCCCCTTCAGCACTTGTCCCTTCAATATTTAAAAGATTTTTCAATCCTACCTGCTTGCCTCAGCACTAGATATTGCTTCTAGTGGTGCTGCTGAGGTTGCCACCCCTCTGATTGGCCTGGCAACTCTCAGGAGCGGGCTGCCATCCTGAATAGGATGGCAATCCTGGTGGCAGCCACTTAATCAGTTGCCACCCGTGTGACAGTGACATGCACTTCCCCCTGATGTCGGGCCATCTACCGAATCGGTAAAATTCAGCCCAATATATATCCTAAGAACAATGCAAGAAAGACTGGCAGAAACTAGGAGATCACCTGCTATTTTTCAACCAAGCCTATGTTCATGGTTTTGGACCTCTAGGAATGTGATTACCATGTGCTGAAAATGGCACTGAGCACCTTGCTCCACCTCTCGATGCGGCTGATACCATTTCGAGTTCATTGTGAAAATGAGTGGCCAAAGCACCACCTGCTTTATCTGCAAGTTTATTTCTAACATGCAAATTGGTGTTCTATGTCAATTGTAGGGCTTTGAGGCAATTTTGGGACAGAAATGGGCAGAGTGAGCACAGTGCATGTTCTGCACATTGATATCAGGTGTTAAGTGGCCGAACTAGCAGTCCGTAAAAGAATTACAGCAAGGCACTCTGGAAACAACTAAGTCATTGTTTTTTTAAAAAATAGATATTTGTGGGCCCAGCATGAATTCTGCACAGGTAATCCTCCAGTCAAACAGTTCTGCATCCTCCCCTTCACACTTGTTTGGACCACCTGGTTGTCTGCCTGATTGATGTCTGTGCAATGTCTTCTTAAATCAGAATCACCCTGGTGTACAGTAGTTGCTGCTGTGTGATTTTTTTTATCTCATTGAAGTGGAGGTTGAGAGAAATTATGCCTTCCATCCTCATTGGCTTTCTGGTTGCTCCCACTATTTATTTTATTTTGTATGACTTAACCAGGTCATTTTGTAATTCTAATTTACCATTAACACTGGGTGGGTTATTCAATTTATTTGCTGTTGAGCAATTGAAAGATACACAACTGCTGAGTATCTGGACTGCAAACTGAGTTTCACAATCGAGGCCACTACATGAACTCTGAACTGTATTAATGCACTTCTTATTAGCAGATGATAAAGTGGTACTGAAAACAATTTGGGCCCTTTTTCCAGATTTATGTGGTGTAAAGCTATTTAGAGTCAATAAGCTGAGTTAGTGCTGAACTGTTACTTTGTACTTTCCAGTTCAATGCTTCATATTGCCAGCCTGTGATACTTAAAAAATGAGAGCTGAGAACAGTACAGAATCTGTTTATCAGTGAAGCCTGTTTAATATATTCAAATCAACACAGGCATGCTTCCAAAATGGAGACCAGTTGAAAAACTTGCAGAAACATATTCTGAAAGTGAATTACAAGAATTATAGCAGGATGTAAGAAAAGATGGTCGATTTGGAAAGACAATGACAGGGTCTCCTCCCAGTAAAATGTTGATACAGGTTAAAACAAAGGTGGTTATTCTGCACACCGTTTTTGAACGAGAGAGCAAAAACCTCATTGATCATGACAAATTGTAGTGAATGGTATGTAACTATAAAAAAGACCTGTAAATAATTAAGAGATAAATCATGACAGCTCCCACAACCCAAAGATATGAAGGGTAGATGGATTGGCATCGCTAAATTGTCCTATAATTGGAAAAAAATGAATTGGGTATTTAGTCTTCAAATGCTTTTGAAGTTTTGAGGGTTTTAAACTTTCATTTGCCAGTACATCCCTCCATATAATAATAATTTCTATTTTACAATTTAGAGTACTCAATTCATTTTTTCCAATTAAAGGGCAATTTAGTGTGGCCAATCCATCTACCTTGCACATTTTTAGGTTGTGGGGGCGAAACCCACACAAAATGGGGAGAATGTGCAAACTCCACACAGACATTGACCCAGAGCCGGGATTGAACCTGGGACCTCACACCGTGAGGCAGCTGTGCCAACCACTGCGCCACCGTGCTGCCCTCTGCATATAAAATAATAATATTTATTAGTGTCACAAGTAGGCTTACATTAACACTGCAATGGTGTTACTGTGAAAATCCCCTCGTTGCCACACTGCGGCGCCTCTTTGGGTACACTGAGGGAGTATTCAGAATGTCCAGTTTACCTAACAATTACATCTTTCAGAAATTGTGGGAGGAAACTGGAGCATTTGGAGGGAACCCACACAGACACGGGGAGAACGTGCAGACTCCGCACAGACAGTGGCCCAAGCCAGGGATGGAACCTGGATCACTGGCGCTGTGAAGCAACAGTGCATTAAAAAAAAAATTTAGAGTACCTAATTCATTTTTTCCAATTAAGGGGCAATTTAGCATGGCCAATCCACCTACCCTAAACATCTTTTGGGTTGTAGGGGCAAAACCCACGCAAACACGGGGAGAATGTGCAAACTCCACATGGACAGTGACCCAGAGCCAGGATCGAATCTGGGACCTTGGCGCCGTGAGACAGCAGTGCTAACCACTGCACCACCACACTGCCCTTTCTTAATGAGCTGTTTTGCTAGGGCTCCTTGATGTCACACTTATTCATATTCGGCCTTAATGTCAAGGGCAGTCACTTTTACCTCACATCTGGTGTTCAGCTCTTTTGTCCATGTTTGAACCAAGGTGGTAATGACATCAAGAGCTGAATGACCCCGGCAGAACCTAAAATGAACTTCAGGGAGCCGGGTTTTGCTAAGCAAGTGCTCCTTGATAGCAATGTTGATGACCTCTTCATGACTTGAAATGAAAATCGCTTATTGTCACAAGTAGGCTTCAAATGAAGTTACTGTGAAAAGCCCCTAGTCGCCACATTCCGGCGCCTTTCGGGGAGGCTGGTACGGGAATTGAACCCGCACTGCTGGTCTGCCATGGTCTGCTTTAAAAGCCAGCTATTTAGTGCTGTGCTAAACCTGCCCTATTTAGCCCTGCGCTAAACCAGCTTTTATTGATAATCGAGAGTAGACTGATTGGGCGGTAATTGGCTGGATCTCTGAATACAGCTCACACCAGCACTGCTTTGTCCAGCAATGGTCTCTCCCAAGAAGTTCTCTCCAGCAGATTCAATTGTGAGATCCTGACCTGTGTCTCTGGCCCTCTCTTCCTTATTACAAAATGATCCATCTTCAATTCTTCACAGAGTCCTGCTGCTTGCTTGCTGGCAGAAGGAGTGGAGGAGTTGCGCTACTGGTTTGGGAGAGCATCACTGCTGTATTGCGGGAGGACACCTCGGAGGACAGCAAGGCTATATGGGTAGATATCAGGAATAAGAAGGGTGCAGTCACAATGTTGGGGGGCTTACTACAGGCCTCCCAACAGCCAGCGGGAGATAGAGGAGCAGACATGTAGACAGATTTTGGAAAGGAGTAAAAGCAACAAGGTTGTTGTGATGGGAGACTTTAACTTCCCCAATATTGACAGGGACTCGCATCGTGCTCGGGGCTTAGACATGGCAGAGTAATTTAAACAATTAGGGAAGGGGCTATACTGGACCTGGTATTAGGGAATGGGCCCGGCTAGGTGGTAGAAGTGTCAGAAGAGGAGCATTTCGGGAACAGTGACCACAATTCAGTAAGTTTTAAAGTGCCGATGGACAAGGATAAGAGTGGACTAGGGTGAATGTGCTAAATTGGGGGAAGGCTAATTATAACAATATTAGGCGGGAACTGAAGAACCTAGATTGGGGGCGGATGTCTGAGGGTAAATCAACATCTGACACGTGGAGCTTTCACATGTCAGTTGAAAGGAATTCAGGACCGGCATGTTCCTGTGAGGAAGAAGGATAAATATGGCAAATTTTGGGAACCTTGGATAACGAGAGATATTGTTGGTCTCGTCAAAAAGCAAAAGGAGGCATTTGTCAGGTCTATAAGGATGGGAACAGCCAAAGCCTGTGTGGAATGAAAGGAAAGTAGGAAGGAAGTTAAGCAGGGAGTCAGGCGGGCTAAAGGGGGTCACGAAAAGTAATTGGCAAATAGGGTTAAGGAAAAACCCAAGGCTTTTTACACGTACATAAAAAGCAAGAGGGTAGCCAGGGAAAGGATTGGCCCACTGAAAGACCCGGGGAGGGAATCTATGTGTGGAGCCAGAGGAACTGGGCGAGGTACTAAATTAATATTTGCATCAGTATTCACCAAAGAGAAGGAATTGGTGGATGTTGAGTCTGGAGAAGGGTGTGTAGATAGCCTGGGTCACATTGAGATTCAAAAGAACGAGGTGTTGGGCGTCTTGAAAAATATTAAGGTGGATAAGTCCCCAGGGCCTGATGGGATCTACCCCAGAATATTGAAGGAGGCAAGAGTGGAAATTGCCGAGGCCTTGACAGAAATCTTTGGATCCTCACTGTCTTCAGGTGAAGTCCCGGAGGACTGGAGAATAGCCAATGTTGTTCCTTTGTTTAAGAAGGGTAGCAAGGATAATCCAGGGAACTACAGGCCGGTGAGCCTTACGTCAGTGGTAGGGAAATTACTGGAGAGAATTATTTGAGACAGGATCTACTCCCATTTGGAAGCAAGTGGCTGTATTAGTCAGAGGCAGCATGGTTTTGTGAAAGGGTGGTTGTGTCTCATTAACTTGATAGAGTTTTTCGAGGAGGTCACAAAGATGATTGATGCAGGTAGGGCAGTGGATGTTGTCTATATGTACTTCAGTAAAGCCTTTGATAAGGTCCTCATGGCAGACTGGTACAAAAGGTGAAGTCACATGGGATCAGGGGTGAGCTGGCAAGATGGATACAGAACTGGCTAGGTCATAGAAGGCAGAGAGTAGCAATGGAAGGGTGCTTTTTTGATTGGAGAGATGTGACTAGTGGTGTTCCGCAGGGATCAGTGCTGGGACCTTTTCTGTTTGTAGTCTATATAAATGATTTGGAGGAAAATGTAACTAGTCTTATTAGTAAGTTTGCAGACGACACAAAGGTTGGTGGAATTACGGATAGCGATGAGGACTTAGAGGATACAGCAGGATTTAGATCGTTTGGATACTTGGGTGGAGAGATGGCAGATGGAGTTGAATCTGGAGAA
The DNA here is from genome assembly GCF_902713615.1 of Scyliorhinus canicula. Taxonomy (NCBI): domain Eukaryota; kingdom Metazoa; phylum Chordata; class Chondrichthyes; order Carcharhiniformes; family Scyliorhinidae; genus Scyliorhinus; species Scyliorhinus canicula. The sequence goes on along the minus strand of NC_052153.1, from coordinate 79,841,312 downwards.
ATGTGAGGTAATGCATTTTGGAATATCTAATACAGGTAGCGAATATACAGTGAATGGTAGAACCCTCAAGAGTATTGACAGTCAGAGAGATCTAGGTGTACAGGTCCACAGGTCACTGGAAGGGGCAACACAGGTGGAGAAGGTAGTCAAGAAGGCATACTGCATGCTTGCCTTCATTGGCCAGGGCATTGAGTATAAAAATTGGCAAGTCATGTCGCAGCTGTATAGCACCATAGTTAGGCCACACTTGGAGTATAATGTTCAATTCTGGTTGCCACACTATCAGAAGGATGTGGAGGCTTTAGTGAGGGTGCAGAAGAGATTTACCAGGATGTTGCCTGGTATGGAGGGCATTAGCTAGCTATGAGGAAAGGGTGAATAAACTCTGTTCTCACTGGAACAAAGGAGGTTGAGGGGGTGGGGGGGGGGGGGGGGGGGGGGGGAGACCTGATAGAGGTCTACAAAATTATGAGGGGCATAGACAGTGAATAGTCAGACACTTCTTCCCAGGGTAGTTGGGTCAATTACTAGGGGGAATAGGTTTAAGGTGTGAGGGGCAAGGTTTAGAGATGTTTTGTTTTGTTTTTTATAAATTTGGTGCACCCAATTCATTTTTTTTCCAATTAAGGGGCAATTTAGCATGTTCAATCCACCTACCATGCACATATTTGGGTTGTGGGGGTTAAACCCACGCAAACACAGGGAGAATGTGCAAACTCCACACGGACAGTGACCCAGAGCCGGGATCAAACCTGGGACCTCGGCGCCGTGAGGTAACAGGGCTAACGAGGCAAGTATTTTACACAGAGGGTAGTGGATGCCTGGAACCCGCTGCTGGAGGAGGTGGTGGAAGCTGGGACGATGGGGACGTTTAAGGAGCATCTTGACAAATACATGAATAGGATGGGAATAGAGGGATACAGACTCTGAAAGTGTAGAAGATTTTAGTTTAGACGGGCAGCATGGTCGGTACAGGCTTGGAGAGCCGAAGGGCCTGTTCCTGTGCTGTACTTTTCTGTGTTCTTTAGTTGCAAAATGGAAGAATCTCTGCTCCTTGAATTCGTGCCTAAAGCACGGACCTACAGGGCGCGTAATGTCAGTGTACGTGCTGGGTGCAAGACCTGCCCTCTGCCGTCATTCGCATTTAAATGCTGGTCACGGCTGGCATTCTCAACTGAAAAGACGGTCGTGCCGTTGGCTGCTTCTCCCGCGATTGGGAATGGAACTACTGATCGCTCCGCGACCCTCCCAACTTGTGCCCATGACCCACCCGCGGGTCGTGACCCAGAATTTGAAAAACCCTGCTCTAGGTGGTGGTGTTCCCATGTGTCTTCTGCTCTTGTCCTTCCAGATGGTAGCAGTCATAGGTTTGGAATGTGCTGCCTAAGGAGCTTTGGTAAAATCCTGCAGTGCATTTTGTAGATAGTACATACTGCTGCTACTGTGCGCTGGTGGTGGAGAGAGTGAATGTTTGTGGATGGGGTGCCAATCAAGCGGACTGCTTTATCCTGGATTGTGTTAAGCTTCTTGAGTGTTGTTGGAGCTGCACTCATCCAGCCAAATGAATGGCATTGCATAACACTCCTGAATTGTGTTTTTTTGATGGTGCACAGCATTTGGGAGTCAGGATCTGAGTTAATCGCTACATAATCCCAAACCTGTGACCTGCTCTTGTAGCCACAGTGTTTATATGCCGAGTCCAGTTCAGTTTCTGGTCAATGGTAATCCACAGGTTGTTGATTGTGAGGGATTTAGCAATAGTAATGCCATTGAATGTCAAAGGCCAATGGTTAGAGTCTCGCTTGTTGGAGATGGTCATTGCCTGACATTTGTATGCCACGAATGTTACTTGGCACTTAGCCCAAGCCTCAAGGTCTTGCTGCATGTGAACATGGATGGCTTCAGTATCTGAGGAGTCGCAAATGGTGCTAAGCATTGTGCATTCATCAGTGAACATTCCCACTTCTGACCTTATGATGGAAGGAAGATCATTGATGAAGCAGCTGAAGATAGTTGGGCCTAGGACACTACCCTGAGGAGCTTCTGCAGTGATGTCCTGGACTGAGATGATTGACTCCAACAACAACCATCTTCCTTTGTGCAGATATGATTCCAACAAACAGAGAATTTTCTCCTGATTTCCACTGATCCAGTTTTGCTCAGGCTCCTTGATGCCACACTTATTCAAATTCTGCTGCAATGTCAAGGGCAGTCACTCTTACCTCACCTCTGGTGTTCAGCTCTTTTGTCCATGTTTGAACCAAGGTGGTAATGAGATCAAGAGCTGAATGACCCCAGCAGAACCCAAAATGAATGTCAGGGAGCCGGGTATTGCTAAGCAAGTGCTGCTTGATAGCAATGTTGATGACCTCTTTATCACTTTACTGTTGATCGAGAGTAGACTGATGGGGCAGTAATTGGCTGGGTTGCATTTTTCCTGTTTTTTGTGTACAGGACACACCTAGGCAATCTTCCACATTGTTGGGTAAATGCTAGTATTGAAGCTGTACTGGACCAGCTTGGCAAGGGTTGTGGCAGGTTCTGGAACACAAGTCTTCAGTACTATAGTTGGAATATTGTGGAGTGAATCAAATTGGCTGAAGACTGGTGTAGTAATCCACGGGAGGCAGGAGTTCCGTCACCACACCAATATTTATTTACAATAACGATATTACAGGAGCAGCTACAAACAGTGCTTCTAGCATTCCAGTCAACTTAAGACTGGCTCACAAAGCCTACACAGGTGATTATATGGGCCCCCTCAATGAGCTATCACTGAGGGAGCTCATATTCCAATTGGCCAACCAATAAAGCCAATTGGAGTTCAGTACAACTGGCATTGGTGATGCGGGGATCTTTGGAGGAGCCAAGATAGATAATCCACTTGGCACTTCTGGCTTAAGATTGTTGCAAATGCTTCAGTCTACTCCTTTGCACATATGTGCTGGGCTCCTCCATGATTGAGGATGGAGATATTTGTGAAGCCTCCTCCAAGGGAGAGTTGTTTAATTATCCACCACCATTCATGGCTGGATGTGGCAGGACTGCAGAGATTAGATCTGATTTGTTGGTTGTGGAATTGTTTAGCCCTATTTATTGCTTGCTGCTTATGCTGTTTGGCACACAAGCAGTCATGTCTTTTGGCTTCAAAAGGTTGACACCTCATTTTTAGTAGTCCTGTGTTGTGGCTTCAGTAGGTTGACAGCTCCTTTTTTAGGTATGCCTGGTGCTGCTCCTGGCATGGCCTACCGCACTCTTCATTGAACCAGGGAATTACATGGTAATCAGCAAAAGGTCTCCTTGCCAATGTTTGAATGTTTGACCAGATGCCATGAGACTTTGTGGATTCCGGAGTCGACACTGAGAACTCCAAGAGCATCTCCCTCCTGACTGTATACCACTTCTGTACTGCCACTTCTGCTGGGTCTGTCCTGCTGGTGGGACAGGACATACAGAGGGATGGTGGTGTATGGGACATTCTCTCTAAGGTATGATCTTGTGAGTATGACTTTGTCAGGCTACTGCTTGACGAGTCTGTGAATCACCTCTCCCAATTTTGGTACACGCCCCCAGATGTTAGTAAGGAGGATTTTGTAGGGTTGACAGGGCTGAGTTTACCGTTTTTGTTTCGGGTGCCCAGGTCGATGCTGGGTGACCCATCCGGTTTCATTCTTGCTTGATATTCTAGCACTTTATACAACCGAGTGGCTTTCTAGGCCATTTCAGAGGGTTTTTAAGAGTCAACCATTTTGCTGTGAACCTGGAGTCACATTTTGCAATCCATTAAATCCGACTTGTCTAATTTACAATCACACTATGAAGCTATGCTTCCAGGTTGGGGAAGGAGGCTGTGAATAAAGAAAGAACTACAGCTGTGAAATAACCTGAGCCAGGGAGAAAGGATTGAGTATAGCTATAGCAGGAAAAACAATTAATTGACAGTCATGACTGTCTCTGTTGGCAACCATGTAGAAAAGGTGCCTGCTCCTAAGCAAGCGAAAAGAAAAGCAAAACTTCCTGGATTCAGAAACAGTACAAGCCACATCTCAGAAAAAATTAAGAGCGACATGACCTAAATAACTAGTTTTCTCAAGATTAGCCCATCCCTAATAGTACCTACAATGTTACCTATGAACGTAGCCCATCTCTAGATTTAAATATCCTGAATTAGATGATAATTCCACTCACCTATAACATTGTAAAATAAAAAAATTATTTCATGTGAGTTGTATTATTATAGCCTAATCTTCTTCAGTTCTCTGCCCGAAGGCAGGTGCGATTCATAGCACCATGACTGGGTAGTGCAAGGAGGCAGGTCCTGAATGCATCCCAGATCAGAATGCGGACCATGCTATTGGTACCAATCTGATCCACATCAGCTGTCCAGCCAACTGAGCCAACCAAACCCCCAAGGGAGTCCAAGTTCCTGTGGTCTGGAGCTATGGATAGTGATGATTGAGGCTCCAATTTCTTGCCATCACATGGTTGACCAAGAATCTCTTCCATCCTCATACCACCTGCCACTGACATATGTTGGAATAATTTACAAGTTGATACTCAATCTGTTTGACCATGTTATGACCATTGGTCATCAAGTCTTGGAGTGGGACTTGAACCTAGAGCTCCTGGCTCAGAGGTAGGAATGCTACCCACTATGCAACAAGACCCCCTTCTATAGCATAACATTGCATGGAATTAAGGATATTTGATTCTAGATGTGATAAAGGAAAGAACTTGAATTTATAATAATATCCTCAAGATGACTCAAATGTTTTATAATAAATTAATTATTTGTGACAAATAGTTGCCACTGTGTAAGAAACATGTCAAATAACCTATGCCTAAAATTCCACCATCAGCAAATAGGTGATTAGCCAGCTAAGCTCTTTTTTAGAGGTGAGAGAATAGGAGGATTGGAAGATGAAAGGAATTGGTCGGGGGAGATATGTAGAAGAGAGGGAATATTTAAACGTCCAAAACTCATTGGTTTACTGCATGTCTACCTGTAATCATGAACAAAAGGAACTTTCTAGCAATACCAGAGAAGTTGATACCTCATTACATCTGGAGATGCTAAGGAGTACTGTGGCTACAGAGATCAAATTCAAAGGGAATTCTATAAAGCCATCTACATTTCAGAAGACACCAAAATTATGGACAAAGGGCCATGTACCTTTCTTTTCAAATTCTTAATAGTTGAACATTAACAATCTCAAGAATCCAGACAGAGAAATATACATCCTTTATCAAAGCCAAAGTGTACAGCTGGGTGTCAAGTCACATAACCCCTGCTAGCTGGGGGAACCAGTTAAACTGCCTTGCTGTACTGCCAGACTACCATCTTCCATCTTGCAAACAGCAGCTCTGAACAAGGGCTCAGTCCAGGTGAATGCCTGACCCCCATTTACACTGTTTCTACTGGAACTTCTGTATTATCACCTACAAGATTAATTCACCCTTACATGCCTATCCCATCGTGAAAGTCACCTCTATTGGAAAAGTGAATTCTCCAGCAACTGTCCTCATCATTGGATGTTGATTCTGGACTTTTTACTCCCGTGAAACAATAATTTATTTATTTTTGGTCTTTTCCCTGCAAACTCTTTCTTTTTGTATCCCACCTTTATTGTATGATTGAAAAGGAGGCCACGTTGCTACCCTCCTCTCACATTTGAGTGTGTGCAAATAAACTAGTCCTTTTAGTTCATCCTATCTGCAATTTACTGTGGGATTATTAATAGAGAATTGGATCACACCAAAACTAAGGGGCTGGGAAGTATGCCACTGCTTATAAAGGGGGAATCAAATCAAAACCATCTTTCTATTTACAGATGGGAGCTGGGGCAGAAACCAGGGCTGTCTTGTGTGTTGAATACAGATTGAATACTGTAGCCATGCTGGATTATGGAATGTGATGTACCTTAGTTCATGTAGTGAATCATGGGCTCAATAATAAAACATTTGGTAATCATATGTAATTGTGAAGTTTGATTTGCCTGAGTTCTCAGGTTGGATTGTGTTACATGAGCTCATTAAAGATCTGATTCTCTGATTGTTGTAGCTGATATCTGTGTGCTTTTGCTTTGGTGCTTAAAATAATGAAACATAATAGAATAGGAAAGCAGTACAAAACCCTCACACTCTTTTCACAGCAGAAAAAGCTTCTGATGTAATGAGGAGCTGTCAATCATAGGAAGAGTGTTTATAAACATCGCGGTTAACATCAAAGCAGGTTACTTGAGATGCATTCAAGCTTTAAGGGAAAGACAGATCAACAATCCACCAAGCAGCTCCCTCAGGAAAAGTAAAACTGTCAATCACTGGCTATTGCAATGCATTGTTGCATGGAATTGAATGGAAGATTTGCATTTCAAAGGCTGTCAAAGGATTTGTAGCCCTTTGAAGTATATTTGGCTTTCGAGGAAGCTTCTGACACTTGTAACAGCTGCTGCTTTAAACACTTTTGCCCAAGGCAGCATATGTGAGGGAAGATTAAGTGAAAATGCAGTGATTTGTCACTCTATTGCTCTTCAGCTTTCAGGCAAGGGTCTCTGATGGGAGGTCTCTGTTGGGGAGGGTCCAATGGAGGAGTCTGTGGGCAGTACTGATGAGGGGTCGGATCAGCCTCATGTGAGTGTTGAGGGGGGGGGGGGGAGGCAGACCCATTATTCCCGTGGTTGGGGGTAACTACTTTTTTTTGAAAATACTTTTATTGGTACTTCAAATAAAAGTTACAGAGCAAACAAGAAAAGAGGAAAGAATAAAAAACTGGTTTTCACACAAAGTATCGTACAATAATAGGCTTGAATGGCCAGCCTCGGGGCCCTCCTTGTCACCTTATCCGTGACTGGGGCTCTAATGCTGGATAGTATTTACATTTGTACAACAATGTTCGATTTTGACTTCCGGTGGTGGCGATGTTTGAGTGAGCCGCACATTCGGCGGGCTCTCACTCCAGTGGGGCTTTAGGGCTGATTCCCCGCGATAGCGGGACCACGGAGCGGCAAAAAGGCGGCCGCGAAAGTGCTGGAGAGCGGGCTGCAATCTATGGAACTGTGGGAGTCCAGGAAGCAGAGGAAGAGAGAGAGAAAGGGACAGAGGCAAGGAGCAGAGGAAGCTGACCTGGAACTTAAGATGGCGGACACACGGACCTTTCATGCTCCAGGAGATGAAAAACAGTTTTGAGTTGATGAAGCGGGACAACTTGGACCCACTTCAGAAGGCAGTGGATCAGCTGAATCAGAGGCTCAAGAGGTAAAAGTTAAGGAGCTGGGAGAAGGAAGGCGGCAGCGAAAGTGCTGAGGAGCGGGCTGTGGCACATGGAACAGCGGGAGTCCAGAAGGCAGAAGAAAAAAGAGAAAAAGGGACAGAGGCAAGGACCTGAAGAAACTTACCTGGGACCTAAGATGGCGGACACACGGACCCTGGACTCAGCAATCCAGCAGGCGCTGGATAACATGCTCCAGGTAATGAAGTCCAGTTTTGAAGCGCTGAAGCGGGACAGCTTGGACCCAATCCAGAAAGCGGTGGATCAGCTGAACCAGAGGCTGGATGCGCAAGATGTTAAAGTTAAGGAGCTGGGAGAGGCGGTGGAGGAGCAGGCGGATGCGCAGACGGTTGCGGCGCTAGAAGTTGATGGGCTGAAGGAGCGGCAGAGAAGACTGCTGGACAGAGTGGAGGAGCTGGAGAATAGAGTCCGCAGGAACAACCTGAGGATGGTCGGCCTCCCGGAGAGGGCTGAGGGAGCTGATGCCGCAGCGTTTGTAGCAGACCTATTGATGCAGCTGATGGGGGCCGAAGCCTTTCCGCGACCGCCGGAGCTGGAGGGGGCACACAGAGTGCAGGCGACGCAGGGGCGGCCGGGCGGACCCCCCCCCGCCCGATGGTGATTATGTTCCACAGGTTCGTGGACAAGGAGCGGGTGCTGCGGTGGGCAAAGAGCGCCAGGAGCAGCACGTGGAACAACAGTGTTCTCCGCATTTACCAGGACCTAAGCCAGGAGGTGGCTCGGTGGCGAGCAGCCTTTAAGAATGTCAAGGAGGTGCTGTTCAAGAAGCACGTGAAGTTTGGTCTGCTGTTCCCGGCTCGCCTATGGGTCACGCACCAGGGTCAACACCACTACTTCTCCGAGCCTGAAGAAGCGATGGATTTTGCGAGGGATCAGGGGCTGGTCCCGAAAAGAGGCCCCACGGACGCGAATTAGGGCCCGAGGATTACCGTGGGAAGGTACGCCAAATGGGCCTGGACTGCTGTTCAATGGTTTGCTGGGTCAAAGGTGCCAAGCAGAACATTTGGGACTCTTTCCTTTGTTCATGGACATTGGTTTGGGGTTTTTTTTGTTTTTCTCATGTTTTTGTTTTTTCCTCTTTTGTCTGTTTTTTCCTTTTTGGGCGGATTTGTACTTTTTGTGCAGCTTGCGGAGGACACTGGAGCCGGCTTGCTCCAGTGGGTTGGAGAGGGGGATGGGTCGCCGGGGAGTGGGGAGGAGGACGGGGAAACAATGGGAATGAGACAGGAAGGCGCCGGAGTGTTGAATCACTGGGCTAGCAGATTGGCTAGTCAAGGGAGTCAGGTGGGGGGGAGATCACAGCCAGTGGATGGCAGGGGTGGGGGTATCGGGGGATGTGGTTGGGGGGGGGGGTTGTTCTGCTGATGTGGGAGGGACTTGAATTAGGCACTGGAAAGGAGGTCGAGGGTGGAGGCAGCCAACGGGTGGGCCAGGAATGGCGCGACAGACGGGCCGGGGGCCGGCCCGAGAAAGGCTATGGGTGACCGGCGTGGTGGGGGGGGGGGGGGGGGGGGGTGGGTGGGTTGTGCCCCCCGACCAGGCTGGGGGGGGGGTGGGTTGTGCCCCCCGACCAGGCTGATCACCTGGAACGTCAAGGGACTGAATGGGCCGATTAAGAGGGCGCGGGTGTTCGCGCCCTTGCGGGCTCTGAGGGCGGTCGTAATTATGTTGCAGGAGACACATCTGAAAGTGTCTGACCAGACCAGGCTAAGGAAGGGCTGGATTAGCCAGGTCTTCCACTCGGACTTGGACTCGAAGTCCAGGGGGGTGGCAATCATGATCAACAAGCAGGTGCAATTTGAGGCGGAGGGCAGACAGGGGGGGCAGATACCTGATGGTACGGGGCAGACTGGAGGGGAGAAGAGTGGTGCTGGTGAATATATATGCCCCGAACTGGGATGATGTGGGACTTCATTAAAAGAGTGCTGGGGAGGGCAGCACGGTGGCCTAGTGGTTAGCACAACCGCCTCACGGCGCTGAGGTCCCAGGTTCGATCCCGGCTCTGGGTCACTGTCCGTGTGGAGTTTGCACATTCTCCCCGTGTCTGCATGGGTTTCGCCCCCACAACCCAAAAATGTGCAGAGTAGGTGGATTGGCCATGCTAAATTGCCCCTTAATTGGAAAAAATAATTGGGTAATCTAAATTTAAAAAAAAGAAAAAAAAAAGAGTGCTGGGGAAGATCCCGGACCTGGTCATGTCCCAGAACGGGTAGACTCCCAGCAATGGCAAGGGAGCTGAAAGGGTTTATGGAGCAAATGGGGGCAGTGGACCCCTGGAGAGATAGACAGCCGACAGGAAGGGGCTACTCGTTTTACTCGCACGTCCATAAGGTATATTCTAGGATAGATTTCTTCGTACTAAGCAGGGATTGTATAGGGGAGGTAAAGAACACGGAATATTCGGCAATTACTATCTCAGACCATGCCCCGCACTGGGTAGACCTGCAGATCGGGGGAGCGAGCTACCAACGCCCGCAGTGGAGGCTAGACGTGGGACTGCTGTCGGAGGAGGGGATCTGTGAGAGGCTTCGGAGGTGTATGCAAAATTACCTGCAGGTGAATGACACTGGGGAGGTCTCAGCGGCGACCCTGTGGGAGGCGCTAAAGGCAGTAGTGCGGGGGGAGCTGATTTCAATTGGGGCCCACAGAGCCAAGGCAGACAGGGCAGAGATGGATAGATTGGTCAGGGAAATGGGTCGGATAGATGAAGAGCACGCGAAGTCCCCGGGGGAGGTTTTACTCAGGGAGAGGCAGAGACTACAGGCGGAACTGGGGGCACTATCCACGAGTAGGGCCGTGGAACAGCTTAGGAAGGCGAGGGGAGTGGTGTACGAGCATGGGGAAAAGGCTAGCAGACTGTTAGCGCAGCAACTCAGGAGGAGGGAGGCGGCCAGGGAAATAGGTAGAGTGAGGGATGGGGAGGGGCGCAAAGTGGAGGACCCGGCAGGATTGAATAAGGTATTCCGGGACTTCTATCGCAAGCTGTATACTTCGGAGCCGCCGGAAGAACCGGAGGAGATGAAAAGGTTTCTTGACGGGTTAACCTTCCCAACAGTAGGTGGGGGGCTAGCGGATGAGCTTGGGGCCCCGATTAGAGTGGAGGAGGTATTGGGGGGCCTAAAGGCCATGCAGTCGGAGAAAGCCCCGGGGCCGGATGGATACCCAGTAGAGATCTATAGGAAGTTTTCTGAGCTGGTGGGCCCGGTCTTGGCGAGGGTTTTCAATGAGGCAAGGGACAGAGGGACCCTGCCGCCGACAATGTCGCAAGACACTATATCACTGATATTGAAACGGGGTAAAGACCCGGAGGCGTGCGGGTCCTACAGGCCAATCTCCCTGATTAATGTTGACGCCAAGCTCCTGGCAAAGGTACTGGCGGTTAGAATGGAGGACTGCGTACAGGAGGCGATTGGGGAGGACCAAACTGGGTTCGTGAAAGGTAGGCAGCTGGCGGCCAACCTGAGAAGATTACTTAATGTGATAATGATGCCCCCGGCGGGCAGGGAGGTGGAGGTAGTGGTGGCAATGGACGCCGAGAAGGCCTTTGACCGGGTGGAGTGGGACTATCTATGGGAGGTGCTTGGACGGGTTGGGTTCGGGGAGGGACTGGTGGATTGGATCAAATTATTATGTCAGGCCCTGAGGGCCAGCGTCAGGACTAACAGAGAAGTGTCGGAGTACTTTAGGTTGTACCGAGGGACCAGACAGGGCTGCCCACTCTCCCCGCTGCTGTTTGCGCTGGCCATAGAGCCGCTGGCGATTGCGCTGAGAGCCGCAGAGGGATGGGAGGGGATGGTGAGGGGCGGGGTAGAACATAGGGTCTCTCTTTACGCAGATGACCTGTTCCTGTACATGTCGGACCCAGTGGCCGGGATGGGAAGTATACTGGGAATGTTGAGGAAGTTCGGCCAGTTTTCAGGATACAAATTAAATATGGCCAAGAGTGAAATGTTTGTGGTACAGGCAAGGGGCCAAGAGAACAGATTGAGAGGGCTACCGTTTAGGCTGGTTGAGGAAAATTTCCGGTATTTGGGAATCCAGGTGGCACAAGACTGGGGCAGTCTGCACAAGTTAAATTTGGCCAGGGTGGTGGAGCAAATGAAGGGAGAGTTTCGGAGATGGGATGCACTTCCGCTGTCGTTGGCAGGGAGGGTGCAGGCTGTAAAGATGACAATCCTCCCTAGATTTCTGTTTGTTTTTCAGTGCATCCCGATCTTTGTTCCACAGTCCTTCTTCAAAAGAGTTAACAGGATGATCATGAGCTTTGTCTGGGCGGGAAAATCCCCGCAGGTGAAGAAGGCGATGTTGGAGAGGAACCGCAGCGAGGGAGGGCTGGCTTTGCCGAGTCTGATTAATTATTACTGGGCGGCCAACATCGCTATGATAAGGAAGTGGATGGTGGGTACGGGGTCTATCTGGGAGCGGGTGGAGGCGGCTTCGTGCAGGGGCTCCAGCTTGGCAGCCCTGGTCACGGCTCCTCTACCGCTGCCGCCGGCCAAGTACTCCACCAGCCCGGTAGTGGTGGCGACCCTGCGGATATGGGGCCAGTGGAGGAGGCATGTAGGGGAGACGGGAGCGTCGGTTTGGGCGCCAATCTGCGACAACCATCGGTTTGCCCCCGGGAGTATGGATGGGGGGTTTCGAGTATGGTGGCGGGCGGGGGTGGGAAGGGTGGGCGATATGTTCCTGGAAGGGAGCGTTGCGAGTTTGAGGAGCTTGGAGGAGACATTTGGGCTGGTAAGAGGAAATGATTTTAGGTACCTACTGTTGCGGGACTTTGTTCGTAGACAGGTCCCATCTTTCCCACGCCTCCCGCCAATGGAGATCCTAGACAGAATAGTCTCTAGGGGGGAAGAAGGGGAGGGTAGAGTCTTGGGTATTTATAAGGTGCTCATGAGGGAGGAAGGGTCCCAGACGGAGGAACTAAAACTTAAATGGGAGGAGGAGCTAGGCGGGGAAATGGAGGACGCGCTGTGGGCAGAGGCCCTGAATAGGGTAAATTCGACCGCGACATGTGCCAGGCTCGGGCTGATTCAATTTAAGGTCGTTCACCGGGCCCATATGATGGTGGCTCGGATAAACAAATTCTTTGGGATAGAGGACAAATGCGCTAGGTGCGCGGGAGGACCAGCGAACCACGTTCACATATTTTGGGCATGCCCTAAGCTGAGGGGGTACTGGGAGGGAATTACGGACATCATGTCCCGGGTGCTAAAAACAAGGGTGGCGTTGGGTCCAGGGGAGGCAATTTTTGGGGTTTCGGAAGACCCGGGAGTCCAGGGGGAGAAAGAGGGCGATGTTTTGGCCTTTGCTTCCCTGATAGCCCGGCGACGAATACTATTGGTGTGGAGGGACTCAAAGCCCCCGAAGACTGAGTTATGGCTTGCGGACATGTCGAGTTTCCTGGGTATGGAAAAAATTAAGTTCGCCTTGAGGGGATCTGTACAGGGGTTCGCCCGGAGGTGGCAACCATTTATTGACTTCTTTGCGGGAGAGTGAGCGTCAGCAGGAGGTGGGGGGGGGGGGGGGGGGGGGGGGTAGAGTAGAGTAGAGTAGGAGGGATAAAATGGCGGGTAGTACCGGTGGGAGAGGAGCGGGCTTGTGCAGTATGTTACGATTGAAGTATTGAAAGTACATGGATGTTTGCACATTTCTGCCTTGTTTGCTTTCTTTCTGTTGATGTCTGTAACTGTTTACAAAGCCAAAAACTACCTCAATAAAAGTGTTTGTTAAAAAAGAACAATGTTCGATTTTTCAGAAGTCTCTTGGGTTTCACCAGGGTCTCTGTAGCTCTCTGGTAGAAGTCACCTCCTTCTGTATCCTAGTAGGTTTGGAGTCTCCCCCCTCATTTGTTTATAGCCTTCATTCCGTTTGTGGGGGTGGGGGGGGGGGGGGTGGGGGGAGAACAATGTCCCTCTCCCTCCTTGGTCATTAGGCCTTCAGAAGGTGGGTCTGCTCGTTACCTGTTTCTCCCCATGTGCTCCCTCCAATAGATGGCCTGCCTCCTTCCCTATTCTTCTCTAGCTCTCCTCTCACTGGGTGTCTATCCCTATCCCATCCATATCTATTCCTCCCTTCACAACCCCCCCCCCCCCCCCCCCAGCTAGTTTGACTGGCTGCTGGTTGCAAACAGGTCTCTGAATAAGTTTGGGAATTTGCTGGTGTGGAACCTCTGTTCGGATTTTTTTCCAGCCTCATGATTTCGGCCAGGTCTGCAAGCCATTCTGAGGCCCGGGGCGGTGCTGTCAACTTTCATCCTAGTCAGAATTGCTGCCTGGTGATCAGTGAGGCGAAGGCCAAGGCATCCGCTGCTTTCTCTGTCCAGAACGCTGGGTGCTCTGATACCCCGAAGACCACCACAGACAGGCATTGCCTCATCTTGACCCCGCCACCTTTGACATAGCCTCAAAGAAGGCCGTGCAGAGACTGAGGTGCGACCAGAACGTGTGGGTGTGGTTGGCCAGATTCCTTCCTCCCCCGGCACCTTTTGTACTTGTTCTCCACCTCTGGGAAGATCCCGCTCATACATGTCTTGGTGAGGTGTGCTCTATGCAGCACCTTGAGCTGCATCAGGTGGTGGAGTTGACTGTGTGCAGTGCCTGAATCCAGAGTCCTCCCACTATCTCCGTGCCCAATTCCTCTCCCCACTTTTGTCTGGTCTTGTCCAGTGGAGTTCTAACCTTTTCCATACGCAACCTCTATATGTCACTGCACTTGTCATTCTCTAACCAGTCCAGCCCCACCATCGTGTCCAGGAGTGTGCGCATGGGTCTTTGGGGAACTCTTTTGCTTCCTTGTGGTGAAAGTTACGGAGCTGCAGATATCTGAGCTTGTTCCCTTTTGGGAGTTGCAGCTTCTCAGTGAGTTCCCCCAGGGTCGTCAGTCTGTCGTCCACATACATGTCCTCTACCGTCAGCACTCCTCCGTCTTTTCCCCACGTCCCAAAGGTAGCGTCAATCTCTGCCGGTGCGAACTTGGGGTTTTTGCAGACCTGTGGACATCTTGCTCATTTCAAAATGGTGCCTAAACTGGTTCCACATCCTAAGGGTGGCTACTACCACCGGGATGCTGGAGAATGTGTGTCGGGGGGACCGGGGTGGAGCAGTGGCCACCGCACAGAGACAGGTCCCTGTGCTAATCACCTCTGGCTCCCCTAGCCACCTCCTCACCCTCTCCAGCGGTAGAGCGAAAGATTTGGAAGGGCCAGGTCCCCACGTGCCATCCTCTTTGTAAAATGGACTTCCCTATTCTAGGTACTCTTCCCCCCAGATGGAGGCCATGATTAGTTTGTCAACCTTGGAGAAATATTTGGGGATGATGATCAGGAGGGATCTAAAAATAGAGGAGCCTAGGCAGCACGTTCATTTTGATCATCAGTACAGCCAGCGAAAGAGGGAGTGAGTCTCATCTTTGCAGATCCCTCTTCATCTCCTCCACCAGCTGGAGAGGTTCCATTTGTGGAGCCTCCTCCAGGTGCGGGGCGGGGGAGGGGGGGGGGGGGCTGCAGCCGGACACCGGTATCAAACTGTACGCTCAAAATGGCAACACGATACTGGGATTCCAATGGAATCTGCCAGGCTTTCCTCCATGCATAAATTAGCATGGTAAAGGGGAGATAATCACAACTGGGTGCTGCTCCTCACGCCAGCGGGGATCAGTAGCGAGTCTCTGATGGTGGGGGCACTTAGTCTCCAGAATGGAGAATCCAGCACAATACATCTTCTAAGCTTTCTGTTGAAGCTACATTTGGACAACACCTGCGGAAAGTCAAACTTCCTACGTCTAGAGATGCATGAGACAAACAAAGCACATGCTTACATCTGTTTTAATAGCTTGTTTTTTTCTGGCACAGGTCATTAGCCAGAAGCCAGTATTTGAGGGGAATGACTTTTTTTGCATCAAGCCCTGCTGACCAGGAGTCTATCCTCCTGCTCTAATTACCTGCCATACGTGTATTGGAAGGGTTTTCTGATTAGCAATCTGTCATATCCCGCACAGGATTTATGGGGTGGTAATGATTATCTCCCCCATGATTCTCGCAGAGTACAAGCTCCCCGCTGCGGAGTGGGGGAACTCATTCAGCTATATATAAAAGGTTGGTCAGTAAGGCACTGGCTGTGGAGAGGCCCGGCAGGTATCTAGCATCTAGCAGGAGTTGTATCTATCCTAACTAAATAAACCAAAGTTCTTTATTCTTATTTGGTGTGGACTCCCCATGGTCTTATTCAACAATCAATCTGTTCAGCCACATTATGAACACACCTGGATTCAAACTGGAAATTCTGGTTCAGAGGAAAGGAAGCTAACCTCGGAATCACAAGACCTGCCTGCAGAAATTGCTGATGAATATATTTCAAGTATTTCCTGTCAGCGTCACACCTTGCTGAATTTGCAGATTCATCTTGAGTAATGGCAGAGGAAATCTCCCAGCAGGTAAAAAAGCCTTGCATTTATGTAGTGCTTTTCATGACCACCAAATGTCTCAAAGCTCTTTAAAGCCAGTGAAATACTTTGATAATATATGCCGCAATTCAGCAACCCTGTTTTCGGACGCAACGGGTGAATCGCGCAAGAGCCCAAAATTGGGCACTGTGCCGGGCTGATCGCAAGTCACCTGACTTGCTCCGCCCGGCGAGATCCAGATCTGCATATTTAAATTAACCTTGTGGCTCATTTAAATACCCGGATGCTGGATTCACCTGGCGCCCAAGGAACAATGGCCACTTCTGTGAGCCCTAACCAGGGCGCCATTTAGTACTGGTTCACATACATGTGTACCAGGCATAATGACACCTCGGAGCGTCTCCCAGGCCATTAGAGAGCCCTGGGTTGTCTGGCACAGGGTAGGGTGGCATTCTGGCATTCCAGGGTGCCAGGTTGGCACTGCCAGGGCGGACCCAGGGGGGCCCTGGTTTTAGGAGGGAGTGTGAGGGGGGTTCCAATGGGCCTCTACAAGGTTGCGATAATTGATAAAGCAGGTGGTGGGACCCGAAAGGACAAGGGAGATTGGGGCTGCCAATCAAAATAGCACCCTGATCTGTGAACAGCCGTTCCTACTTGCGAGATTAGTTTGCCAGCAGGAAATCCCTCAAATTGCAGCCTCAGCGGGGAGCAACTATAAGCGGCATGGTAGCACAGTGGTTAGCACTGTTGCTTCACAGCACCAAACACCCTGGTTCGATTCCCAGCTTGGGTCACTGCCTGTGTGGAGTCTGCACATTCACCCCGTGTCTGCGTGGGTTTCCTCCGGGTGCTCCGGTTTCCTCTCACAAGTCCCGAAAGATGTGCTTGTTAGGTGAATTGGACATTCTGAATTCTCCTTCAGTGTACCTGAACAGGCATTGTAGTGTGGCGACTTGGGGATTTTCACAGTAACTTCATTGCAGTGTTAATGTAAGCCTACTTGTGACACTTAATAAAGATTATTGTTATAAACTCTGCGTGGCAAAAAAAAGGCAAAGTGCTGTTCAATAGCATGCTGTATCTCAGCCCTGCAACCGCCGAGAAACAGCCTGATAAATGCGCCCAAAAGCAGACTTATTTGTCTGCTAAATTACATCCATAGTCACTGACATCGTAGGACATGTAGTAGCCAAAATGCACATAGCAAACACCCGCAAACAAATGATCAAATAATTTGTTTTTGTGATGTTGTTTGAGGGATAAATACTGGCCCGGACACAAGGGGTCATAATTTAGATTCCAGCAACAAGGACAAGACAATACAAATGCAAGCTAGCGAAAAACATAGGGCGGAATTCTCCGCTCCCGCGAAAAATCGGGAAGGCCGTCATGAACTCGGCCGAGTTTCATGACGGCCTCGGAGGCCGCTCCTCTCACCTTATTCACCCCCACCCGGGGGGCTAGGAGCGGCGCTCCGTAACTCTCGGCCGCCAGGCCTTGACGCTTGCGTCAAGGTGGCGTGCCGAGAATGACGCGACGGTGGCGCCTAAGTGACATCAGCCACGCATGCGCAGGTTGGCCGGCTCCAACCCGCGCATGTGTAGCTGATGTCACGACGGCTCAAACTCTCGCATGCACGGTTGCCGTCTTCCCCTCCACTGCCCTGCAAGACGTGGCAGCTTGATCTTGCGGGGCGGCGGAGGGGAAAGAGTGCGTCGCTTTGAGACGCCAGCCCGACGATCGGTGGGCACCGATCGCGGGCCAGTCCCCTCCCGAGCACGGCCGTGGTGCTCACTCCCCTCTCCGCCCCCCACAAGCTTCAAACGAGCATTTGGCGCCCATGTTCATGATGGCAGCGACCAGGTGTGGTTGCCACCGTTGTGAACCGGTCGCGAACGGCAGGCCGCTCAGCCCATCCGGGCCGGAGAATCGCCGGTCGCCGTGAAAAATGGCGAACGGCAATTCTTCCAGGCGGGGGGTGGGAGAATCGCGGGGGGCGTGTCGTGAGTCACCCGGCCCTCCCACGGTTCTCCCACCCGGCGTGGGGAGCGGAGAATCGCGCCCTTAAAGGCTGACTTAAAAAGCTTCTTAAGGTGTGTGGCAAGGAAATGATTAGCAAAGACAAATGTGGATCCATTAGACGGAAATAGCAGATAAACTAAACAATTACCGTTGTCTGCCTTCATGGAGGAAGATAAAGAAAATCTCACAACAATACTAAGGAACCAATGGGCTTGTGAAAGTGAGGAACTGAAAGAAATTATGATTCATAAAGAGATACGACTCAAAAAATTAATTGAACTGAAAGTTGAAAAATTGAAGGTGGTTATAGAGATAATGGATGCATCAGTAGTTATCCTTCAAAATTCTACAGATTCTGGAAAGGTTCCTCCAGACTAGAAAGTAGCAAATGTAACCCCACTATTTAATAAGGAAGGGATAGAGAAGGTGGAGAACTACAAACATGTTAGTTTTACATGAGTGGTAGAGGAAATGCTAGAATCTATTATGAACGATAATTATCACAGAAATCTTGTGGCGCAGGAGGTCATCATTTGGCTCATTGTGTCTGCACCAACTCTCCAAATGAGCATCATGACTTAGTGCCATTCCCCTGCATTTTCCCCGAACCCTCTCTCTATTCAAATAATCAGTTTAAAGTAAAAGAAAAGTCGCCATTGTCCAAGATGACCATAGGCTGTTTTGCTCTTTGACAGGGAGAGTTGACTGGTGATTTAACCTGAGTTAAATCCTCAGGTGATTTAACCTGAGGATCACAACACCTCAGGCGAGGGGCAAGGTTGAGCAGGCAGGGCCTTCATGAATAACCCTTAAGTTGGTACAGCGCTGTTGGCCTCACTCTGCATCACAAACCAGCTGTCCAGCCAATTGGTTGTCCTCTTGAATGCCTCCATTAAACCTGCCTCCACCACACTTCCAGGCAGTATATTTCAGGCCAGAACCACTCGTTGTGAAAAAGTTTTTTCCTCACATCACAGTTGCTTCTTTTGCAAATCACTTTAAATCTGTGCCATTTCGTTCTTGATCCTTTTACGAGCAGGAATAGTTTCTCCCTGCCTCCACTATCCAGTCCACTCGTGATTTTGAACATCTCTATCAAATCTCCTCGTAACTTTCTTCTCTCCAAGAAGAAAAATCCCAATTTCAGAACTGAAGTTTCTCATCCTGGAACCATTCTTGTAAACCTCTTCTGTACTCTCTCCGGTGCATTCACATCTTTCCTAGTGTGGTTCCCAGAACTGTACACAATATTCCAGCTGAGGCCTAACTAATATCTTATGTATGTTCAGCAAAACCTCCTTGCTCCTGTACTCAATGCCCCTATTAATAAAGTTCAGAATACAATATGCTTTATCAAATCATAGAATCCCCGCAGTGCAGAAGGCCATTCAGCCAATCAAGTCTGCATCAACCCTTTGAAAGAACACTTCACCCAAGCCCACGTCCCTGCCCTATCCCAACTAACGTAACCTACCAGATCTTTGGACACTAAAGGGCAATTTAGATTGGCCAATCCACCTCACCTGCACATCTTTAGGTTGCTCTCATTTCACCTTAACTCCCACCTGTAATGACTTATGCATATATACACCCATGTCCCTCTGTTCCTGCATCCCTTTTTACTCCTTAGTTTATACTGTCTGTTCATGTTCCTGTTAGCAAAATGCATAACCTCACACTTCTCTACATTGAACGTCATCTGCCACCCATCTGACCACTCCACCAACTTGTCTCTGTCCTTTTGAAGTTCGACAGTTTACAATACTTGCAAGTTTTGAGTCATCTGCAAACTTTGAAACTGTCCTCTTCACACCAAGATCCAGATAATTCATATATATCAGGAAAAGCAAATGCTGACCCTTGGGGAACACCATTACAAATCTTCCTCGAACCTGAAAAATATCTATTTTTAAAAATATTTTTATTGCCATTTTTCAGTTTTTACAGAGTAACAGCTTAATCTATGGTGCACCTGGTATTTATATATAGAGTCGCTTCTTATTTACAGAGATTTTTTACATGTGTTCCTTTCCTGGTTGGGGCCATTTTTACATTAAGCAGCCGCCTGATGTTCGCAGTTAGCTGCTTACTCTTAACGAAGCCCGTCTGGTCCTCTGCGACCACCTCCGGTACGCCATTCTCCAGTCTCTTGGCCAGGACTTTTGCGAGTATCTTTGCGCCCAAATTGAGCAGCGAATTGGGTCTGTCTAGTCCGCGTTCCGTCGGGCATTGTATTTTTTTGGATATCAGCGATGACGTAGCCTGTGTTGGAGGCAGGATGCCCCTTTCTAGCGAATCTCTAAATATGTTCCGTCGATGTGGGCCTGGGCCGGTACAAATTTTTTTATAGAAGTCTGCCGGAACCCATCGGGCCCGGCACCTTCCCCGCCTGCATGGAGCTGATGTTCTCCATGATCTCTCCCAGTTCTATTGGTGCTTCCAGCTCCTCCCACCTGTTGTCCCCTACGACTGGCATGTCCAGTGCATCGAGGAATCGTTTCATCCCCGTGTCCCCATCGAGGGAGGGGGGTATGGTGTACTGTCCCCAGTAGAAGGTCTCAAATGCTTGGTTGACCTTTTTGTTTGGTTACCAGTCTGCCTCTGCTATTCTTCACCTGGGCCATCTCCCTTGTGGCTGCCTGCTTTTTCAGCTGGTGTCCATTAGATGGCCAACCTTTTCTCCATGTTCATAGAAGGTCCCCCTTTTCTGGCGGAATTGGTGCACTGCTTTCCTGGTTAAAGTCCATTTGTAGCTTTTTCCTTTCCGCCAGAAGCTCTATGGTTAGTGGCTCGGAGTACTTTCAGTCGACCTCCAGAATGAAGTCGATCAGTTGTTGCCTGACCGTCCTCTCTTTCCTGTCTCTACATGCCTTGTAGGCTATAATCTCTCTCCTAATCACAGCTGTCAGTGTCTTCCCCGTTTTGGTTATTAGTAATGTACTCGCCTATGGCCTGTGATGTTTTCTGGTGAAAGCCTTATCGGCCTCCAGGTGTGGTGTTGGGCACGGCACGTTTTCAACATCACATCGATGTAACGTAGAGCATGGTTGGAGATGACTAATGTGGAGTATTCTGTCCTTACTTTTCCTAGAAGCAGTGATTTCCCCACTGCAAAGAAATCTATCCGTCAGTATGCTTTGCGCCCCAACGAAAAGAACGAGAATTCCTTCTCACCGGTGTATAGAAACCGTCATGGGTCCACTGCCCCCATCTGTTCCATGAATGCTCCCAGTTCCCTAGGCTTGCCTGTCCTTTTCCCCTCAAGGTCGCAGGATTGGAGAGGGGGCGCCGCCGATTTTTCTCCACGTAAAACGCCACAGATCCTCCCCACTTAGCCTCTATAACTGAGAATCTGACCCAAGATGTTTTTCTGCAGTTGGACAGTCGTAGTGAGACTGCACCAGGGGTATTGTGTACAGTTTTGGTCTCCTCATCAAAGGAAGGATATACTTGCCATTGAGGGAGTACCAGAGGTTCACCAGACAGGTGAGATTGTTTTATGAGGAGAGATTAAGGAAACTGGGTCTGTATTGTTTCAAATTTGGAAGAATGAAGTGATCTCATTGAAAACTACAAAATTCTTACACTACATGACAGGGTAGATGTAGCTAGGATGTTTTCACTGGCTGATGAGTGGAAGCAGGGGGCACAGTCTCAGAATAGGAGCTGGCCATTTAAGAATGTAATCAGGAGGAATTTCCCCACTCAGATGTTGGTGAATCTTTGAATCTACTTCCAACCAGAGAGAGCACAATTACTGGATACTGACACCAAGGGATATGGGAAAGTGTTGTTGAAGTAGATGATCAGACACAAACTAATTGAATGCCAGAAAAGGCTCGGCGGGCCGACTGGTCTACTGCTCCTACGTCCCTATATTCCTCCTGGGCTCTCCTATGATATAATGCCATGTTAGCTCCACCTGGGTAGGCAAATGGGGGCCTCAGTTCCACTTCCCATCTGAAAGACGGCAGCTCCGGCAGTGAAATGCTCCCTCGATCGGTGCTGCAGTGGGGGAGTCAGCTCTGTCTTCTGCGCCCCAGACCGGACCTGCCTCCAAACTCAAGAGGTGAGGAGGGGCGTTGCCCACTCAGCTACGGCTGACAGGTGGAAAATAACATCTCCCGGGTTTTCGCACACCCACAACATTGGCTGTATAACGTCAATGGGTCTTTCGAGGACACAGGAGAGGGGAAACAACGTGCCGCCGCCACCACCGCCACATTGGCCTTGGCAACAGCAGCTCCTGACTAACCGCCGCTCCCTGCTCGCGCCCTCTGCTGGGGCAAACAACCGCTCGTGTTTCCCGGGAGAGGCAGGCGCGGAGTGATGACGCGGACGGAGCGCGCCCGCGAGCAGTGCAATGAGAATGTGAAGAGGGAACAGAAGGTGGCGGGACTGACCTCTTTGCTGGCGACTGTGGAGTGCAGAGTGTTGACATTAGGCTCAGTTCCCAGAAGCTGCAGACAGTAGCAGTTGAATAAGGTCAGTGGCCGAGTTGCCGCCAGTTTGCAATGCTGTTCAGAGGCTCAACCGTCCTCCAGTGATCAGCAATAAGACTTTCATCCCCATCACTGCATTAAAATTAAGAATAAAATATGAACAGATGCTCCAAATTCACCACTCAATTAGGGTTGTATTGTCAGAGATACGTTTTAGTTTCCCGCTGCATCAGATTCTTAGTATATCATCACACTGCTGTGTGTTTTAAACGAAAATATGAAAACATGTTTTTTTTACGTATGTTTGTATCTAAAAGTCTTCTGGAATGTGACCAAAATTCCTGCGCCTGGAAGTTTGCGTTGGCCCACTTATCACCACATTGTGGCGCTGCCTTTTGTTGACTCTTGTTCGGTCTTCAATGCAAGTTTACATCCGGAGACGGGGATTGTCATCTTAGACAAGTTCATTATTTTCATTGAAAGGTTGTGAAAACAATTAACTTGTCGAAGGGCTGCCCGGATTTAAAACCAAATGCAATTATTGGAACGTTTTCGTTAGCTGACCTCAATACTGAATGGGCCAAATCAGTTATGTTTAAAGTTGCAGGCTGTTTCCTTGATCCAAGATGAAGTGAAGGAAGTTCTTCTATATATAAAACAGAAATTTCTGCACATTTTTAATTTAATGCAGGTGTTGCACCAAGCAGCAGAAACATGAAGTACAACCATTGTGTATTGTACAAAATGCTTCTTATTATGCTTGCAATTTTAATTAGCCATTTTATTTGATATTTTGTATAGTAATTAATCAACCTTCAGGTTAAATCAAATCAGTTTATGACAGGTACAAAAAGATTTTAAAGGTCATTGAAACTATTATTTTAAAGATGCCATTAAATATTCTCAAATGTTTTCAATTAATAATGTTTTAAATTACATGCCCTCTTTTCCAACTAAATATAGTTTTATGGCATTAAAACAGTGATCTTAAAACTATTTCCGTTATTACAGTGTTTCAGATTTTTACAGTAGTTATTTTTCCCCCATTTTTTTTAAATGTTCGTTTTATAGTACATGTAAAGACTGTGCAACATATAAAACATGATGCTGCTTTATTCTGTTTCATTTTGTTTCCTTATTTTTTGTTTTTAGTGTTTATTTCCATCCTCTTTGAACTGGCTTTTGGCTTTCCATTATCTGTATTTCAGCCCGGAATTCTATAAAATATAAAGTGATCCTTTGAAGGGTGTAGTTCTAGCTTTATTATGTTAATAAAACTTTCCACTGAATTATTACTTGATTCATAGTAGTTATTTTCTATTATTACTCAAATTTCTTGTATTCCATATTGTCCGATATAACATTCAGTCACTTATCAACTGTTTATTCTGACAGGCTAGAGCAGAACAAATTTTTTGCCTTAACATGAAATCTACTGGAAAATATAAATGTGCATATTTCTGCAGCCTGAATCTCAGCATGACATCAACCTACCTCTTGAGGTAGATCTCATGCCAGTACCAACTCTGAGGTTATAAAGTGTGAACTCTCAGGGGCTTTGCTGTCAAATTAGCCTTCACAGCAGCCTTTATATTTTAATGTGTTCAAGATGTGATTTCCCACCCCCTTCTTCCAAAACAAATGTGTCTTTTTAGAAGAATCCAGCAGAGAGTCAGCAACATAAACAGCATGATTCCATACAATCCAACATTGTAGATTTAACCGATGAGCCCTTGTAAAAGCACTGAGACTCTGTATAAACATTGTAATGCAGGAAAACCTAAAAGTAGAATTCACTGCTTATTGCAAAACTTTATTCCAGCAAAGGGCACTTTCAGAGATGACTGTTAGATTATTTGCATAATTAGTAATTCTCTTTTTTTTTGTATACAGGTTTTTACAGAAAAAGACAAACAGCTACAAAGATAGAAGACAGGTTACAGAAGTCATGGGTGTTTTTAAACAATAAAGCAGTATTCAAGGCATGCTTAAAATACTGGAACACCAATGGTATTTACATTTATGATTTTGGGTATTGTTGGACAACTACTTCCTTGTCTTAGCTATGAATGAAAACACAGGGTCAGCTTTCGACCCCAATGAAGATGACCTTCCTCTCATGGCCAATGCTGGTTGCATGCTAGTCCGACACTATGTGATAGATCTGGCAGTGAACTTCGACAAGAAAGTCATCAACAGTACCATTGTCCTCTTCCTAGAAGCCAACCAAGCATATAAAAAAGCCTCTGACTCTGTGGGAACAGGTTGCTGTCCTTACTCAAGGGCATTATTTGAAACTGAGCAACCTGGTCTTTCATGCGATCCCACTGCAAGAGCTGCTGCTTGTTCATCTGTGGATAAGATATGCAATCTATCTGAGTATAGTGGTGACAGAGTTGCCAATGTTAATAGTTGTAACCATAGCAACAAAGAGTGGGCTAGTGGTATTTCTGGTACAAGGGAACACTGCAGTGATGGGGAGGATTTTGTGCTTGTGCTGGATTGTTGTGATCTGCTGGTGCATAAGGTAGAAGAGGTAAATGTCATTGCTTCAGCTGGCATTGAGAAACTGATGAGGATGGACATGCCCAAGCCAGAAAATGGCACTTACTCTCAGAGACTGCAGAATGATGTCCAGAGAAGCATTGTGGATGATATTTTAGGTTTAGCAGCAGAATGCTGGCAGAAACAGCATTATTATTACCTCAAGTGCAGTCAAGCTCCTGGCTGCGGAGAACTCCAGTTCCAGACTGACATGTGGAGCCTGAAAATAAAGAAACTAGGAATCCAAACTCCAAAAGACTTCCCGCGTGTATTGAGGATCTGTTATGAAACAAAGCCGGAGGGTGGTTCGGTGAGGTGGACTAAGGATCAAAGTGGCAGGTTGGTTACTTTCAAGTACAATGTTTTTGTTGGAATTGGGTATTATTCTGTGACATATGGAGCTGTCGGATGCAGTTGTCGATCAGTTAATGATGCAGGTTGCAAGCTGTTTGTTTTGTAAATAATGTATGGAAGATGATGTGTGAATGGCAGTTTTCAAAATGAAATGAAGCATTTATTTTCCACTCATCGGTTTGTAATTTCCTCAAACAACTTTGAGAATATGGTTCCTATTTTTCTTTGGAGCCTATCTTTATGGGGGTGCCTTCAAAATTTGATAGCCAGGTTAACCTCTTTGGTTACAATGACAATCAGTAGGTTTGGATATGGGGCATTTTATGTAACAGTCATCAGCAAGTACTGGTTTCATTGACAATTAAAGCATGTAATGTTGGCACAAATTCCTTAAAATATTAGTACCATTAATAGAAGCTGCTTTGGATTGCAGATGGGTTAAAATATTCCATATTTTGCTTTGAGTGTTTCTATAAAGCTGTTTTTAAAATTTAGAGTACCCAATTCATTTTTCCCAATTAAGGTGAAATTTAGCATGACCAATCCACCTACTCTGTGTTTCTATAAAGCTGATGTGTTTCAGCTTACAATGATTCAGACACTACTTCATCATAGAATCATAGAATTTACAGTGCAGAAGGAGGTCATTCAACTTTATCGAGTCCATATCGGTCCCTGTAAAGAGCACCATTCCAAAGCCAACATCTACACCCTATCCCCACAACCCAGTAACCCCACTTAAGCTTTTTGGACACTAAGGGCAATTTACCATGGTCAATCCACCTAAGCTGCACATCTTTGGACTGCTGGAGGAAACCGGAGCACCCGGAGAGAACCCACGCAGACACGGGGAGAAAGTGCAAACTCCGCACAGACAGTGACCCAAGCCGGGAATCGAACCTGGGACCCTGGAGCTGTGAAACAATTGTGCTAACCAATGTGCTACCGTGCTCCCCACTGAGCCTTGGTAAGCAGGACCAACAAGCAACAGTCCCTCCTCCCACCTCACTCCCGATTTACTAGCTGAAGCTTTGCAGCTAGCAAAGGTAACCCGGGGTTACATGTTCAAAGAGCAAAGGAAAAACGACACTCCAACCCGTTTCGGCTGCAGAAGAAGAATAAAAGCTTAACGCCGTTAAACTCCCCCGAGGGCCATATATTCCCCAAACTGTTACCTAGCTACTACTACCCCCCCCCCCCCCCCCCCCCCCATCCCCGACAACCATAGCCCTCTCAATCCCAAAAATACACTAGATACAAGCTAGAAAACATCTCAAACTAACCCCTCCCAACCGTCCCAATCAAACCCATTCAATCAAGTCCATGCTCCTTGACAAAAGCCTCTGCCTCCTCCGATGTATTGAAAAAATTATCAGCCTCGCCGGGTACACCACTCCAAACCTGACTTCACTCCTGAATAGCGCTGATTTTGCCTTATTAAAAGCTGCAGTCCACTTGGACATCTTGGTATATCCTAATGATGCTTCCTTCCCACCTCAAGTCCCTATTCATTGGCCATTGCAGAATCCGTTACTACTCCTGGAAGCTGTGGAATCCATTAATCACCGCCCGTGGTGGCTCATTTGCCCGAGGCGTACGCTGGAGTACTCAGTGGGCCTGACCCAACTCTGGAGGGGACAGCCGCCCGTCCCAACCCCCCAAGGGCTTGACAAACATCTGAGAAAAGTACTCAGTCGGCTTTGGGCCCTCCAACCCCCTCGGGTAACCCCACGATTCTGTGGCTCTGTCTCCTCGACCTCTTCTCCAAGGCATTCATCTTTGCCCTCAGAGCCTTGTTCCTCTCCTCCGCGGCAACATCTCAGCTTCCAATGAGTCGGTTCGATCACCATGCCGTGACAAGGCTGCTTCATGAACAGGCTCCGCTTCCAAAAGGTGCAGGAGGAGCTGGTGGAGGGGCTGGGGGCGCCGATAGAGTTGGAGGAGCTAGTTAGGGGGATTGGTCAAATGCAGTCAGGTAAGGCGCCGGGGCCGGATGGGTTCCCGGTGGAATTTTATGAAAAGTATGCGGATCTGGTGGGCCCCCCTGTTGGTGCGAGCCTTCAATGAGGCATGGGAGGGGGGGGGCTTTGCCCCCGACGATGTCACGGGCGCTGATCTCTCTGATCCTGAAGCGGGATAAGGACCCCTTGCAGTGTGGATCATACAGGCCAATCTCGCTCCTCAATGTGGATGCTAAGTTGCTGGCGAAGATCCTGGCCACCAGGATAGAGGACTGTGTGCCAGGGGTGATACACGAGGATCAGACAGGATTTGTCAAGGGAAGACAGCTTAACACGAAGGTGCGGAGATTGTTAAATGTTATTATGATGCTGGCGGTGGAGGGGGAGGCGGAGATAGTGGTGGCGCTGGATGCAGAGAAGGCGTTTGATAGAGTTGAGTGGGGGTACCTGTGGGAGGTGCTGGAGCGGTTTGGATTCGGGGAGGGGTTCATCAAATGGGTGAGGTTGCTCTACGAGGCCCCGATGGCGAGTGTAGTTACCAATGGAAGGAGATCAGAGTACTTCAGGCTCTACCGTGGGACCAGGCAGGGGTGCCCCCTGTCCCCCTTGCTTTTTGCACTGGCGATAGAACCTCTGGCTTTGGCGCTGAGGGAGTCGGGGAGGTGGAGGGGCCTGGTGGGGAGGAACATAGGGTATCGCTGTATGCGGACGACCTGCTGTTGTATGTGGCGGACCCAGAGGGGGGAATGTCGGGGCTGATCGAGCTGTTGGCTGAGTTTGGGAGCTTCTCGGGCTATAAGTTGAATCTGGGCAAGAGCGAGGTATTTGTAGTGCACCCGGGTGATCAGGAGGAGGGTGTTGGGAGGCTCCTGTTTAAGAGGGCAGTGAAGAGTTTCAGATACCTGGGGGTGCAGGTGGCCAGGAGTTGGGGGACTCTCCATAAGCTTAATTTTACCAGGCTTGTGGAGCAGATGGAGGAGGAATTCAAAAGGTGGGACATGGTACCGCTATCGTTGGCGGGTAGAGTGCAGTCCGTCAAAATGACGGTTCTCCCGAGGTTCTTGTTCCTTTTTGAGCTTTGGGCGCATGGGACCCCGAGGGTGAAGAGGGTCTTCCTGGAGCGGGGTAGAGATGGTGGGGGGCTGGTGTTACCCGATCTCTCGGGGTATTATTGGGCGGCCAATGTGTTGATGGTGCGCAAGTGGGTGATGGAGGGGGCAGCATGGAAACGGTTGGAGATGGTGTCCTGTGGAGGCACAAGCCTGGGGGCCCTGGTAACGGCGCTGTGGCTGCTCCCTTCTATGAGGTATACCACGTGTCCGGTGGTGGCGGCTACCCTCAAGATTTGGGGGCAGTGGAGGCGACATAGGGGGGAAGTGGGGGGCTCGATGGAGGCTCCGTTAAGGGGGAACCATCGGTTCGTCCCGGGGAACATTGATGGGGGGTTCCTGGGTTGGCACAGAGCGGGCATCAGATAGCTGAGGGACCTGTTCATTGATGGGAGGTTTGCGAGCCTGGGGGAGTTGGAGGAGAAATTTGGGCTCCCCTTGGGGAACATGTTCAGGTATCTGCAGGTAAAGGCGTTTGTTAGGCGGCAGGTGGAGGGATTCCCTTTGCTTCCCGGAGGGGGGCTAGTGACAGGGTGCTTTCGGGGGTCTGGGTCGGGGATGGGAAGATATCTGATAGCTACAAGGTAATGCAGGAGGTGGAGGAGGCATCAGTAGAGGAGCTAAAGGCGAAGTGGGAGGGGGAACTGGGGGAACTGATCGAAGATGGGACATGGGCTGATGCCCTGGAGAGGGTTAACTCTTCCTCCTCATGTGCGCGGCTTAGCCTCATCCAATTCAAGTTGCTGCACTGGGCCCACATGTCCGGGTCTAGGATGAGTAGGTTCTTTGGGGGCGAAGACAGGTGTGTCAGGTGTTCGGGGAGTCCAGCGAACCATGCCCATATGTTCTGGGCATGCCCGGCACTGGAGGAGTTCTGGAAGGGGGTGGCGAGGACGGTGTCGAGGGTGGTAGGATCCAGGGTCAAGCCAGGCTGGGGACTTGCGGTTTTTGGGGTTGGGGTGGTATCGGGAGTGCAGGAGGCGAAAGAGGCCGGTGTGCTGGCCTTTGCGTCCCTAGTAGCCCGGCGGAGGATCTTGCTACAGTGGAAGGATGCGAGACCCCCAAGCGTGGAGACCTGGATCAATGACATGGTGGGATTTATCAAGCTGGAGAAGGTCAAATTTGCCCTGAGAGGATCGGTACAAGGGTTCTTTAGGCGGTGGCAACCTTTCCTCGACTTTCTGGCTCAGCATAATTTATTTTTAAGTTCTCTTGTTGTTTACTGGGTTTGGGGGGGGGGTGGGGTGAGATACATGCGTGGATGCGGTCTCGGGGGTGTTGCAGTTACTATGGTGTTTTATTGTTGCTTTTCATTGTTTGTTGTTATATTTTCTGTCAATTACCCCCGGTAATCTTTTTACCACTTCTTCATAGATTTCGACATATGTTCGCTGACAAATTCCTTATCCCATACGGTGGGCCGGTTTTGATGACCAGAATCCCGGACACCAAGTTAAAAAGTCCACAAAACAATTAACAAAGCCTATTTAAAATCTTGGCATAGTCCTCAACTATGATTGCACTCCATTTTGGGAGTCTGAATAGCATATTTTTCTAATAAAATGGACAAAAAACTTCCAGTTGTAAGTTATGTTTATCAAAGTGAGGGATGTCAATGATAGAAAGTGAAATAGTGTTAGCATGGTCAGAAGCAGAATGAAACTCCTCAAATGTATCTTAAGCCTAAGTGAAGTGAATTATGGGATGGTTTTGTGCTGTGGCTGAATGCCTATCAGAAATTGCCATGGGATTGTTGACACACATTTCACATATGGTTCCTCCACCTGGCAGCAAAATAATGTCTTCATCCTCCGCTCCAGAGGTGAAAGTCCAATATCTAACTTATTGCAGTATCCAACCATGGCAAATATGTTAACTATTTCATAGAATCATAGAATTCCTACAGTGCAGAAGGAGGAAATTCAGCCCATCGAGACTGCACCGACCCTCCGAAGGAGCGCCCTACCTAGGCCCATGCCTCCACTCTTTCCCCGTTTGACCATCTCTGAAGTTTCAGGTGGAGTTAACAAATCAAATTGTGTTCGTAGTTTTCTCTTAAACAGCAGCATTGCTGGTGAACTTTGCATGGCAGCATGCACAGTGTTCGGATACGATACTAGAAATTTGTTTACTCTTCTTGAGCCCCCTGGTCCTTCACTGCATTGGTAGAATGCTTTAATGATTACACAAAATGTTCAGCCTATCCATTCATTGCTGGATGATATGGAGCTGACTTGATATGGTGTATACCATTCTCTTTCAGGTAGTCCTCAAGTTCCTTAGAAGTAAACTGAGTATCACTATCACTGACAATCTGCTCCGGTGTTCCGAATCTTCCAATAGTTTTTCAATGGTCTGCTCAGTCGTCATTGAGTTAATTATCGCGACTTCTGGTAATTTCCAGTGCATGTCCATGGTCACTAAGAACATGTGACCCTCCAGTGGACCAGCATAATCATTGTGTATTCTCTGCCATGGCTGAGTCGGCTATTCCCACTGATATAATGTTTGTAATGATGGAGTGTTCTTTGGTTTTGCACAAGATTGGCATTGCCCAACGTTCTCTTCAATTTAAGCGTACAGTCATGGCCATCAAAAATAACTGCGGGCTAATTCCTTCATCCTCACCATACCAGGATGCCCCTCATGTAGTTGGACAAGGACTGCACTACGTAAGCATGGAAAAATAATCACATAGATTTCCCACAATAGAACACCATTCTGTTCTGTCAACACAAGCCTTTGTGTGATGTAAGGTTTGAGGTCTGGAGTTTTCTTATGAACATCTGACAACGTTCCTTTTTGAACAAGTCCATCCATCACCTTCCTCATCACTGGATCAGTTCTTGTATATCTTTGAACTTGAGTTGAAGTCACAGGTACACTATCCATGAGCGAGAAATACAAAATACTGATGAAATGTTCTTCTTGGTCATACTTGACTTGTAACTGCAATTGTGATAACGCATCAGCATTTGAATGCTGCTCAGACTTGTGACACTGGATATCGTAAGTATGTGCCGACAATATCACTAACCATCTTTGCAATCTATTAGCTGCCAAATAAGGTGTACCCTTGCACAGCCCAAAGATTGTAGTCCATCAAAAGGGTGAAATGACGCCCATAAAGGACACCGAAAATGATGCTCAAAGCTTCTTTTTCTAGATGAGCGTAATTTATTTCTGTGCTTGTAAGAGTGCATGAAGCAAATGCTTTGGGTTTTCCTCTCCTGAAGACATAATATGCGAGAGGACTGCACCCACCCCATAGGGTGAGGCATTGCAAGCTAATTGTAACTTAGTTTTTGGATTATAATGAACCAACAGCTTTGACTTCAGGAAAGTGTCTCTCACTTCATTGTATGTATTTTCACATTCTTCTGACCAGTGCCATGCCTATTTGACACAGAGCAATGTGTGTAAAGGATTCAATTGTGTGCTAAATTCAGCACAAATTTACCATAATAATTGATCAATCCTAGGGCAGTACAGTAACACAGTGGTTAACATAGTTGCTTCACAGCTCCAGGGTCCCAGTTTCGATTCCCGACTTGGGTCACTGTCTGTGCAGAGTCTGCACGTTCTCCCTGTGTCTGCGTGGGTTTCCTCCGGGTGCTCCGGTTTCATCCCACAGTCCAAAGATGTGCAGGTTAGGTGGATTGGCCATGATAAATTGCCCTTAGTGTCCAAAAAGGTTTAAGTGGGCTTACTGGGTTACGGGGATGGAGTCAAGACGTGGGCTTAGTAGTGCTCTTTCCAAGGGCCGGTGCAGACTCGATGGGCCGAATGGCATCCTTCTGCACTGTAAATTCTATTATTCTAAAAACGACCACAATTGTATCACGTTTTGAGGTTGTGATGCTTCTAAGATTGCTGATATTTTCTTCGATTCTTTGTGTAAATGATCCTTGTCGATAATATGACCAATTTATGGATGACTTGGAAAAAAGTCACACTTTACCTTTTTAACTCTCAGGTTGTGGCTCTGTAACCTTTTCAGGGTAGCTTCCAAATTTTCCAAGTGTTCCTGTTCACTTGAACCGGTGATGATTATGTAATCCATATAACATTGTACTCCATTCGATTCACTTAGAATTTGATCCATGGATCTTTGAAAAAGAGCAAGCACAGATGTTATTCCAAAAGGAAGTCTTCTGTATCAAAACTGACCGTTGTGCATTACTCTGGTGAGTAGTGGCTGTGATTTGGCAGTCATATTCATCTGCAGATGTCTCTGTGAATCAGTTTTACTGAATTTATGTCATCCAGACAGTCCAGCAAACAGGTCTATCAGTGGCAGTGGATACTGATCTGTGCACGAAACTGGGTTAATAGTAGTTTTAAAATCTCATCAAATTCTCACTGAGCCATCCCGTTTAATGCAGGAATCATTGATGTCACCCAATAACTTGTAGCAATAGATTCAATGACTCCTGTCCATACTAATCTGTCCAGTTCTTCAACTTTAAGCTTGATGTTATATGGTATGGTTTTAGCTTTGATACGTTTGGGTGTGCTGTCTGGCTTGATATTTAGATGTAGCTCAACTCCATTCATAGAGTCTAGTGAATCTTCAAACACTTCTCATACTTCTTCAGAAGTTTTGCATATTGCTCTTTGAACTAATTGATTAACTGTTTCCCAGTTAAGCTTAATCTTAGCCAACCATGCTCTGTCAAATAGAGCAGGAAGGGTTCCACAGAGATCATGAAGAGGCAACTTTACTGTCTGCCCATTTCCTTCTACTTTCACATTAATGCATCCTTTTAATGGTATGACATCTTCAACATACATCATTAGTCACATTTGATGATTTTAAAGGAAGTTGGGTCAGATTTTGATAAATTGTTACTGGTATTAACAATACTGCTGCGCTTGTAGCCACTTCCATTTTGATTTCGCAATTTTCAAATTTTGTAAATGCCCAAAAACATTGTTGACCTCCCTGCATTGATGTGACACCGTGCTATATCTGGGTTTTGCTGTCTTTTGAGTGATTTTGAGCTTCATCCACTAATTTGTAGACACAACTAAATTGTTTACTTGTATTGTTCTTCTTGCACTTCTTTGGTGTAGAAGAAGTTTTATGAGCCCAACATGCTTTGGCAATGTGGACTTTTTTATCATAGTTCTTGCATGGATTCAATTTACTCACGCATTCCCGCGCTAAATGTCCAATCTGTGTAAAACGCCAAAATGATTGCACCTTTTCGGCCTTGTTCCTTGAGGTATCCATTTTGTGGATTTTTGCTCTAGCTTCGCGCCAACCCCGTATGCCATACTGTTTCTGTTTGTGGCAACAAAGAAATATAACAGGAGATAAAACTGGCTACGAGGATTGAAGCAGAAAAATCACTGGAAAGAAGATATTTGTTGATTAATTGTGCGACGGCATTGGCAGCAATGGAAGATTCTTGGCACCAGACTTGCACCCACAGATGTCGGGTGAAGCATTGCCACCAATGTGAACGTTTCACAAAAGTTTTTGACAGCAATTGTGAGTAGGAAGACCGGCAGTCAGGGAAGACTTGCTTGTGTTGAAGTGAGTGGGGTCTGGGCTACAGAGTCCAGGCACGTGGCAAAGCTGCACAGGCTGCGTTTTGAAGTGTCCAATGTGAATAACGATGACAAGGTGTTCCACCTTTGCGGTCTTGTTCCTTAAGGTATCCATTTTGTGAATCTTTGCTCCAGCTCCATACGCCACACTATATCGGGAAAGAAAACTAGCGACGAGCACTGAGGCAGAAAAATCGCTCAAAAGAAGATGAACGTCGACCAATTGTGAGACGGCAGTGGCAGCAATGGAAGATTCTTGGGACCAGATTCTCACATCCACAGATGGCAGGCGAAGGAAGCTCCATAGATGTTGCATCTTCCAAACAGCTTTTAGAGTTAAATAATTTACAGTAAGCAGCTTCTTCTGAATTGTTTTACTGCGTACTGCACAAACCTATCTCGAAGAATAGATGGATTGGTCATGAATAGGTGGATTGGTCATGCTAAAATGCCCCTTAGTTTCCAGAGATGTGTAGGTTAAGTTATGGAGATTGGGTGGGGTCTAGGTGAGGTGTTCTTTAGGAGTGTTGGTACAGACTCAATGGGCCAAATGGCCTCCTTCTGCACTGTAGGTATTCTAATATCATCAGGTGTTGTACCAAATTCACAATATCGAGCTAATTTTCTTAAAGGTGCTATAAACTATAAAATTATTTCACATTCTTCCTGACTATGGCATGGAATCTGAACCTTTCTGCAATTAATAATGGTTGAGGAGAGAAATGTCCCTCTAAAATTTTAATTAATTAACTTGTTTTTTGGTTTTTCTGGGTGAACAAGATTCTGTAGCCTCAATCCTCATTGCCAGTTTTCTCGCTTGTTATATTTCTTTTTTGCCCCAAAGAGAAAAGGTGTGGAGGTGCCCACACTCTGGATTCTTGTAAAACACGATAAGAGGTTTATTAAGGGTAGTGCTCATAAAATCCAGCTGGTGAACTGCTCAAAGACCCTGCAAACACACTGATGATGTCACTACACATCACATGCGAAGAACCTGAAAGAATGTATTCCTAGATACATAACAATTTTAACAACCACTCGGACCTATTTTCTGTCCCTCTGGGATCAGCGATTGTTAGAACTTGGACAAAAGGAGGATGAAGGTACTTCAGTTATTGCAAGTACTGTATGCTGATTTAACTCATGAAGCCGAGATGAGATCAGCCATGATTGTATTGAATAATGCTCGGAGCGGCTCAATTGCCTACTCGTGCTCCTAGTTCTTAGGTTCCTAAGTATATCATAGAATCCTCGAAATAATGAATGCAGAGGATCAATAATAAGGGCGAGTGTTCTTTCCACAGCCACTGATATGAGAAAGTCATATCATATTGGGCATTTTATTTATAGAGATGGACAGTGTATACTTTTTCAGTTTAATTTTTATATGTAGATATTTTTGTGTTAAGGAAGATAGAGTAATTCCAGCCGCACTTAGGTTTCTTATGAACTTTGGTGCCTAGTATGAACTTTGGTGCCTAGTATGAACTTTGGTGCCTAGTATGAACTTTGGTGCCTAGAAGTGTACAGCTGAAAGGTCAGTCTTTTGAGTTTGTTATATATATTATACATATAGAGAGAGAGCTTTTATAGCCTCTGAAGTTGGAGATGAGTTAAAAAGGGGTTCGAAGTTCAGTGAAGTTGCAGAAAAACTGTCAAATAAACTGGGCTGTTGCCTAGTGACAGTGGTCAAGTGAAACAGAGACTCTGAAAAAGACTGGAGACTTCAGTGTGTGTCAGAGTGAACACAGTAAGAAGTCTTACAACACCAGGTTAAAGTCCAACAGGTTTGTTTCAAACACGAGCTTTCGGAGCACGGCTTCTTCACCTGAAGAAGCCGTGCTCCGAAAGCTCGTGTTTGAAACAAACCTGTTGGACTTTAACCTGGTGTTGTAAGACTTCTTACTGTGCTCACCCCAGTCCAACGCCGGCATCTCCACATCATGTCAGAGTGAAGACAGGGCTTTTCAGCTCACTATGATTAGAAATATTACAAGGCTACAGGAGACCAAGTTTAGGGGGCTCGTGTTTGCTCTGTAGTTGAAGCAATAGTAAATTAAAAGTATGGTTTTAGGTGTCTCAGGGAGAGATACGAGTTGGGTGAGAAGCATCAAGTGAATGCTGAAGAGTCCACTGGAAGAAAGTTATTTACATGCATTTCAGTCTCAAGCAAGGAGTCTTTGTATCAAGCTATCCGTAATTCTTCATTGGTTTATGTGTCTGTAAAGATATTGCTGGGTAAAGGAATATCGGGAAATTGAATCATCATCTTATGTTCGTATTGCGATCTTTCTGATCTTTTTTACTGGCGTAATATAATTATTTTTTCTTGTTTTAATAAGTATTTTATTCTTTGTGCTCAACGTTTATCAGCAGACTCCTGTGAATTTGTTCAGTAGCTTTCCTCCAAGGTTTCTACAAAGAAAAGTAAGGAACTATCAAGCTAGATTTCACTCTGTTCAGTATTAACAGTTGGATTTGTAGCAAAATTGAATATAGTGGCAAATATTTAAGTATTCTGTTTCACTTTAGAATCAAATGATAATTATTGTTGGTTTGTAAACTTTTTAAGTCACTGCGTGCTGATCATGTCAAGGGGTTATTAATTTAAATTTGTAGATTTATTCACGTTCTTCAGATCTACAGGCTAAATAAATATTCACTTACTTTCTAATTAACCAAAATAATCAGGAGCTCTTTTGGCTATTGCATTAGCCAATGTGGAATTGAGCCTTCCAGATACGGAAGAATGAAAAGGAAGAACAAACTTGCATTTAAATGATGCCTTTCACGTCTTTTCGTGTTCTAAAGCACATCAGTGTTAATTAAATATAGTCACTATTCTTTTCTAGGCGAACACAACAGCTAAGTTCTGTCAAGTAATCTGTTTTCATACTGTTGGTTAAAAGGTAAATATTAGTAACAGGTTCCTGGAGAATAATGTGGTGCATCATTGCATCCACCTGAACAAGGAAACAGGACCTCTGGAAGCAGGACTTCTGGTTAATATCTCAATGGAATGACAATGCAGCTTTCACTGCATGCTGCACTCAAAGTCAGCTTTGGTTATGTGCTCAAGCCCTGGACTTAGACTGGAAACCATTGCTGTCTAACTCAAATGCGTAAAATAAATCAACTTTAAATGCAACGTCTGAACTTTCTGTGCTTTCACTCTGCACATTGCATTGTAAATAGAAATAATCAGTGAGACTGTAACTCCTGGGACTGCTTGCAGTCGGTGGGCAGAAAGCCTGGTACAGACAAAGTCTGTGCAAGATTAATGGATTAATGGGCTACTGTAAATGAAATGTTCCTGACATGCAGAGACACAAAAACTGTTCAACGAGCAAAGTCCAGGATTACCATCGCTTTAAAATATGGAACTTTGATAGTGATATAAACCCTGCGGGAATACGCAAAGCTGGTATTGTCTGTGATATGGAAGTTCAGAAAGTGAACACCCCCATCCCAAGACATTAAAACACAGTTCATTTCTCAAAATGAGCCACTGAAATTTCTACCACTAATTTTAAAGAGTCAGTTGAGTTACTCCAGACAGATAACGGTTATCTTAGCCAAGCTGGTAGGTCTCAAAATTAAATATCTGATTTGCACTGTTATTAGCCAGAACAGTGGTGGGAGCATTGCAGTTGGTTGAAGCTTGTTTGTTGTTGATTTTGGAGATGGAGTGGGGTGGGGCAGGAGAGAGAGAGGGTGAACCAGCTCCTGATGCTATTCAGTGATTCTTGTTTGAAATTTTTACTTTATTGTTGGGTGGCGACAGGACTTTCCTAGATTGTATTGGCCATCTCTTGTGTGGTTACACATCCTGCTGACACTCACTACTTAGTCTTGCGCACGAAGAATGTTTTCGTTGGTAATGCTTAAAGAATGAGCAGCACTCCAAAGTCACACTTCAGTACACGGGTACTTTAACATAGTCATTGTTCTTTGTAATAATCAGATTTTTAAAACTCTAGGATCCCAATGTTTGGGTAATTGGCAATAAACTTAACTTTGAAAGCCGATGATATTTCTTTATAATAAATGTTATTTTTCTGTGGGTTTTTTAGTTCTTGTCTTTATGCTCCATTTTCATGCCTGGTTTCTGAAAACTAATTTAATCCACATGCAATCATTTCCAAGTCCCACATTTCTCTCTTCCAGGGTGGGTGGTTGAGCGCGTGGGCTGGGAAAGAGCTAAGTTGTGAATATTTTAACATTGGCTTTCCATGCATTCACGTTCTTCATCTAAACGCTAGTTTTAAATATTTGGCGGATTGCAAAACTGGAATTCTTTTGCTCCCTATGTCTTTCCTTCATTTTACAATCTTCATTTTAAAATCTAAGCGTGCACATGACCTCACAATTTACCTCGCTCTGTTTTGCTATGTTCAACTTTTTTTTTAATAAACATTTTATTGAGGTATTTTTTGGTATTATAACAACACAATAAACAATGTACATGAAACTATAAACGGTGCAAAAGCCGTCTCCCTCCCTTACAGGTCCCACCTTTATTAACCCCCTACTCTAAGCTAAACTAACTCCCCCCCCCCCCCCCCCCCCCCTCTGCTGACGATTCATTTTCCGCGAAGAAGTCGATGAACGGTTGCCATCTCCGGACGAACCCTAACATTGACCCTCTCAAGACGAACTTGATTTTCTCCAAACAGAGAAGGCTAGCCATGTCCGATAGCCAGGTCTCCGACTTCGGGGGCTTTGAGCCCCTCCAAGCTAATAGTATCCGTCTCCGGGCTACCAGAGAAGCAAAGGCTAGAATGTCTGCCTCTTTCTCCTCCTGGATTCCCGGGTCTTCCGACACCCTGAAAATCGCCACCTCTGGACTCAGTGCCACCCTTGTTTTTAACACAGTGGACATGACATCTGCAAGTCCCTGGCAAAATCCCCTAAGCTTCGGACATGCCCAGAACATGTGGACATGGCTCGCTGGTCCTCCCGCATATTTTGCAAATCTGTCTTCCACCCCAAAGCATCTGCTCATTCGGGCCACTGTCATATGAGCCCAATGAACGACCTTGAATTGTATCAGGCTGAGCCTGGCACATGTTGCGGACACGTTGACTCTACTCAATGCGTCTGCCCATAGACCATCCTCTATCTCTCTTCCCAGCTCCTCCTCCCACTTGCACGTCAGCTCTTCGGTCTGTGTTTCCTCTGACTCCATAAGTTCCTTGTAAATGTCTGAGACGCTCCCTTCTCCTACCCACCCTCTGGAAACTACCCTGTCCTGAATCCTCCTTAGCGGTAGGAGCGGGAAGGTTGACACCTGTTTATGTAGGAAGTCCCGCATCTGCAGATACCTGAATTTGTTCCCCCTCGCCAACCCAAACTTCTCCTTCAGCACCCTCATACTTGGAAAGCTACCCCCGATAAATATATCCCTCATCCTCTCAATCCCTGCACTCCGTCATATCCGGAAATCCCCATCCATACTTCCCGGGGCAAACTGGTGATTATTACAGATTGGGGACTAGATCGATGCTCCCTCTGCTCCCACATGTCTCCTCCATTGCCCCCAGACTCTCAGGGCCACCACAACCACAGGGCTGGTGGAGTACCGTGCCGGTGTGAACGGCAGAGGCGCAGTTACCAACGCCCCCAAACTGGTGCCCTTACATGAAGCCGCCTCCATACGCACCCATGCCGACCCCTTCCCCACCACCCACTTCCTGATCATGGCTATATTCGGCGCCTAGTAATAGTTCCTAAAATTTGGCAGCGCCAGCCCGCCCTCTTCTCAACTCCGCTCAAGCATTACCTTCCTTACCCGCGGGGTCTTGCCTGCCCAAACAAAGCCAGAGATCGCTTTGTTAACACATTTAAAAAAGGACCATGGAATAAAGATGGGGAAACCATGAAACATGAACAGGAATCTCGGGAGGACCGTCATCTTAACAGCCTGCACCCTCCCAGCTAATGACAACGGGAGCGCGTCCCATCTCTGAAAATTGTCCTTCATTTGGTCTGCTAGCCGGGCCAGATTTAATTTATGTAGCTGGTCCTTTTCCCGTGCCACTTGAATGCCTGGGTACCTAAAGCTCCCCCCTACTAATCTAAAAGGCAGCTCTCCCAATCGCCTCGCCTGGACCTCAAACATCTCACTTTTCCCCATATTTAGCTTATACCCTGAAAAACGGCCCGCCTCTAGCCCATTCTCCGCGCCTCCACCGGCCCGCCCCCAGGCAGCCTCCGCCCCCAACCTCCTCACTGCCCGTTGGCCCAAGTCCTTCCCTCGTCAGCAGAACATTCTTCCCCCCCCACCCCCTCCCCCCCCAATAACAACACTCTGGAACCCATCCCCTTTGATAAACCAAACATGTGCACCCCCCCCACTTTGCTTCCTTGAGCTAGCCTGCCCAGCTAGCTTGGTGGCCCCCATCCCTGGTGCCGGATAGTCTCCCACCTATTGTTCCCTCCCCACCCTCCCCCGCTCATACAAACATACTCCAGCATCAAACAATCCCCACACAATTGCCCGACAGAAAAACACCAAAATCTAAACAAGCACACCTCCATCCCCCCAACAGTGCAAATGAAAACCTTAATTCACTCAACTCTGCCACTGGTCCCAAATCAATACAGAAGGCATTACAAAAAGCTTCCACAAAACGGAAAACAAGAAACTTGTTTTTTTTAAAGAACAGAGAAAAAAAAAAATGAACATTGCAGCAAAGTTCAAAACTTCTCAGTCCACCACCAGTCCGTTCCTTTTCACGAAGTCCAGCGCGTCCTCGGGCGACTCAAAATAAAAGTGCTGTTCCTCGTACGTGATCCAGGGACGGGCCGGATACAACAGTCCGAACTTCACCTTTTTCTTAAAAAGGATCGACCTAATCTGGTTCAAGCCTGCTCTTCTCCTGGCCACCTCCAGACTCGGGTCTTGGCAGACCCGCAGGATACTATTGTCCCACTTACTGCTCCGTGTCTGCTTGGCCCACTGTAGAATGCGCTCCTTATCCAAGTACCTGTGGAATCTCACCACCATTGCCCGCGGGGGGTTCTCCTGTTCGCGGCTCTGTGAGCCCTGTCCATTTCAAGGGTCGGGAGAATGCCCCATCCCCCAGCAGCTTCTCAAACATATCTGCGATGTATGCCCCAGCGTCCGCTCCTTCGGACCCCTCCGGGAGCCCAACGATTCTCAAGTTCTGCCGGCGGGACCTATTCTCTACCGCAGTTAGTTGTTCCTCCTGCTCAGCCAGCGCCTTCTCCACTTTCTGGATCGGCAGATCTTGGGTGTCCAATCTAAGCTCTAGCCGCTCAATCGACTCTTTTATCGGGTCCAAGCAGTCCTGTTTCTGCTTAGCAAAGCCTTCCTGAATAACTTGCATCAGCTGCTCTGTAGACCGCTGCAGCTTCAGCTCAAGCCTGCTCTGTCTTTCTGTTTCTGCCTTTATGAGCTCTTCTAGTCCTTCTATCCATGCACTGATGTGGGAATTCAGTACACAATTGTCTCTGTCTTCAGTTTGCTGTGTTCACCTTCACACTGTTTCCTGATCCTTCACCATGGTTACACAATCTACTTATTAAAATTACTGTGTGGGTTTGTAACGCCCATGCAGGTGTACCTGCGAATGAATGAAAAATTAGCACTTAAAACAACTTGGAGAATGAACACTTTGCCCTGTAAGAAGATGGAGTCAAGGGGTCAGGTGACCTTCTTCCTTGTCCGCAAATATATACAAAACTGTCCATGGTTGGAAGTAGCTTGCTTGCCTGGCCAGGGCATTAAAATGTTTACAACTATTTTCAAAGTCCATTGGGAAGACAAAATGTAACATTTCTCCTTTGGAGTTAACAGCTTAGTGACTGCAGAATAGAATTCCACAGAATGGGTGTAAAGAAAAACCACTCCGTCACAAAGAGAGCGTTATCCCCTGTTTCCTGTCACAATAAAGAAACAATTATCCAGTCATTATCACTGCTGTTTGTGGGAACTTATTGTGCGCAAGATTGGTTGCCAATGTTTTTTATGTTGGAATGGTGAATATATTTCAAATGTATTTCATTGGCTGTAAAGTGCTTTGAGATGTCTGGTGGTCATTAAAGGCGCTATACAAATGCAAGTTGATATCCCTAAGCGTTTACACAAATTTATATTTTATATTCTCATATATTCTATATCTTGTACTGTGCCCACAAATCCTTCTGCTTTTCCACATTAATTCAGCATCTCCCAATTCAACATTTTAATGTATTTTATATTTTTTAAGTGCACCATGCTTACTGACATTCAATTCCAGCTGCTCCTCTTTGGGTTTCCACTATTTTACCAATAATGTCCTTGAGGCTTCCTTCAGTCTTCAGAATTGTTTACCATGCCTCCTATTTTACTATTGTAGGCAAATTTGGAGTCCCTCCAACCCTCTTCATGTGAGACCATGTGATCCAAGAGCAGATCCTGCCCCCCCACTCAGACAAATTGCCCCATACTCCTCCTTGCTTTTCTCCTTCTAGCCAGTTTGCTACCGTTCCCCAAATTCCATAGATTTTAAGTTCGCCAAAAGTCTCCTGCTGTGGTACATGCCAAAGGTTTTCTGCAAGTCCATCTATACCAGGGGTGGGCAAACTTTTCTGTGCAAGGGCCACATTCAGAAATTCACAATTTTAAAGGGCCGCATAGTATATTAATTAATAGTCCCGGTTGTAACCAATTAGCGTGCGGCATATACCTCAGCGCTTCCCCTGGCGGCATCCTGCCTTTAGCCCTCTTCTCTACTTTTCAAAAATGGCGCTTCACCCGATTATGATTCTGGGCGCCTCATATAGAACAGTACAGCACAGAACAGGCCCTTCGGCCCTCGATGTTGTGCCGAGCAATGATCACCCTACTCAAGTCAACGTATCCACCCTATACCAGTAACCCAACAGCCCCCCCCAAATTAACCTTATTTAAAAAAAATTTTTTTTTTTTTAATGACTTGATCTTGGTGGGCCACATAAAAACCTTTGGCGGGCCGTAGTTTGCCCACCCCTGATCGATACCAACCCTTTACATTTTTCCCATCCACCATCTCCATCACCTCCTGAAAAACGATCATCAGGTTTACCAAGCACAAGCTTGCTTTCTGAAATCCATGTTGTCTGTTCCTAATTAGTTTATGTTTCCCTAGTTATTTAGTAATTTCAATTTTGGGCAGAGGTGTGGAAAAGTAGTGGGAAACACCATTGCAACATTTTGACAATGCTGTCTCATGTCTGGTCAACTTTCCAAGGGGTGAACTATCAGGGAATCAGCAGGCATTCCACTAGCCTCCTGCTGAGTCTGCAGACTGTGAACTGCTCAGAGGATGCATCCCAGTGGAAGGTTAGAGGGCCATTGGAGATGCATCTAAAACACTCAATGACAGAGCAAGGCTAAAATTACAGTAGCAAGGCCCATTCTTGTGGAGAGCCCATCCAGCATTGCAGGCCGTTTAGTGGGCCTCCTGCGCTGGAAGGCAGATGTGGAGGTGGCAGATTAGGAGGCCGCCTTATGTAAGTGGCTTGGTGGCTGCATTGAGACCGTGCGTGGGCTCAGGTCCTGCTATGGGCATAATGTTGGTGTTCTGTTCCATGCAAGAAATTGCATCCCTTTCTCTCCCGTCTGTCTGGCCTCTCTCCTCCT
This sequence comes from Scyliorhinus canicula, assembly GCF_902713615.1. NCBI lineage: Eukaryota > Metazoa > Chordata > Chondrichthyes > Carcharhiniformes > Scyliorhinidae > Scyliorhinus > Scyliorhinus canicula. The sequence goes on along the minus strand of NC_052153.1, from coordinate 79,798,005 downwards.
GCTCTTTCTGTATGCACTATTTTCCTCCCCCGCTGTGAACATACAAAACTTACTGATGAAAATGGAGTCCATTCCCTAGTAGCCCGGCGAAGGATCTTGCTACAATGGAAGGATGTGAGGCCCCCAAGCGTGGAGACCTGGATCAATGACATGGCGGGTTTCATTAAGCTAGAGAAGGTCAAATTCGCCCTGAGAGGGTTGGTACAAGGGTTCTTTAGGCGGTGGCAACCTTTTCTCGACTTTCTGGCTCAACGATAGGGTACGGGGACAGTAGCAACAGCAACCCGGGGGGGAGGGGGGGGCAGGGGGAGGGAAAAGGGGAGGGAAAAGGTGAGGGGGTGGGCGGACGATGACTATGTTTGTTTATTGAATTTAAATTTATTTTTAAGTTCTTTTGTTCATTGGGGTTGGGGGGGGTGGGGGATGGGATACATGCGTCGATACGGTCTGGGGGTGTTACAGTTATTATGGGTTATTTTGTTGCATTTCATTGTTTGTCGTTATGTTTTATATTTTCTGTAAAAAATTCCAATAAAAATTATATATAAAAAGAAGAAAATGGAGTCCATTGTAGTTGGAAGTTGATTTTGGACCGCTAAGTGTGATGAATGGCCATGGAGTGAGTGGTCGCACACAGGGCAGCTCAGGCTCGAAGGCGTTGGCTTGAGCTGTTTTTACCCGAAAGTGGGGTAGTTTCGACAGGAAAGAGTAGCCCCCCCCCCCCAATATGAATGGCATGTCTACTGCTTACTACACCTGGCAAAAAACAGTTAAGGACCTGGTCAAGGAACTGGAGGAGACCTGTGGCGCTGCAGCAGTTGTGAAGATGATGGAGGGGGAAGGTTCGTCACAAGTGGGAAAGCCCCAGATGGAGCAGTTGATGGCATTAAAGAGTTCCGCCAGCAAAAAAAGGAGATACACGAGGACTGGTTGAACGCCATTGAGGGAGCAGTAGCAGCCCTGAAAGGATTGTTGGAGCGAATGGAGAAAAGCCTTGAAGCACAGGGGTCGCAGATAAGGGAGATGGAGAGGGTGGTGTCCGATCATAGTGATCGTGTAGTGTCGTTGTAGGTGGAGTTGGGATCCTGGAGACCTTTGCAAGTCGCTGAGGGCAAAGATAGAGTAGTGGAACAAGTCCACGATGCAGAATCGTCGACCTTCTGGAGAGTGTGGAAGGTACAAATGCCACAAAATATGTTTTGAGAATTCTGAAGGAGGAGGGGTGCTGGACAAGGCCCCAGAGGTGGACAGAGTGCACAAGTCCCTAACGCAAACGCCGAGAGTGGGGGAGTCGCCATGGGCGGTAATTGTGAGGCTCCACCATTTGTGGCGAAGGAAAAACCCCGCTGTGGGACAGGGAGAAGCAGAACTGCGAATGGGAGGCGAACCGGGTCCAAATTTACCAAGATATTGGCACGGAGCTGGCCAAGAGGCGTGTGGATTTAACCAGGACATGATGGAGTTATATCAAAGGCAGATTCGGTTCAGGGTACTGTACCCAGTGAAACTGTGGGTAACTTTCGATGGTGGGAGTACTATTTTCAAACGCCAGAAGAGGCTAGTGACTTCGTAAGAGCCCATAAATTGGGGGGAAGAACTGAATTTTAATGAGAGATGGAGGAGCTGGAACAGCAGAGGTTGGATGATGAGGGTATTGTGGAGGCTGGAGGGTGGCTTTTTTTTTTGGGTTGTGTGGTTTTGTCTTTTTTCAGGGCGCTATAAGTGTGTAAGGGGGCAAGACCCCTCCCTGCCATTTTTCTTTTGGAGGGGCTGACCTGAGGTTTTGGATGTGTCTTTGTTTTTGTGGGGGAGGGTGGGATCCACAGGGAGCCGTTTCCACAGACCAAGGAGGGAAAGGTGGGGGGAAGCGTGGAGGTGTAGGTAGGAGTGGTCTTCGGGCAGGAGCTGCCATGCTGGCAGGTAATGCTGATGAGCGGAACTGAGGTGGAGGAGGTGGCCGCGGGGGATGGCCAGGTTTGGAGGGGGGGGGGGGGGGGGGGGGGGAGTGGTGGGTATGCAATGTCATAGATTTGGAGACTGAGCGTGGTCATGGCGGAGAAGGGGACCATCTTGGATGGGCCCGGTTTAGGTCATAGTTAAAGGGGTACGAATAGGAAGGGGAGGATGGTGGACAGTAGAGGGGAGTGGAGGCATAAAAGCCCCCAGTAAGATTCGTAACATGGAATGTCCGGGGATGAATGGGCCGGTTAAGAGGTCTCGGGTCTTCGTGCATCTGAGTCTGAAGGCGGGGGTAGTCTTTCTGCAGGAGACGCATCTCCAGGTGAAGGATCAGGTCAGGTTGAGAAAGGGATGGGTAGGACAGGTATTTCCCACGGGGTTTGACTCAAAGTCACGGGGGTTGGCTATCACGATGAACAAAAGAGGTTTGTAAGGACCATAGAAGTGTGGGACATGGGGATACGTAATAGTGAGTGGGTGCTGGTGGGGCGTCGATGGTGCTAGTAAATGTATATGCACTGCATTGGGACGATGTGGGGCTTATGACAGGATTGGTGGGAGTGATCCTGGACCTAGAGACGCACCAGTTGATAATGGGGGGTGATTTCAACTGTGTGTTGGAACCAAGGATGGACAGGTCGAGCCTTAAGTCAATGGGAAGATTGAGAATCGCGAAGGAGGGTTTATGGAACGCATGGGAATGGTGAACCCGTGCAGGTTTAGGAACCCTGGGGGAGAGAGTATTCCTCCTCCTCACACGTGTACAAGGTATACTCCAGAATTGATTTTTTTGTGGTGAGTCGAGGAGAGTTGGTGGGGGCGGTGGAGGTGGAGCATGCGGGAATCTGATCTCAGATCATGCACCGCACAGGAGGAGGAGGGAGGAGTATAGATGGCTATTGGACGAGATAGTCGAATTGGCAGGAAATATTCGAGAGCCCCCACCAAGGAGGGGTTGGCGGAGAGAAAGAGGTTACAGGGGTAGTTTGACAGGCTGACGGCGGGGAAGGCAGTGGGGCAGTTGCGGAGAGCGAGAGTGGTGCAATATGAATATGGAGAGAAGGCGAGCTGTATGCTGGCCCACCAGCTAAGGAGGCAGGCCGCATTTCGGGAAATTTGGAGGGTGTGGACAGGGAAGGGGGACGTACTGTAGGAGCTGGGGAGGATAAACTAAGCATTTGGGAAGTATTATGAGAACAAAGAACAAAGAAAATTACAGCACAGGAACAGGCCCTTCGGCCCTCCAAACCTGTGCCGACCATGCTGCCCGTCGAAACTAAAATCTTCTACACTTCCGGAGTGCGTATCCCTCTATTCCCATCCTATTCATGTATTTGTCAAGATGCCCTTTAAATGTCACTATTGTCCCTGCTTCCACCACCTCCTCCGGCAGCGAGTTCCAGGCACCCACTACCCTCAGTCTAAAAAACTTGCCTCGTACATCTCTAAACCTTGCCCCTCGCACCTTAAACCTATGCCTCCGAGTAATTGACCCCTCTACCCTAGGAAAAAGTCTCTGACTATCCACCCTGTCTATGCCCCTCATAATTTTGTAGAGCTCTATCAGGCTAATGCCCTCCATACCAGGCAACATCCTGGTAAATCTCTTCTGCACATTCTCTAAAGCCTCCACATCCTTCTGGTAGTGTGACGACCAGAATTGAACACTATACTCCAATTGTGGCCTAACTAAGAAGCTGTACAGGGCCAAGCAGGGTGGTGAGGAGGGAGATATAGGGTTGTTTTTATACGGGCTGGATGAAGAGAGGAGGCAGGCGCTGGAAGAGCTGTTAGGCCTGTGGGAGGTGATGGATAGCATAGGGGGGATGAATTCGGGGAAGGCCTCGAGGCCAGAGGACTACCCGGCGGAGTTCTAGAAAGGGTTTGTGATGGAGTTGGCACTGCGTTTGCAGGGGATGTTTAGCGAAGCCCTGGAAAGGGGGGGGGGGGCTACCGGAGACATTGACAGAGGCATCGATTACACTAATCCCGAAGAAGGGGAAGGACCTGCTGGAGTGTCGTTCATATCGGTCCATTTAAGTATTAAACACGGATGTGAAAGTGTTGGCCAAGTTAGTGGCGGGGAGGATGGAGGGGTGTGTACCAGGAGTGGTCGCTGAGGACCAAACTGGGTTCGTAAAGGTCAGGTAGCTCTCTAGTAACATCAGGAGGCTGTTAAAAGTGATTATGACCCCATCAACGGGGCTTGTACCGGAGGTAGTGGTCTCCATGGATGCAGAGAAGGCTTTCGATTGGGTGGCATGGAGGTACCTGCTCGAGACCGTAGGAAGGTTTGGATTTGGCTCGACTTTTGTGGCATGGGTACGTCTGTTAAATGCGGCCCTGGTGGCGAGTGTACAGACAAATTCACAGAGCTTTGGGTTGCATAGAGGAACGAGGCAAGGGTGTCAGCTGTCACCACTGCTGTTTGTACTGGCAATAGAGCCTTTGGTGATGGCCCTTAGGGTGTCAGTAGAGTGGCAGGAGATTGTGAGGGATAGTAGGGAACACCAAGTGTCTCTCTCCGCAGACGACCTGCTGCTGTTTGTGTCGGACAAACTGGAGAATATGGAGAGAATTATAGGTGTACTGGAGAGTTGGGGGCCTGGGGGCCTTGTCGTTTAGGGTAGCCAGGGATAGGTTTAGCTTTTTGAAGGTCCAGGTACGGGAGAGTGTGCGACGATGCACAAGTGGAATCTGGCAATGTTGATGGAAGAGGTTGGGGATTTTAGGAGGTGGGATATGCTGCACCTGACATTGACAGGTGCAGCATTAGGGGCAGCACGGTAGCATGGTGGTTAGCATAAATGCTTCACAGCTCCAGGGTCCCAGGTTCGATTCCCGGCTGGGTCACTGTGTGCGGAGTCTGCACGTCCTCCCCGTGTGTGCGTGGGTTTCCTCCGGGTGCTCCGGTTTCCTCCCACAGTCCAAAGATGTTCGGGTTAGGTGGATTGGCCATGCTAAATTGCCCGTAGTGTCCTAAAAAAGTAAGGTTGGTTGGGGGGGGGGGGGGGTTGTTGGTTACGGGTATAGGGTGGATACGTGGGTTTGAGTAGGGTGATCATTGCTCGGCACAGCATCGAGGGCCGAATGGCCTGTTCTGTGCTGTACTGTTCTATGTTCTATGACAGGGGAGGGTCCAGGTGGTTAAGAAGAATGTGCTGCCAAGGTTCCTGTTTGTATTCCAGATCCTCCCGAGCTTAATCCCCAAGGCTTTTTTCCGGAAATTGGAGGCTGTGAACTCAGTTTGTATGGGCGGGGAAGGTATCAAGGGTAAAGAGGGCCCTGTTACAGAGGCAGAAAGGCAGGCTGGCATCCCAAAACCGCTACATTACTACTGGGTGGTGAATGTGGAGAAGTGAGATGGTGGTGGGAGGGGAGGGGTTAGGATGGAGGAAGAGTCCTGGAGGAGGTCCGGCATGAGGGCCATTGTGACAACGCCACTTCTGCTGGTACCGGGGAGGTAGACGGTGAGCCCGATGGTGCAGCCTACGATCTGGGTGTGGAACCAGCTGAGGAGACAATTTAGGACGGAATGGGTGTCGATGCTGACACGGTTGTATGGAAATCACCGGTTTAAGCCGGGGTAGATGGATAGCATGTATAGGACGTGAAGGGATGTGGGGCTGGTGAAGGCAAGGGATTTGTACATGGAAGAAAAGTTGGAGGCCTGGAAGCGCTGCGGGAGAGGTTTGAGGTGCCGAAGGGAAGTTAATTCAGGTTTATGCAAGTGAGGCATTTTGCGTGGAAGGAATGGAGAGAGTTTCCCAAGCTGCCGGAGTATACCTTGTTGGAGTGGTTGCCGTTCCCGGATGGCCAGGATTGGCGATATGTATGGTTGGCTGGGGGAGCAAGGGTAAGCGCAAGTGGTGAGGATGAAGAATAAATGGGAGGAGGTGTTGGGGAAAGATAGGATGGGGAGTGTGGAGTGAGGCAATGCGTAAGGAAAATTCGACCTCGTGCGCGAGGATGGGCTTGATTCAATTCAATTCAAGGTGGTGCACAGGGTGCATATGACCTGGAGAAGGATGAGTGGATTCTTCCAGGAGGTGGCAGATGACTGTGAGACGTGTGGGCGAGGGCCAACAAATCATGCGTACATCCTCTGGGGCTGTGAGAAGTTGGGAGAGATACTGGGAGAGGAGGTGTTTGGGACACTATCGAAGATTGTTGGGGTAAAGGCCGGGCCGGACCCAATGATGACGATCTTTGGGGTATCGGAAATGCTGGAGCTGATGGAGAGGAAGAGGACCAATGTCGTGGCCTTCGCCTCTCTAATTGCCCAGCGAAGGGTATTGCTGGATTGGCGATCGGCAGCACCGCCGGGGATGGCGGCCTGGCTGGGGATCTGTATGTCTTCCTTTGGCTGGAAAATATCAAGTTCGAGTTGAGGGGATCAGCGAAGGGCTTTGTGACATGGTGGGGACTTTCATGACAATGTTTGAGGAATTGTTTGTCGCAGGGGTTGGGGGGGGGGGGGGGGGAGAGCGAGGGGAGGTGATGAATAGGGGAAAAGATTGTACAAACTGAATGTGGGGTGTTGAGAATGCTATTGATTTGTGTTGTATTTTTGAACATGTTTGGAATAAAATACATTTAAAAATACACAGACGAATAGAAGATTTTAGGAATATTGACTTCTAGATATTGGGACAATTTAAAGGTTAAAAGCCTGGGGTTATAGTGTGTTGGGCTGCAGTGGTCATGTTTTTAAAAAGGATTTTTCTTTGTGAATGCCTCGGAGCATCGAGAAGCCAGCAAGTGAAATTGACCAAAGGAATGTGATTTTTCAGTCTGGGCTAATGCACTGTGGTTTGAGGAGGTAGGTCCCTTGGGATGTAATGTACTTTCAGTCTGCAGAGCTCATTTGTTTTTCAGTTTGTGGAGATGATGCCATTGCTGGGTGGAGCCAAGGGATGCAGAGAGACATTTTGAAAAGCTGGAGAGACGGTTTTGGAGAAGGTTTTGGAGTGAGAGAGAAGAGGGGACGTCTGACACCGAGTCCAAAATTCTCTCACAGGAGGATAGTTATAAAAGTGTAAATACTATTTAAAGCAGAGCAGTCTTGTCTGGGGGCAAGGAAGAAGCTGAAACACGCCAGGTGGACCAGATTTTTGAAGATATTCATCCAGAGCCGGAAGGGGTTCTAACAGGAACCAAATCTGTTTTAGAAAGCAAATACTGCTCTATGCCCCACTGATTTTAAGATAGGTTGAAAGCTGCATTTTTCTTGTTCTTAAATGGGAAATTGAGCACTAGTGTTTACGGCGTAATTGTAAGCTGTTCTTTTCAGGTGTGAAGTTACAGAGTTGAATATTTTATTCATAATAACGCTTTATTTTAAAGACAAAATCCCTATTTCTTCATACAATCACTGCTGGTGCGAATAATTCTTTCCACACAGTCTTATAAATAAACTAAAATATACATTTCGGCCCAGTATCCTAGTCACTGTTGAGGTCTGGGACCCTAATATAACCGAGAGTCTCATGATTTCCATTAGATTTACCAAGCTAAATAAGTGATTTGTTAGTAGCACCAATGTGCCTTTTAAAAAAAAATAGTATTAATTAACTTTTTAATATATTTCAGGCCATGCGTGTATACAGCAGGATCTCCTATAAACAACAGAGCACTATTTCCATGTCAGGAGCCACCAGAAGCTATGGCAACCTGGCAGGCTTCAGTTTGGGCGCCAAAAGGGTCTTTGGTTCTCATGAGTGGTGAAAATTCTGCTGAACCCACTCATAATGGAGGTAAAAAGGAAAACTTGTATTATTGCATTATGTAAGCAGCATGTACTGTAAATGAGAGAATGTAAAAGAAAGATTGTTGTAAGCAAATAATTATTTTAAGATGAAAGTTATTAAATTAGCAAAGTTTAAAATAAATAAACTTTGAAATAGTTAAAGGATTGAAGCCAGAGGTTCACTAAGACAGCAAATTTCTAACTGACCACTATTCTCTTCCCAATCTCTGGCAAATGCTTGAAGCTAAGCCAGGCAGTTTGCAACCTTTGTGTTATATTTGACCCCGCGATGAACATCTGACCACATGCAGTTCGTCATTAAGACCATTTACTTCCACCTCCTTAACATTGTCCTGCAGCGACCCTGCTTCAGTTCATCTGCCTTGAAAACCTCACCCATGTCTTTTTTTACCTGAAGACTGGACTAGTCGTCTTCCATACTCTGCCAACATTCAAATTTCAGCTGCTCATCTCTGAACGTGCACCAAATTCCCACTAGGCTATCACCTCTGCTCACTGACCTACACTGGTTTCCAATCTGAAAGTAGTTCAAATATAAAATCCGTATCATTGTTTTCAAATTCCTCCATGGCTTTTCTCCTTCCTATCACTGTAATCTCCTCTGGTCCTCCAACTCTCCAGAAACCTGCACTCGTCAAACTCTGGCCTGTTGAACATTCCTGATGATATGGAAATGTCCAATTTTATGATTCATATATTTTAGGAGTTATCTTTTAGTTTTGGGACTGAAACTGTTAAATCTAAGAGAGTTGAAACACCTGAGAAGAGGCTGGTAAACGGATCTAAATTATTTGCAATTCAAAGGAGGGCCTGTGTTTATTTACGGTCACAGTTGGGAATGCGAAAACACTAAGCAATGGGTGACCCCTTTCTGGGGTTCTTGGTAGAGATGAGATGTCTGCAGTCAACTTTGCAAGGAATTTAATTATTTATATGGGTCCCAGATCAAAAATAGGTTCCAAAACAACGGCAAGTATAAAAAGAAAGGTCTTAAAGGATTCATGTACTTTTCAGATCAAAGGGCTGGATTAAAATTTGAATTAATTGGTTTAAATTTCTATCTGGAATATCCCATGTATGCCAAGGAGAATGAAAATGAATTTCTGAGAGCACACCTTAGTTTGCTCCGAACAGACGCGATGGAGCCCTCAAGATCCTGTAATGTACAGGGGAACTCACAGGTGGCAATAAAAAGAGGGTGGCGTGTCCTGTTGAGACTTTATAAGTGTTTACAAAATATAGTGCTAACTTGGTACTTGCTTTGTTTAACTCTTGTACAGTAAATTATTTTTGTTTAAAATGTGAAATCTTGTGGCATAATTTCTTTCAGTTAATAAATTGAGTTTGAATTTATTTTTAAAAGTTAATTATCTCCCTTGAGATCATAACACAGTTTGAATCAGATATCATGAGATGAGCTTCTGACCTCGTATTCACGTTATGTTAATGCCACCTATTTCCACTTTCCTTACATCACTCTTCTTTGTCCCTGTCTTAGCTGCTGAAATCCACAGCTTGTTTCCTCCAGACGTGACTATTTGAAAGCACTCCAAATCTTCTCATATTCTACTTCCCTTAAACTTGAGGCATCCAAACATTGCTACCCATGTATTTACTCGCAGCAAGGCCCGTTTCCCTCTCATCTCTGTGCTCACTAGCCTACGTTGACTCCCTTTTGATCGATGTCTTGATTTTAAAATTCTTATCCATATTTTCATATCCCTCCATGGCCATTCAGCCATTTAGCCCTTTGAACCTGCTCTGCCATGGCTGATCAAGCAACTCGATAGCCTGTTCCCATCTCTTCTCTGCCCCCATTCCCCATATCATTTTATACCATTCGCCCCAAGAGCTATATCTAACTCCGTCTTGAAAACATACACTGTTTCGGCCTTAACTACTTTCTGTGGTATGAATTCCACAAGCTCATAACTCTCTGGGTGACAGAATTTCTCCTCATCTTAGTCCTAAATAGTCTACCCCATATCCTCAGACTGACCCTTGGCTTTGGACTCCCCCACCATTGGGAATATCCTTCCTGCATCTACCCTGTCTACTCTGTTAAAACTTTATAGGTTTCTATGAGATCCTCCCTCATTTTTCTGAACTCCAGCAAATATAAACCTAACTCAATCTATATAATTGCATCAAGACAATCCCTGCTTCTGTACCCTAATCCTCTCGCTAGAAAGGCCAACATACCATTTGTTTTCTTTACCACCTGCTGCACCTGCATGCCTACCTTCAATGACTGGTGTATGAGGGCACCCAGATCTCGTTGTACATTCCCCCCCTCAATTTATAGCAATTCGGATAATAATCTGCCTTCCTGTTTTTGCTACAAAGTGGATAACCTCACATTTATCCACATCCCACTGCATCTGCCATTCATTTGCCATTCATTTGCTTGTCCAAAACACACTGAAGCATCTCTGCATCCTCCTCAGCTCACCCTCCCACCCAACTTTGTGTCATCTGAAAATTTGGAGATATCTATATTGTGAATAGCTGGGGACCCAGCACCGACCCCTGTTGTACCCCACTGGTCATTGCTGCCATTTGGGAATATTCCTGTTTATTCCTACTTTTTATTTGCTGTCCACCAACCAGTCACTTCCTCCCTCTCACGAAACCCTGTGTTCCCCAACATTTCTGTTATGTTATAGATAAAGATAGAGAAATACAGCACAGAACAGGCCCTTCGGCCCACGATGTTGCGCCGAACTTTTGTCCTAGGTTAATCATAGAATTTTGGACAATTTGTCATGGCCAATCCACCCAACCTGCACATCTTTGGACTGTGGGAGGAAACCGGAGTACCCGGAGGAAACCCACGCAGTCACGGGGAGGATGTGCAGACTCCACACAGACAGTGACCCAAGTCGAAATCGAACTTGGGACCCTGGAGCTGTGAAGCAATTGTGCTTTCCACAATGCTACCGTGCTGCCCTTAAGAAGTTAACCTACACTCCCTTATTCTACCCTAATCCAAGTACCTATCCAATAGCCGTTTGAAGGTCCATAAATTTTCCGACTCAACTACTACCACAGGCAGTGCATTCCATGCCCCCACTACTCTCTGGGTAAAGAACCTACCTCTGACATCCCCTCTATATCTTCCACCATTTATCTTAAATTTATGTCCCCTTGTAATGGTGTGTTCCACCCGGGGAAAAAGTCTCTGACTATCTACTCTATCTATTCCCCTGATCATCTTATAAACCTCTATCAAGTCGCCCCTCATCCTTCTCCGTTCCAATGAGAAAAGGCCCAGCACCCTCAATCTTTCCTCGTATGACCTACTCTCCATTCCAGGCAACATCCTGGTAAATCTCCTCTGCACCTTTTCCAAAGCTTCCACATCCTTCCTAAAATGAGGTGACCAGAACTGCACACAGTACTCCAAATGTGGCCTGACCAAGGTTTTGTACAGCTGCATCATCACCTCACGGCTCTTAAATTCAATCCCTCTGCTAATGAACGCTAGCACACCATAGGCCTTCTTCACAGCTCTATCCACTTGAGTGGCAACTTTCAAAGAACAATGAACATAGACCCCAAGATCTCTCTGCTCCTCCACATTGCCAAGAACCCTACCATTAACCCTGTATTCCGCATTCAGATTTGTCCTTCCAAAATGGACAACCTCACACTTGTTAGGGTTAAACTCCATCTGCCACTTCTCAGCCCAGCTCTGCATTCTATCTATGTCTCTTTGAAGCCGACAACAGCCCTCCTCACTATCCACAACTCCACCAATCTTCGTATCATCTGCAAATTTACTGACCCACCCTTCAACTCCCTCATCCAAGTCGTTAATGAAAATCACAAACAGCAGAGGACCCAGAACTGATCCCTGCGGTACGCCACTGATAACTGGGCTCCAGGCTGAATATTTGCCATCCACCACAACTCTCTGTCTTCTATCGGTTAGCCAGTTTGTTATCCAACTGGCCAAATTTCCCACTATCCCATGCCTCCTTACTTTCTGCATAAGCCTACCATGGGGAACCTTATCAAATGCCTTACTAAAATCCATGTACACTACATCCACTGCTTTACCTTCATCCACATGCTTGGTCACCTCCTCAAAGAATTCAATAAGACTTGTAAGGCAAGACCTACCCCTCACAAATCCGTGCTGACTATCCCTAATCAAGCAATGCCTTTCCAGATGCTCAGAAATCCTATCCCTCAGTACCCTTTCCATTACTTTGCCTACCACCGAAGTAAGACTAACTGGCCTGTAATTCCCAGGGTTATCCCTATTCCCTTATATGTGTTCTCCTTTGTGAAGACAGAACCAAAGTATATATTTAGTTGGTCAGCCACTTCTTTGTTTCCCATTATAAATCCCTCTGTTTCTGACTGTAAGATCTTCACATTTGTCTTCACCAATCTTTCTCTTCACATATCAATAGAAACTTTTAGAGTCAGTTTATATGTTCCCCACAAGCTTACTCTTGTACCCTTAATCAATTCCTTTGCCCTCCTTTGCTGAATTCCAAACTGTTCTCAATCCTCAGGTCTGTGTATTTTCCTGGCCAATTTGTATGCCTCTTCCTTGGATCTAATACTGTCTCTAATTTCTCTTGTAAACCATGGTTTGGCCACCTTTCCCGTTTTACTTTTGTTCCAGACAGGAAGAAACAATTGTTACAGTTCACCCATGCGCTCTTTGAATGTTTGCCATTGTTTATCCATCATCATCCCTTTAAGTAACGTTCCCCAATCCGTCATAGCCGATTTTCACCTCATACGATCATAGTTTCCTTTATTAAGAATCACGACCCTAGTCTCAGAATCAACTATGTCACTCTCCACCTTGATGAAGAATCGTATTATAGATGCTCATTCCCAAGGGGCCTCACGCAACTAGATTGCCAATTATTCCTTTCTCATTACACAATACCCAGTCTAGAATGGCCCGTTCCCTAGTTGGTTCCTCAACGTATTGGTCCAGAAAACCATCCCATATACACTCCAGGAATTCCTCCTCGATGGTATTTGATTTGCTCCGTCTACATGCAGATTAAAGTCACCAATAATTACAGATGTTCCTTTATTGCATCCATCTCTAATTTCCAGTTTAATGCCATTCCTAACATCACCACAGTTTGGGGGAGGGGGGCCTTTTTACAACCCCCATTAATGTTTTTTTTACCCCTTATTGTTTCTCAGCTCTTCCCATACAGAATCCGCACCGGGAGCTAATATTTGTCCTCACCGTTGCGGAATTTCCACTTAACTCCATCGCCTTTTCCTTTTTGTCTGTTCTTCCTAAATACTGAATACACCAAGGTGTTCAGTTCCTATCCCTGGTCACCCTGCAGCCATGTCTCCATAATTCCGACTATATCATACCTGTTTACATTTATTAGTTTAAATCCTCCCCAACCACTCAAGCAAATGTTCCCCCAGAGGACAACAGTCCCAGTCCTGCCCAGGTGTAACCTGACCAGTTTGCAGATGTCCTACTTCACCCAGAACTGGTCCCAGAAATCAAAAACCCTCCCACTCACACCATTTCTTCAACCACTAATTCATCCAATATATTTTGCTATTTCTACTCTGACTAGCATGTGGCACTGGTAGTAATCCTTTTTTAAAGAAAATATTTTATTTATTTTGTTATTTTTAAAAGAAAATATTTTATTAAATATTTTATTAATTTTAATATTTTCACATTTTAAACAAGAGAGATCCAACACACGCAAAAAACCCATAATAACATACCCAGTGTTTTGTTATGCTCTTGACGTGGCATAAGCTGCTTCCTTGATGTGCACTCTGACAAAGGAAGGTTCAGACTTGGAGGACTTGGAGATAGCTTTAACACATTTATTAAACTGTTAACAATTCTCCTACTTAGATTCGACTGTCCTGTTAATCCTGCTATAGCTACTCAGACTGACGAACCAGTCTGCTACAATCCACGTGGTGGGTGTGATGTGTTTCAAATCAACCCTGTCTGTACTCACTGAGAGTCTCCACTGGAAAGAGGAAGATCATGTGTTTTGTGTCCTTTTATATGGGTTGGTGTAATGCCCTCCTGTGGTAGTGTCACCTCTGTGTGTGCCGTGAATGCCCATTGGTTGTGTCCTATCTTACTAACCTATTGGTTGAACGTCTGTGTGTCATGTCTCTGGTGCTCCCTCTGTCTAGTCTAAGTGTATTTACATTACCCGTTGTGTATTTACAGTGATGCAGATCACCACACCCAGCTCCCCCCAGCCCTAAACACTAATTATCCATACATTAGATTCCCTGCCCTTATTCGTCACTTCCATGCCCACCCCCCCTCAATTTTCCTTGAAGAAGTCGATTACGGGTGCCATCTCCGATCAAACCCCTGTAATGAACCCTTAAGGCAAACTTAATCTTCTCTAGCCTAAGAAACCCTGCCATGCCACTGACCCAGACCCCCGATGTTGGAGGCTCCGAGTCCCTCCATCTCAGCAAAATCCGTCTCCGGGCCACCAGGGAAGCAAAGGCCAAAACGTCGGCCTCTTCCCCCGCCGGGCTCCCGGATCTGCCAACACTACAAATATTGCCACCTCTGAACTCGGAGTTACCCTCCCTTTCAGAACCTCTGACATGACATGTCAGGGGGCTGGTTTAGCACAGGGCTAAAGAGCTGGCTTTGAAAGCAGACCAAGGCAGGCCAGCAGCACGGTTCAATTCCCGTACCAGCCTCCCCGAGCAGGCGCCGGAATGTGGCGACTAGGGGCTTTTCACAGTAAGTTCACTGAAGCCTACTTGTGACAATAAGCGATTTTCATTTTTCATGACATCTGAAAATCCCTGCCACATGACATCTGAAAATCCCTGCCTGGATCGCAAAAACCTCACTCTTGCCTATATTCAGTTTGTACCATGAGAACCGACCAAATTCCTCTAGTATCCCCATAATTCCTGCAATTCCCCCCAATGGGTCTGTTATATAAAGGAGAAAATTGTCTGCATAGAGCGAGACCCGATGTTCCAACTTCCCCTCTCACTATCCCCGCCAAATGTTAGATGTCCTCAGCGCCATTGCCAAAGGCTCTATGGCTAGGGCAAACAGTAGTGGGAGAGTGGACACCCCTGTCTTGTCCCCCAACACAGACTAAAATACTTTGACCGGACCCGGTTGGTCCTTACATTCGCCACCGGTGCCTGATATAGCAGCCGGTCCCAATCCACGAATCCCTGCCTGAACCCAAACCTTCCCAGAATATCCCACAAATACTTCCACTCCACCTGATCAAAGGCCTTTTCTGCATCCATGGCCACCACCACCTCGACCTTGTGCTCCTCTACAGGCATCATTATTACAAATCTCGTCTGGTCCTCACGTATTACCCCCAGAACACAATCCTCTATATGTGTGGCCAAAATCTTTGCCAGCAATTTTGTATCCACATTTAGCAGGGAGATTGGCCGATACGCACCACAGCTCTCCGGATCCTTATCCCACTTCACAATAAGGGATACCGATGCCTGCCATAACGTTGGGGGAAGCACTTCCAGCTCCTATGACTCATTAAAAGCCTTTGCCAGGAGCGGATACAACTGCCTGGAAAATGTTCATAAAACGTAACCGGGTATCCGTCTGGTCCTGGGGCTTTACCCTATTGCATCGCCCCCAGCCCGTCTATAACCTCCCCAAGCCCAATTGGGGCTCCCAAATCCTCCACCAACTCCTCATCTATCCTTGGAAACTCCAGCCCCCCCGCCCTCCAGAAATTGTTTCGTACCCTCCTACCTGGCTGGGGTTCCGATTTTTACAATTTACTATAAAACTCCCGAAACACATCATTCACCCCTGCCGGATCCACCCTGTTTCCCTCATGTTCGCCTCCTGTTTTCTCAGCTGATGCGCCCCATATTCATACACCGCCCCCTTACCCTCCTCTGCTGTCCCTCCGCCTTACCTGTGGACAGGAGCCCAAATTCCAGCTGCAGTCTCTGACGCTCCTTCAAAAACCCGTCATCCGGAGTCTCCGCGTACCTCCTGTCCACCTGTAAAATTTTGCCTATCAGTCTGTCCAATTCCACCCACTTCGCCTTCTCCTTATGGGCCTGAATTGAGATGACCCCCCCTCCCCCCCAATAACCATCTTCAGTGTCTCCCAAACCACCCCCGCCGAAACCTCACCCGTGTCATTGATCTTTATATATCCCCGAATGGCCTCCCTCATCCGCTCACACGCCTCCTCCTCCGCTAACAGCCCCACATCCAACCTCCATTGCAGCCACTGGGCCTTTCCTTTGCTAAATTGCAAGTCTACCCAGTGCGGGGCGTGGTTTGACACCACTATTGCTGAATATTCAGCATCTCTCACTTCAGCCAGCAGCGTTTTGTCCATCACAATGAAGTTTATCTGGGAATACACATTATGCACATGGGAGTAAAATCAAAACTCTTTACTCCTCTGCCTCCAAATCTCTGTGGTCAAACCCTCCCATACGCTCCATGAACCCCCAAAGCTTCTTTGCCATAGCTGATACCTTCCCAGACCTAGAACTCGACCGGTCCAGCCTTGGATCCAGGACCGTATTGAAATCTCCCCCCATAATTAGTCAATGTGAATCTGGGCCCGGGATCTTCCCCAGAACCCGTCTAATGAACTCAACATCATCCCAGTTTGGGGCATATATATTTACCAATACCACGGCTATTCCCTCCAGCTTCCCACCAACCATAACCTATCTGCCTCCAGGTCCGCTTCTATATTCCCCACTTAAAATGCCACCCACTTATTAACCAGGATCGCCACCCCCCCTCGTTTTAAAGTCTAATCCCAAATGGAACACCTGCACAACCCATCACTTCCTTAACCTAATCTGGTCTCCCACCTTCAGATGTGTCTCCTGCAACATGGCCACGTTCGTCTTCAGTTTCCTCAAGTGCGCGAACACATGGGCCCTTTTGACTTGCATTCAGTCCCCGAACGTTCCACATGATCAGCCCTGGTTAGGGGATACCCCGCGCCCCTCCCCTGCCGATCAACCATAACCTCTCCTAGGCCAGTCTACGGCCCATGTCCCGCACCTCCCCGGGCCCACCCTCGGGCAACTACCGTCATCATCTCTTCTCCTCCTCCACTTTGAAAGTCTCCTCCCCGTCAGCAGTATAATCCCCCCGCCCAACACCCCCCTCCCCCTCCCACCCCCCTCCCCCTCCCACCCCCCCACATCGATCTTCAGCTCACCTCCTCACCCCCCCCCCCCCCCCCCCCCCCACGTTGCTTCCATGAACTAGCCTGCCCAGCTAGCCTGGCAGCCCCTCCCCATGGAGGCTGGCATCCTACCCCCTCCCCCCACCTGATTCCCCACTCCCCGCGCTTAGTGCAGTCGAATCAAAGGCAAGAAGAAAAACAACCAAACAATCCCTCCCAAGGTCCGAACACACAGACCCACCCCTTCTCCCTGAACATAGCACTGTAAACCGACCTAATCCTAATCCCAACCAGAACCGAAGAACGGAAAAAACGAAAGAAACCCAAACAACATAAACCCAAAATTTTTCACAGCATAGTTCAGTTCTCCTCAAATTGGGGCAGCATGGTAGCACAGTGGTTAGCACAGTTGCTTGCCAGCTCCAGGGTCCAAGGTTCGATTCCGGGCTCGGGTCACTGTCTGTGCGGAGTCTGCATGTTCTCCCCGTGTCTGCGTGGGTTTCCTCCGAGTGCTCCGATTTCCTTCCACAGTCCAAAGATGTGCAGGTTAGGTGGATTGGTCATGCTAAATTGCCCTCAGCATCCAAAAAAAGGTTAGGAGGGGTTACTGGGTTAGGGGATAGGTTGGAGGTGTGGGCTTAAGTGGGGTGCTCTTTCCAAGGGCTGGTGCAGACTTGATGGGCTGATTGGCCTCCTTCTGCACTGTAAATGACATGGTCCATGGTTCTTTGAATGGAAAATATGTTTGGGGCAGCACGGTAGCACAATGGTTAGCACAGTTGCTGCACAGCTACAGGGTCCCAGGTTCGATTCCAGGCTTGGGTCACTGTCTGTGCAGAGTCGACACGTTCTCCCCGTGTCTGTGTGGGTTTCCTCCGGGTGCTCTGGTTTCCTCCCGCAGTCCAAAGATGTGCAGAGTTAGGTGGATTGGCCATGCTCAATTGCCCTTAGATTAGGTGGGGTTACTGGGTTACGGGATAGGGTGGAGGTGTGGTCTTAAGTGGGGTGCTCTTTCCAAGAGTCGGTGCAGACTCGATGGGCCGAATGGCCTCCTTCTGCACTGTAAATTCTATGAATCCAAGTTCAAGGTCCTCCTTCCCCTGCCAGTCCATTCTCCTTCATAAAGTCCACTGTGTCCTCCGCTGAGCCAAAGTACAATTCCCGGCCCCTATAGGTCACTCGTAGGCGAGCGGGTACAATAGTTTGAACTTTACGCCCTTCTTGGACAGGGCCTCGCCTCGTCATCGCCTCGTCTGCCTGGCACATGTCATGATGTGTCCCTTGACCAGGAAACGATGTAATTGTACCACCATCGCCCTCGGCGGCTCATCCTCCTGGGGTTTGCGCATTAGTGCTCTGTGGGCTGATCCACCTCCAACGGCCGTTCAAACACACTGTCTCCAAGCAGCTTCTCCAGCATCTTCCCAAGATGCACCCTGTGGTAGTCGGTATTAGGGGTATTAAGGTACCCTGGACAATGCTGTAAGACCATTGGTGTGGGAGGTACCTGAGACTGCTATATCATTGGTGAAGCCTGGCTGCTGGTTCTGCCCAGTAAGGCGGAGTATAAGAGCCCATGTCTCCCCAGCAGCTGCATTCTGTACCTGCGCTGCTGGGGGAAACGTCTAGTACAATAAAGCCTTCAATTGTCATCCAATCTCGCTTCTGGAGTCATTGATCGAGCATCAATTTATTGTACTAGATTTTAAAGAATGGAGCTTTGAATCAAGCCGGAGTGTCTGCAAATCAGCCCCAATGCGGCAAACGCAGCAGCAACCTTCAAACACTGGCGACCTTCAACGGGTACCTCAGGACGGCCACAGCTACACCCACGGAGGACCAGAAGATGCAGGTTGTTCACTCGAGGGTGAGCCCAGAGATCTACGCGCTCTTCGTGGATTCGGACGATTTCGAGGCCTCGATGGCCCTGTTGAAAGGACACTATATTCGCCCAGTGAATCAGGTCTACGCGTGACATCTGCTAGCGACGAGGTGGCAAATCTCCGGGGAATCACTGGAGGACTTCTACCGTGCGCTCCTGGTGTTAGGTAGGAACTGTGACTGCCCACAAGTTTCAACCAGCGACCACACAGAACTTTTAATCCGGGACGCATTCGTTGCAGGTATGCTGTCCTCCCACATCCGCCAGCGGCTGCTAGAAAAAGAGACATTAGACCTCAAGGAGGCACGGGCCCTTGCTAGCTCCCTGGATGTTGTCTCCCGAAACGCCCAAGCGTACGGCCCCAACCGCGAGGCAGCCCCTTGGGCAGCGTGGAACCTCCCCCGCGGCTGACTCCGATGCATCCGATCCCCCCGCAAGCTTGTGCGGCACGACTACCAGGTAACCCTGGGTAGGGCCTCGCTGCTATTTTTGCAGGCAAGCCAAGCACCCCCGGTGGCTCTGCCCGGCCCGCTCCTCCACCTGCAAAGGGTGGGGCAAAAAGGGCCATTTTGTGGCGGTATGCCAGTCCCGGGCGGTCTTCGGGGGCGAAATGAGAACGCCACCCCAACCTCTTCCACGAGCCACGTGTGTCCAGCGGGCGCCGCCATCTTCCTTTCCCAGAGCCACGTGTGGGTCCCGGGCGCCGCCACCTTGCTCCCCAGGGACCACGTGCAACGGATGGGCGCTGCCATCTTGCACACCCCCAGCCATGTGCGACCAGTGGGTGCCGCCATCTTGGCTGGAGTCTCAGGAACCCGATGTGGATGACCACTCATCGTCCGAAGATAATTTCCAGCTTTTTGCCACGACTCGCCTGGGTGACCCTGGACCAGTCTCGGCCCCGAAAGTCGCGACCGCGACGACGACCGTGCTCATCAATGGGCATAAATCATCCTGCCTGATCGACTCCGGGAGCACAGAGAGCTTCATACACCCCAACACGGTAAGGCGCTGTTTTCTTCCCATCCACCCATTTAATCAAAAAATCTCCCTGGCCTCCGGGTCTCACTCTGTAGAGATCAAAGGGTTCTGCGTAGCTAACCTCACGGTCCAGGGAGGGGAATTAAAACATTTCCGCCTCTACGTCCTCACTCACCTCTGCGCGGCCACACTCCGAGGGTTAGACTTCCAATGTAACCTCCAAAGTTTAACTTTTAAATTCGGCGGCCCTATACCCCCCCTCACTGTCTGCAGCCTCGTGATCCTCAAGGTCGAGCCGCCTTCCCTTTTTGCGAACCTCACCCCGGATTGCAAACCAGTTGCCACCAGGAGCAGATGGTACAGTGCCCAGGACCTGACCTTCATTAGGTTGGAAGTCCAGCGGTTACTGAAGGAAGGTATTATTGAGGCCAGCAACAGCCCCTGGAGAGCTCAAGTAGTGGTTGTAAAGACCGGGGAGAAGCATAGGATGGTCATCGATTATAGTCAGACCATCAACAGGTATACGCAGCTCGACGGGTACCCTCTCCCCCACATATCTGATTTGGTCAACCAGATTGCACAATACAAGGTCTTTTCCACGGTGGATCTCAAGTCTGCCTACCACCAGCTCCCCATCCGCCCTAGCGACTGCAAATACACTGCATTCGAAGCAGATGGGCGGCTCTACCACTTCCTAAGGGTTCCCTTCGGTGTCACGAATGGGGTCTCGGTCTTCCAACGAGAGATGGACCGAATGGTTGACCGGTACGATATGTGGGCCACGTTTCCGTACCTCTATAACGTCACCATCTGCGGCCATGACCAGCAGGACCACGACACCAACCTCCGTAAATTCCTCCATACCGCAAAAATCCTTAACCTAACTTACAACAAGGACAAATGCGTGTTCAGCACCAACCATCTAGCCATCCTCGGATACGTAGTGCATGATGGAGTTATAGGCCCAGATCCCGAATGCATGCGCCCCCTCATGGAGTTTCCCCTCCCACACTGCTCCAAGGCCCTGAAACGCTGCCTGGGATTTTTTTCATATTATGCCCTGTGGGTCGCCAATTATGCGGACAAAGCCCACCCACTAATCCAATCCACGGTTTTTCCCCTGCCGGCAGAGGCCCGCCAGGCCTTCAGCCGCATCAAAGCGGACATTGCAAAGGCCACGATGCATGCAATCGATGTATCCCTTCCCTTCCAATTCGAGAGCGATGCGTCCGACGTAGCTCTGGCAGCCACCCTCAACCAAGCGGGCAGACCCGTGGCCTTCTTCTCACGCACCCTCCACGCTTCAGAAATCCGCCATTACTCAATTGAAAAGGAGGCCCATGCCATAGTGGAAGCTGTGCGGCACTGGAGGCATTACCTGGCCGGCAGGAGATTCACTCTCCTCACTGACCAACAGTCGGTCGCTTTCATGTTCGATAATGCACAGCGGGGCAAGATAAAGAACGATAAGATCTTACGGTGGAGGATCGAGCTCTCCACCTACAACTTTGAGATCTTGTATCGTCCCGGGAAGCTAAACGAGCCTCCTGATGCCCTATCCCGCGGCACATGTGCCAACGCACAAGTGGACCGACTCCGGGCCCTCCACGATGACCTCTGCCACCCAGGGGTCACTCGATTCTTCCATTTCATCAAGACCCACAACCTGCCCTACTCCATCGAGGAGGTCAGGACCTCCACCAGGAACTGCCAAATCTGCGCGGAGTGCAAGCCGCACTTCTACAGGCCAGAGAAAGCGCACCTGATAAAGGCTTCCCGCCCCTTTGAACGCCTCAGTATGGACTTCAAAGGGCTCCCACCCTCCACTGACGGCAACACGTACTTCCTGAATGTGATTAACGAGTACTCCCGGTTCCCATTCGCCATCCCCTGCCCCAACATGACTGCAGCCACCGTCATAAAAGCCCTCCACAGTATTTTTACACTGTTCGGTTTCTCCGCCTACATACACAGCGATAGGGGGTCCTCCTTTATGAGCGACGAACTGCGTCAATTCCTGCTCAGCAAGGGCATTGCCTTGAGCAGGATGACCAGTTACAACCCCGGGGAAACGGACAGGTAGAGAGGGAGAACGGAACGGTCTGGAAGACCGTCCTACTGGCCCTACGGTCCATGAATCTCCCATTCTCCCGCTGGCAGGTGGTCCTGCCTGATGCTCTCCACTCCATTCGATCACTGCTGTGTACCATGACCAACCAAACACCTCATGATCGTCTCCTTGTCTTCCCTAGGAAGTCCTCCTCCGGGACCTCGCTCCCAACCTGGCTGGCTGCTCCTGGACCCATCCTGCTCCGCAAACACGTGCGGGCGCACAAGTCGGACCCATTGGTCGAGAGGGTCCATCTTCTTCACGCTAACCCTCAGTACGCCTACGTCGTCGGACCCCGATGGCCGACAGGATACGGTCTCCCTTTGGAACCTGGCGCCCACTGGATCCCCACCCACAACCCCACCACCACCATCCCCCTCCCTCCCACTGGCGCACCCCACAGCCGCCCCCTTCCCAGGTGGATCGGTCCTCCCACCGGTCCCATCCGGGGGTGATGAAGCTGCCGAAGAAGCTGAAGCCACGCTCCCGGAGCCACGCATGCCCGAGTCGGCACCTGCATCACCGCCGAAGCTACGACGATCGCAGAGGATGACCAGGGACCCCGATCGACTAATTGCTTCATTATGATTGTAAATAAATACTGTAAATAGTTGTGACTTGTAACGAGGCAAAACACTGTGCTAATGTATACCGGGTACCACCATAACCTCAACCTCTACCACTGTATAACGCGAGACCACCACCCCGCCGGACTCTTTTTTTTTAACAGGGGGTGAATGTGGTAGTCGGTATTAGGGGTATTATGGTACCCTGGACAATGCTGTAAGACCATTGGTGTGGGAGGTACCTGAGACTGCTATATCATTGGTGAAGCCTGCCTGCTGGTTCCGCCCAGTAAGGCGGAGTATAAGAGCCCATGTCTCCCTAGCAGCTGCATTCTGTACCTGCGCTGCTGGGGGAAACATCTAGTACAATAAAGCCTTCAATTGTCGTCCAATCTTGCTTCTGGAGTCATTGATCGAGCATCACACCCTGCATCCGATCCTTCGATTCCCTCAGGCAGACCCATGATCCGGTTGTTCTGCCTCCGAGAACAGTTCTCCAGGTCCTCTACTTTCTCCAGCTGTCGCTTCTGCTGGCCACGCATCAGCCCAATCTCTGCTTCCAGCAAGGTGGACTGGTCCTCCTGCTCCACCGGCAGCTCCTCCAGCCTCTGGATCGCCTGACCCTGGCCGCCAGTCTTGTCTCCATGTGGTCAACCACCGCCTTAATCGAGTCCACAGCCCTGGTCAGGTCCTCCGCCTTTTTCTTCTACTGTTGGGTGAACTTCGCATTCAGAAAGCTCACCAACTGGTCCATCGACAACTGAGCCGGCAGGGCCAGACCCTGCCCATTCGCCATCTCCACATGCGTTGTCCACTCCTCACTCACCTCAACCAACTGTTTCGCTCTTTTCTGGGCACTTCTGGACCGCAGCTCCATAAACTAGAGGTCACTCTCTTCTGCTCTCACTTCTGAACGTTTTTCCTACAAAATCCCTGCGACAAACCGGCGTAAAGGCCACAAAAAGACCACCATGAGTGGGAGCTGCCAAATATGCAATCACTCACTCCATGGCCGCCACCGGAGATCCATTGGTAGTAACCCTGAGCTTGCTACTTTTGTGGTCCTACTTTTTTTTAACAAACAATTTTATTGAGGTATTTTTCGGCATTGTAAACAGTTACAGATAAAAAAAAAAGCAAAAATGTGCAAACATCAACGTAAAATCAATACTTCAATCAAACCATACTGCACAAGCCTGCTCCTCTCCCATAGACACTACCCGCCTATCTATCCCTCCTACTCTACTCTAATCCCCCCCCCCCCTGCTGACGCTCACTCTCCCGCGAAGAAGTCGATGAATGGTTGCCACCTTCGGACGAACCCCAGTTCAGATCCCCTCAAGGCGAACTTAATTTTTTCCTTGCCCAGAGAACCTGACATGTCCGAAAGCCATAGTTCGGTCTTCGGAGGTTTTGAGTCCCTCCATGCCAACAGTATTCGCCGCCAGGCTATCAGGGAAGCAAAGGCCAAAACATCGGCCTCTTTCTCCCCCTGGACTCCCGGGTCTTCCGAAACCCTGAAATTTGCCACCCCTGGACTCATCACCACCCTTGTTTTTAGCACCCGGGACATGATCCCCGCAAATCCCTCCCAGCACCCCCTAAGCTTAGGACATGCCCAAAACATGTGAACGTGGTTCGCTGGTCCTCCCGCACTTATCCTCTGCCCCAAAGAATTTGCTCATCCGAGCTACCGTCATGCGGGCCCGGTGAACGACCTTAAATTGAATCAGGCCGAGCCTGGCACATGTTGCAGTTGAGTTTACCCTACTCAGGGCTTCCGCCCACAGCCTGTCCTCCATCTCCCCACCAAGCTCCTCCTCCCATTTGAATTTCAGTTCCTCCGTCTGGGACTCTTCCCCCTTCATGAGCACCTTGTAAATATCTGAGACTCTACCCTCTCCTTCCGAGACTCTAGCCTCTCCTGTGGTCCTACTTTTTAACTTGCTTTCTAACTCCCTGTATTCTGCTTTTATAGGACCTCACCCCTTTAAAAAAAAACCTATGTCCTTTGTACTGATGTGTACCACGACCACTGGCTGTTCACCCTCCCCCATAGTTGAATGACACTGCCTTTGGCAGGGGTCTATATTTAATACCAGAAAATAGTGGCCCACAAGAGTGGTGGTGGTGACTCACATAGCATTGCACACTTGTGCAGAATTAGTTGCCTGGCCTCTGATTGGCAACAGCATACATCAAGAACTTGCTGTGCAAGGAATCCCAATACATTACATACATCACTACATTTTGTGGTGCGATATTTGAAGACTAACGTGGTGCAGCTTTAACTACTATTTACCTTTTGTTGATATGTAACTTACAACAGAAGAATCTATTGTACACTTATTTCCGATATTCATTTTGACTTATAATTTTGACTTTTGCTTGCTCACTGAGAATTGAAGGGGTTGTAAAATAATAATCTTTTATTATCATAAGTATGCTTTCATTAACACTGCAATGAAGTTATGGTGAAAATAGCTGAATCTTAATTGATTTTGAGCTTTCCATTAACTTTGGATCAATATCCTTTGACTTGCTATTTCTTAACATAAGGCATTTATCTGAATTTAAACAATACATGAACTATAATCCTGAGTGCACTCAATCTAATCTTTATCACCAATGATGCAGTTTCTATGTTGAGAAAATTGCCGTGTCAAATTTGATTTGAAAGCTTTTTCAAGTAGTGCGATGCAGATCCATTCGATCTAATTTGTACTTTTCATAAGTCTTTTTTTAACATTGCATTGTGAATGAAAAGTATCTCTTTGGAAACTTCAAACTATCTTTGTGCAAGAGCTACTTGGAGTAAAAGAACGACTCATTTATGACCACAGTGCTGCTGTATAGTGTCTCTCCAATGGGGAGGGGAACAGAACGTTATAAAGAGCCACTCATCATTGTTAAAAGTAAAAGAGCAGAAGTAAGATACCTTTTCATTTTGTGCCATCGTGAAACAACTCAATCTCTTTCTTTCTGCCCCTTGACTGAGTGAGATCAGACCTCCTGCACTGGCAACATCCGACTGCTGTGCGTGAACTGAAGCAAACACAAAGAGGAAAATAAGACATACAAGATGGGAAGAACTTGAGGATATTCACTTCCCTCCCTTGACAGAAAATGAAGAGTATTACAATCAAGTCCATTGACAGTTCCTCAATATGGAGCCAAATGGTACCTTCACGAAGGCACAGAGCAAATTCTGGAAAAGCAGCAATGGAGAATTAACTATTTGTGATCGAAGGGGATTGGTGGGAGTTGGGGAGGGAGAGAAGGAGAGAAAAAGAAACACTGCAATTACAGCAACATCTTGACTGTAGGGGGCTCCACTGATATACATTGGGTCGGGCCTGAAAACAGATATTGGCATTGCAATGCAGGATGTAGGAAAACTTTGTGCAGCCTGCTAATTTAATTGATTACAGCATGCAGCCAATACTAAGCACGCTGTTGAGAGAATGCATGCCTGAGTAGGGGTCTTGAATTGTGACAAGCTATAATAAGTTCAAGCTAGCCCATGCTACTTAAAAACAGCCTGCAACTTTTAAAGGGGAGATACATTTTGGCTGGAGCTGGAGGTCATTATAAAGTTGATTTTAATGTGGGAAATGCTCCATAATGGCATAAAATAGTAGCAAGAAGACTCTTAATTTTTTGATGCTGCATTGGAGACCTTGTTGAAGGAGATGGAGAGGAGGAGAGTATGATCTAATCACAGGGGAAAGCTTTTGTGAAGGCAATGGGACCAAATAGCTGTGGTGGTCAAGGCCAGGAGTCTAGCCCTGAGGACCTGGATGTCGTGGCCTATGAAGCACAGCGGCCTCATACAAGCGGTCAAGGTCAGCAAATTCATCTTCAAAGCCCACTAATTGCTCAACTGGTCTCACACTGCTCACTGCAGCACATCCCTATTAATCACCAACAATTTCTATCAATCATAAATTCATAGCTTCACTTCCAGCTTGTGTACTTTGCAGCCGCACACCCATATCTTTCAGCTTGTACACATTGCCAGACACTCAACCATGACAGCCACATTCCGCTGCACTCACTGATACATTTCCTTCTCTCTTATAGAACAAGATGATTCATAACCAGAGACAGTAGTGCCTAACTGGCAGAGGGCAGGCATAATTTCCTGTCTTTACCTTCAGGGAGAAGATCATGGCGGCCATCATTGTAGCAGCCATGACTGAGGCTGTAGCCAGCGGCATGGTTGAAACCATGAAAGGTGATGGTATGCTTTTTTGTTCATGAAATATGGGCATAACTGGCATGACCAACATATTGTGTATCTCTAATTGCCCTTGAGACTGTGGTGTTCAGCTGCATTCTTAGACTACTACAGCAGTCACCAGATCTATGAAGTGAACTGATGCCTGATGGACATTCACCTCGCGACATTGACTTGGTTCAATTGATGATGAACAACCTTGCATCAAGACATTGCAAGATCCAAAAGCCCAAGATCAATGACTCAGCCCTAAAGCAGCCTGACCAAAGAGAGGAATTCCAAGTGCAGCGTACAACCAATCTAGAAAATCTTCACACATCCAACTGAATTTCAGAACTGTGGGGTCAAATAAAATCAGCTATACTAGCCTCGAGCATCATCAATACCAGTACTGGTTCGATTGAAACAATGCTAAAATATATGATCTGGAAAGAAAACGAGCAGCCTTCATGCCTGGCAGAACAATTCAAGGTAGCAAGGCAAGAAGGCAGCATTCCAACTGCTCCAGGCTGACACCTACAGGCAAATCTGGAAGATAAAAGACAAATGGTGGGAAGAGAAAGCCCGAGAGATCCATCAATATGCTCTCCATCCTGAGAACCCACCAAGACCATCTATAGACTAAGGTCACGTGGACACATGAAGCAGGCAAATATACATTAAAGACAGACATGAGGGGAAGGATAAGAGCGTATTGCTGATGTTTCTAAGCAATGTGGCATGGTTTGATTTATTAATTTTGTACGGAACAATTATTTTCTGGTGGCTTTTATTTGAACATTGTGGCAAAGTGGATGTTTTAATGGTCAGTATCAGGGGAGGTAAGGTGTGGGACTATTGGTGAATGGGGAATTGGAGATGTGGGGATAGTGTTTATTGGTATTGTGACCCAATGTGTTGGTTACTGACAGTCCGGCCAGAAAGGGGATGTGTTGGTTGCTTCCTCCCTGCCTCTTCCTCCTACTCAGATGGTGGCTGCATAGCTGGTGGCAATGGCTGTGCCCTTTGATGGTGAGGTTGGGCATCATTCAACAGGCCACAATGGAACTTGCTATATGCTCTGTCATATATTGCAGGGCTTCTCGATTGATCCAGACAGTGGTGACGGTGGACATCTGAGGGTGGGCATGGAGGGTCGTGTGACATGGGCCGGGGCAGCCCAAAAAAAGGATATGGTTCATCGGCAGGGGAGGGGGATGGGGAACCCCACCCGACCAGACTGATCACGTGCAGCGTGAGGGGGTCGAATGGTCTGGTTAAACAAGATCGAAGAGCTGACAGATTGGGTCAATTCGGTGTGTGTTAAAAAAAAAGAAACAATGATCTTTGAATATGCATGGATTTAATTGCAAATGTAAAAAGGGAACGCTATCCGATAGCTAAAAGAGAGATCACAAGTGAGATGTGTGGTGTGAAATATTGCAGCAAACGTGATGCTTCGCAAGGATTCTGGCAGCTCAAGCTGGATGAATAAAGTACCAAATATTGTATGTTCAACACTCCGTTTGGTAGATATTGCTTTCTTCATGCCCTTTGGCATAATCTCAGCGTCAGAAGTGTTCCACAGAACGATGAGACATATTGTTGAAGGCACTCAATATGCCACCCACGTCTTGGAGATGTCTTGAAGAAAGTGAATAACTTCACTTGGACTGAACAGTATGAACAAGAGTGGATAACTCTGAAGAAAGCTCTGGGTGGCACGGTGGTGCAGTGGTTAGCACTGCTGCCTGTGGTGCTGAGGACCTGGATTCGATCCCGGCTCTGGGTCACTGTCTGTGTGGAGTTTGCACATTCTCCCCGTGTCTGCGTGGGTTTCACCCCCACAACCCAAAGATGTGCAAGTTAGGTGGATTGGCCACACTAGATTTCCTCTTAATTGGAAAAAAATAGTTGGTACTCTAAATTTATATTAAAAAAAAAAGCTCTCATGACAACACCATATTAACATTTTATGATCCAACAAAAAATACCGAGATTTCAACAGATGCATAGAAAGATGGTCTAGGTGCAGTTTTGCTGCAACATGAAAATGGTAGTGATTGGAAACCAGTAGCATATGCTTCAAGGTTTATGACTGAATCTGAATGTCGTTATGCACAAATGGAAAGTCTGTTTAGGGCTAGTAAATGGGTTTGAGAAATTCCATAGCTACATGTATGATCTACCTACATTCATTGTCGAGACAGATCATAGATCGTTGGTTGCAAGAGTCGAGAAGAATCTCAGTGAGGTGTCATCTCGTAGTCAACGTCTAATGATGAAACTTCAGAGTTATGACTTTGAATTAATCTATACACCGGGCAGGCACAGTGTAGTCGCGGATGGGTTGTCCAGAGCTACAACATCACAAGATGACAATTCCATGGAAGAGGATGTGCAGGTTCATGTAGATATGATTGTGGAAACATTACCAGTGTCGGATGTAAAGTCAAAACTGATTGCTGAAGAAACAGAAAGATGAAGTATTACAAATAGTGATGCACAATCTCAACAATGGATGGCCGAAATGTTCATGTCCTAAGTATTATCACATGTGATCAGAGCTAAGTGGAGCAAATGGTTTGTTACTGAGGCAAGAGAGGATGGTAATTCCACAGTCCCTGCGCAAGGAAATACTGCAAAAGATTCATGAGGGTCACCATGGAATTGAGAAATACAAGCCAAGAGTACGGGATACTGTATATTGGCTGGGAATAAATAAAGACATACAGAACATGGTGGAAAAGTGTACAACTTGTCAACGATATCAATATCGACAAGGTGGAAATAGGTGAAATTGTGTCAGTTCCTTGCAAAAGGGTGGAACAGATGAACACTCCTAAAAGTGAAACAACCTATGGCTGAACTGCAAGGTGAGGATGTATATGAAAGCTTTCATTAATCAAAATCAACACAACCAGTGAACGAATCAAATGTCATTCTATAGACTAATGTTCAGAACAATGATACGGGCATAGCAAATGTATCTACAGAACTTTAGAACTATCACACCGATTCACCAGATTTACCAAAGTTGACACAATCAACGAGATACGGAAATAAACCAGAATGGTTGGATCTGTGAATGGACAACATAACTGTACATGATGTAAAATACATTGTTATGCATATCATATGTAATATTTATTGAAATACGGTATTATATGTTTTCTTCAAAATCTCAAAGAAAGGAGTGTAGTGATATACATAAGCAAGTGTATATTTAAATATGTTTAGCCTCCGACCACTAGGTGTCAGGCAAGTAATAGCACGTGACACTATAACCTAGGGGGAATCTGAAGGTGAATTCACCGTGGCTAGTTGTGTTTCAGTTAGTTAGTTTCAGTTTGTTAGCATTAGTTTCCAACTCACGGTTTGTTATACAATAATAAATTTCATTGGTCTTGAACTAGATTTTCTTTAGTATGCTGTCTCAGTAAGTGAGTAGAGGATAGGTGTGGATGGTGCGCGGGGAGGCTCTCAAACCATGTCCACATGTTTGGGTGTGTCCGAAACTGAGGGGATTCTGGCAGGAGTTTGCAGACGTAATGTCCAGGGTGTTGGGGGTAAAGGTGACCCCGAGCACAGAGGTAGCAATATTTAGAGCGTCGGAAGACCAGGGAGTTCAGGGGGCGTGAGAGGCCGATGTTTTGTCCTTTGCCTCCCTGATAGTCCGGCGACGGATTTTGCTTGCCTGGAGGGACTCGGAGCCGCCGAAAGCAGGGGTGTGGATTAGTGACCGGCGGAATTCCTGAGTTTCGAAAATATCAGTTCGTCTTGAGAGGGTTGGTTGATGGGTTCAGCTGGAGGTGGAAGCCTTTCATTGACTTCTGTAAGGAGGATTGAGGTGTCAGCAAAGGGGAATTGGGGGGGGGGGTTAAAATGGGAAGACAGGATGGGAGGTGGGGAAGGGCAGGGAGGGATGTGGGTGCTTGTTATTTATGATGTTGTACAATTTTGCTTCTACTCTTATCTGTTATGTTTGTTGTTTATATAAATGCCTTAATAAAATATTTTGAAAAAACTCTTTGGCACCTTGTTGTCTGCCTTTTGGAAATCCAAGTATACCGCTGGTTTCCCTTTATCTACCCCCCTAGTTGTAGCTTAAAAAAACCGAAATAAATTTGTCAAACATGATTTTCCTTTTGTAAAGTTTTTAAATTCATTTTTACGGGATGTCGGCTTCGCCGGCTAAGCCAGGATTTGTTGCCCATCCCTAACTACCTAGACAAGGTGGTGGTGAACTGCCTTCTTGAACCGCTGCAGTCCATGCGGTGTAGCTACATCCACATTGCTGTTAGGGAAGGAATTCCAGGATTTTGACCCAGTGACAGTGGAGGAGCGATGATATATTTTCAAGTCAGGATGATGAGCGACTTGGAGGGGAACCTCTTAAGTGGTGGTGTTCCCATGTATCTGCTGCCCTTGTCCTTCTAGATGGTAGTGGTTGTGGCTTTTATAATATTAGATTGCCTGATCATATTGTAATTTTCTTATTGTGTTGTTAATAGTAGATTCCAGCACTTTTCCAATGACTGGATCCATGCCACCTGGCCTGTTTTCTCTTTCCCTCCTTTCCTAATCAGCAGTGTTACAGCTGCTGGCTTCCAGTTTGCTGGCATAGTTTTAGAATCTAGAGAATTGCATAAAGCATAGCTAATGCATTCACCATCTCTGCAGCTACCTTTTTTTAGAACTCTAGGATGTAGACCATCTTGCCCTGGGTCTTTGTCAGAATTTAGTCCCTTAAGTTTCTCTAACTCTTTGCCCTCCTGATAATTCTCTTAATTTCCACACATTTTTTGACCACTACGTTACCGTCTATTCCTGGTACGAAACTTGTGTCTTCCACTGTGAAGACGGGCACAAAATATTTGTTTAATTTCTGTGCCATTTCCTCTTCCCCACAATAATTTCTTCTGCCTCTGCTTCTAAGGGATTACTGTTTACTTCAGCTGCTTTCTTTCTTTTTAAAGATGCTCTTACAGCCTATTTTATTGCCTATTTCATTCACCTGAAGAAGGAGCCGTGCTCCGAAAGCTCGTGTTTGAAACAAACCTGTTGGACTTTAACCTGGTGTTGTAAGACTTCTTACTGTGCTCACCCCAGTCCAACGCCGGCATCTCCACATCAAGCCTATTTTATGTTATGGGTTTTTTTCCATTCCCCACCCCCATCATTTTTATCTATTTCTGGTAGCTTTTTGTGAGTTTCTAAAATGCTTTAAATCCTCAGCATTCTTTACAACATTATGAGCTTCTTCTTTTGATCTAACTATATCCTTAACCTCCATCCATAGTAAGTCATGGATGAATCCTTCTTGCTGATTTTTTTGTTTTATTGAGGAATACATTTTCAATTGTTTCTTTAAATGTTTCCCACTGTTCACTTATCACCCTTTGGGGGAAATGGTGGCAAAGTGGAATTGTCAATGGACTAATAAACCAGAGACCCAAGATAATGCTCTGGGAACTCGGGATCAAATCCCACCACTGCAGAGGGTGACATTTGAATTTTATAAAAATCTGGATTTAAAAGTCTAATGACCATGAAACCACTGCCGATTGTCGTAAAAACCCATCCGGTTCACTAATGTCCTGTAGGGAAGGAAATCTGCTGTCCTTACCTGGTCTGGCTTAAATGTGACACCAGATCCACAGCAAAGTGGTTGACTCTTGATTGTCTCCTCAATTAGGGATGGGCAATAAATGTTGGCCCATCCTGCAACGCCCACGACCCATGAATAAATTTTTTAAAAACCATATCTTTTAGTCTGTTTACCCAATCAACCATAGCCAGCTCTGCAGATCTACGTAATTGGCTTTGTTTAAGTTTCTTGTTTGTGATTGGACTATGTAGCTTTTAAACTTAATGCGGAATTTCATTGTATTATGATTTCTTTCCTAGCAAATCTTTTATCAGATGATTACTAATTTAGCTGCCTCATTAGACTATACAGGATCTAAAATAGCTTTAGATAGTTGGTTATTCAATTTATTGCTCCAGGAAACTGCCGCAAAAGCATTCTATAAACTCACCGTCCGGACCACATTTGCTAATATTGACTTGTTCAGTCTGTATGAAGATCGAAAAATGTCCACTGTCAAATTATTCCATTGTCTTTGTTATAAGGTCCAATAATTTCTTGTTTGATGCTCTGTCCATTGGTATTCGTAGGGCCTCAAAATTACCCTCATTGTTTTCTGATCCTTGCAAATCTCATTCTATATCCTGACCTTCTGTGGCAAGATCCTTTCTCACTTATGTTCTTCCATCCTTTACTGTTCGGGCTACTCCATCTCCATTTTTGGTCTGTCTTTTTGGAATGTTGTGTCCTCTGGAATATTTATTTCCCAACCTTGGACATCTTGTAATCATGTTTCTTTGTACCACTAGTTTCTCTATCTTCTTGCAGATTCCTCACACATTCAGGGAAAGAGGATTTAATTTTTTTAATGTTTCCAATTAAGGGGCAATTTAACATGGCCAATCGACCTACCTTGCACATCTTCGGGTTGTGGGGGTGAGACTCATGCAGACACTGAGAGAATGTGCAAACTCTGCATAAACAGTGACCCGCGACGGGATAGAACCTGGGTCCTCAGCGCCGTGAGGCAGCAGTGCTAACCACTGCACCACCATCCGCATAGAGCCTTTAATTTTAACCTTTTGCCACTGTTCTCTGCCTGGACCATATTTGCTAATGTGCAATTACTGTTAAACGCTATGTCTCTTCCTATCTACTCTGTTTATGTTTACCCACATCGTTGCACCATTCATAATGGATAAAAGCAAATTACTGCAGATGCTGGAATCTGAAACCAAAGAGAAAATGCAGGAAAATCTCAGCATGCCTGGCATCATCTGTAAGGAGAGAAAAGAGCTAACGTTTCGAGTCCAGGTGACCCTTTGTCAAAGCTAAAAGACAGAGAAAGCAGGAAATATTTATACTGTGGAGTGAGAATGAAAGATGAGTCACAGCCACAGAAACCAAGGGCAAAGAGTGCTAATGGCAGTCCGCAGAGAGAACAAAAGGTGTGAAAGGCCAAACAGCAGAAGAACTAACATCAGAGGGTAAACTGACAGATGTTTGGGGGGGGGGGGGGGAAGGAAAGGGGAGAATAGGTATAGAAAGGTGGATAAGATAGGGGGGGATAAATATACATAAAGAAATAAAGAAATGGTAAAAGACAGTTAAAATGAAATGGGATGAAAACAAATGGGTCGAGGTGGGGTAGAGCTAATGATCTGAAGTTGTTGAATTCGATATTGAGACCAGAAGGCTGTAACGTGCCTAACCAGGAAATGAGATGTTGTTCCTCCAGTTTGCGTTGAGCTTCACTGTAACATTGCAGCAGGGCAAGGACAGACATGTGGGCATGGAAGCAAGGTCTTGTGTTAAAATGGCAAGCAAGAGGAAGGTCAGGGTCCTGAATGCGAACCTCAGCAAAGCGATCACCCAGTCTGCGTTTGGTCTCTCCAATATAGTGGAGACCACATTGGGAGCAGCAAATGCAATAGACCAAATTGAAAGAAGTACAAGTGAAACGCTGCTTAACCTGGAACGAGTGCTTGGGATGTTAAGCATGGAAGAGGTAAAGGGGCAGGTGACACACCTTCTGCGATTGCACGGGAAGGTGCCATGGGTGATGAGAGAGGTGTTGGGTATGGTGGAGGAGTGGACTAGATTATCCCGGAGGGAACGGTTTCTGCGGAATTCTGACAGAGGGAGTGAAGGGAAGATGTGTTTGGTGGTGGCATCACGCTGGAGTTGGCGAAAATGGCGGAGGATTATGCTTTGCATATGGAGGCTGGTGGGGTGAAATGTTAGAATGAAGGGGAGGAGGCAAAAGTAGTGGCGCAGGAGATGGACAGCACTCTGTTGAGAGCCCTGTCAACAAACAAGTGGGAAATCACAGTTGAGGAAGAACCTCGAACACGGTTGACCTCGACCCATTTGTTTTCATTCTATTTCATTTTAACTGTCTTTTACCATTTCTTTCTTTCTTGTCTTTTATATATATTTACCCGCTCCCCCACCTTATTCACCTTTCCTTACCTTTTCTTCACTTTGCTTCCCCCCCACCCCCCACATCTACATCTGTCACAATTTACCCTCTGATATTAGTTTCTCTGCTGTTTGGCCTTTCACACCTTGTGTTCTCTCTGGGGACTGCCAATAGCGCTCTTTCCCCTTGGTTTCTGTGGCTATTTGCACCCTGTTCCATTGGTTTCTATGGCTATGACTCATCTTTCATTCTCACTCCACAGTATAAATATTTCCTGCTTTCTCTTTAAGTTTGACAAAGGGTCATCAGGACTCGAAACATTAGCTCTTTTCTCTCCCTACAGTTGCTGCCAGACCTCCTGAGATTTTCCTGCATTTTCTCTTTCGCTGCACCATTCTGTTGTTTCAACTTTTCTCTTTGGATTGCTAAATCGAGCTTCATCTAAAAAACATCCCCCACCTCCTTGTTAATTTAAAGCCATATCTAGAACCCCAGTGATACGTTTTGCCACAGGACACTAATACAAACTCAGTTTAGCCCATCCAAATGGATCAGCTCCCTTTTTACTCAGTATTCATACCAGTGCCCCACAAATCAAAACCCCTTAATGTACTGCTCTTTGAGTCGTGAGTTTCAATTACTAATCTGCTTGACCCTATGCCACTTCGCACATGACTCAAGTAACAATGCAAAGATGATTACCTTTCAGGTTCTATGTTTTGATTTTTTCTTTTAAGGCCAACACGGTGGCACAATGGTTAGCAGTGCTGCCTCATAGCTCCAGGGACCCGGATTCAATTCTGGTCTTGGGTGATTATCTGTGTGGAGTTTGCACGTTGTTCCCTTGTCTGTGTCGGTTTCCTCCGGGTGCTCTAGTTTGCAGATAAGTTGGATTGGCCATGCTAAATTGCCCCATAGTGTTCAAAAGGTTAGGTTGGGTTATTGGGTTACAGGCATAGGGTGGTGGCGTAGGCTCAAGTGGGGTGCTCTTTCCAAGGACCGGTGCAGCCTCGATGGACCGAGTGGCCTCCTGTACTGTAAATTCTATGATTCTGAATTTGGAGTCAAACTCCCCAGGCTCAGCAGAATATCTTTCCTAGCCCAACTATGTTATCGGTTCCTACATGGACCACGACAACTGGATCCTCACACATTGTACTCCAAGTTCACCTCGAGCTACAAGAAACTGTCCTTAACCCCTGGAACCTGGTAGGTAACATACCTTTGGAGCTCTTTATTGTGGCTGCAGAGAACAGTATCAATTTCCCTAACTATACTATACTACTATTACGCTAGTTGGTAGAAGATAAAATTTAACTAATTTGTGACGTTAACAAAGCTATATTAATAACAGTGTTTACAAAGGCAATGCCATTTTTCCAACTTGTTTCGAGAAGCAAAATATGGAGATTTCAATTTTGTAGAAATTGTCCTGTATTAAAAAATATATTTCTTTCATTCCAGCTCTCTCAAATTGGTTTTATTATGTGACCATGCTTATGCCAGCATCGACCTTTACCATTGCAGTTGGATACTGGGTTGAAGTTCAACCTGAATGCACCTTTATATCTGAGATACTTGGTCCATCATCTTCATTCTCAACCAGTATAACAAAGAGCAGGTTTGCATTGTGTTTCTCAAAATGAAAGTACATTCAGAATTCTGTAATGGAAGCATGCTTTAAACTCTTTATTCATTAATGAGCTGTTGCTCAGACATTATTAACCCACTAATTTATGCATATTGTAGGATACCTAATTGGAAATGCGACATTGTTTGTGGATGGAACAGTAAT
Organism: Scyliorhinus canicula; assembly: GCF_902713615.1. NCBI lineage: Eukaryota > Metazoa > Chordata > Chondrichthyes > Carcharhiniformes > Scyliorhinidae > Scyliorhinus > Scyliorhinus canicula. Next base: position 79,761,547 of record NC_052153.1, on the reverse strand, counting down.
CCACTGATTTCTCTCTTTCTATGCCCATGAAGAAATCTTAAAAACTGATGTGGATTGTCTAAATACTGTTAGGAAAATATACATATTTGAAAAGTAATGCCATTCCATCAGATAAACTAGAGCTGCTTTGACGCGGCGCCAAGGCCCAGCGTGCATAATTGACGCGGCGCCGCTCCTAGCCCCCCGGGGGTGGGAGAATAGAGGGCGAGGAGCGGCCTCCGACGCCGGAGTGAAACACTCCAGTTTTCACTCCGGTGTCGGCACTTAGTCTCCCGTTGGGAGAATTTTGTCCCATATGGGCAAAGGTAGCTACTGAGTTCATAGAATGTTTTCGGGATAGTTTCTTAGAGTAGCACATTCTGGTGCCAGCCAGAGTGCAGGTCATACTAGATGTAGTATTGTACAAGCTTGTATTAAGCTTGATGACTTCCTAGTGAAGGTGCCCTAGCTAACAACTGTCATAAAAAGATTGAGTTTTACATATATACCGAGGTCCCTCTGCTCCTTCACCCCCTTAAGAATTGGACCCCTTATTTAATACCGTATGCCCATGCTCTTCTGACTAAAATGCAACTCCTCACATTTCTCCATATTGAACTTCATCTGCCATCTTTCTGCCCACTCCACCAACGTTTCTATGTCTATTTGAAGTTCTACATTGTCCTCCTCCAAGTTTTGTATCATCAGCAAACTTTTAAATTGTCCCCTGCGCACCAAGATCTAGATACATATCAGGAAAAGCAAGGGTCCCAATACTGACCCCTGGGGACCTCAACTACAAACTGTCGGGCAGCACGGTGGCACAGTGGTTAGCATTGCTGCCTACGGCGCTGAGGACCTGGGTTCGAATCCCAGCCCTGGGTCACTGTCCATGTGGAGTTTGCACATTATCCCTGTGTCTGTGTGGGTTTCGCCCCCACAACCCAAAGATGTGCAGGTTAGGTGGATTGGCCACGCTAACTTGCCCCTAAATTGGAAAAAATAATTGGGTACTCTAAATTTAAAAAAACAAGCTACAAACTGTCCTGAAAAATATCCATTGACCATTGTTCTCTGTTCCTATTGCTCAGCAAATTTATATCAATATTGTTACTGTCCCTTTTATTCTATGAGTTATAATTTTTCTTGCAAGTCAACAGCAATATTCTAAGAAGAAAATTCTAAGGGATAGACCCGACATCTGTGGTTAATATAAAAACAGTTAAAGATAGTATCAAACTTAAAAGAAAAAAACATATATGAATATATTAATTAAACCTGAAGCTTTATCTTGTTCCTGACAGCCACAAAATACAAATATAATTTACTTAAAAGTATATCCAGTTCATAACAAAAGAAGTTCCGAATTTTGACCCAATGACAGTGAAGGGACAGTGATATAGTCCAAGTCAGATGATGCGTGGCTAACCAGGATTGGTATTCCATGCATCTGGTACCCTTGTTCTTCCATGTGGGAGAGACCATGGGTTTGGAAGATGCAGGCAAAAGATGCCTGGCGGATTGCTGCAGTGCATCTTGTATTTGGTACATACTGTGGGCATGGTGCACCAGTGGTGGAGGAACTGGATGTTTAAGATGGTGACTAGTGTGCTGATCAAGTGGTTTGCTTTGCATTGAATGGTATTGAGCTCCTGAGTGTAGCTGGAGCTACATTCATCAAGGCAATTGGAGAGTATTCCATCACTCCTGATTTGTGCTGTGTATATGGTGGACAGACTTTGACGAGTCAGGAGATAAGTTACTGTAGAATTCCAGCATCTGACCTATTTTTATTTACATATATATGTACTCCAAAGTTTTCAACCTTGGTTCCTTCCTTCTACCCATATATGTATATTCTATATAAATCATATATATGTCCTCAGTGTCATGATCCATAGGCATGCAGTGATTTTCCATATCTGCCAAATATCAGAATGGAACATTGTGAAGTTAAGGGAATTGCATTTGAGTCTCACCATGTTTCCTACCCCATACCTATGGCTTGCTGAAGCTGCCCAGGGCCGTATGTAGCCTTGGTGTCATGCTTAACCAGAGCTTACCCTTAAACTCCATATCTTTATTTAAACCGCTGGAATATCATCTTTGGCTGTCTCCTTTACCCTATCGCAACAAAATTTCTTTACCACTGTTTTGTTGTCTTCAGATTTGATTTCTCGGATATTTCCTTGTTGGCAAAGTTCAATTTTTCACAAACTTCAAAAGTCCTGTCCAACAACTTTGCTCCACGCTACTTCCTGGCTGCCCATTACATCAGTAATTACTGATCCATACTGTCCCCTGCTGCATAAATTTAAAAAATTAAAACATTTTTTTTTTAGAGTACCCAATTATTTTTTCCAATTAATGGGGCAATTTAGAGTGGCCCATCTACCTATCCTGCACATCTTTGGGTTATGGGGGTGAAACCCACGCAGACATGGGGAGAATGTGCAAACTCCACATGAACAGTGACCCAGGGCCGGGATTCAAACCCAGGTCCTCAGCACCGTAGGCAGCAATGCTAACCACTGTGCCACCGTGCCGCCCTCCCTGCTGCATAAATACATGAATTTAAAAATCCTCATTGTTGTCTACAAATTGTTTGATGACCTTGTCCCACCCTATCTGATTGATAGCTTCCATATTAAATCAAATTCACGCAATTCACTCCTCAACTCTAACCTATGCATTGCCACTCCCCTCCCCCAACAACGTCATTCCACTAGCAGCTTTCTTGGCTCCATCCTCATCTTCTTTCCTTCCATTTTGCATTCTATGTTCCCATCTTTAAACTACTTCTCTAAACTCATCTGTTTGACTCAGTCTTTGGTAACATGCTTCAATTATACTCTTCTGTTTGTTTTCCTTCTCTATGAAATACCTTGTAATGCATTTTCATGTTAAAGGCATGTTGCTGTTAATTCGTAGAATTCTATTCCTTTGCTTAGAGCAAATAAGCTTCCATTTGGAGTCTCATTAGATGGACACAACTGAGAAACCCTTAGATTTGAGTATAACTTGCCCTTTTCCGGCCAGTGATCATGCTTATGAAAGAGCTGATTGTAAAGAAAAGGTTGCTGTACGAAATTGGACTTGAGATGTCTGACAAGCATAGATAAAATTTCAGGCGTGAATTAGGTTATTGCTTACCTATGAGATATTGGCAAAACAAGCCAAATTTATTTTAATTAAAACTTTAAAATTTATTGGAACAACTTAAATCCAATATTATAATCAGACCCCATTATACCTATATTCCTGGCATAAGTTACTTCAATCAGGGAATCATAGATCAATAACCTGCAGGTATGAAACAAATTGCAAAATCATAAACCTCAGAATATTGCTATTTGGATAATTGACCCTGTATGATTTGTGGACGCAAGACCTGTACTATAAGTTGTTTCTAACAGTGGTTTTGTGAATAATGTGGCTGATGAAATTAAGTATCAACGCTGTGCTATTATTTTGCTTTTAAACCATTTAAAACTAATTAGTCAGTAACAATGTTTCTGCGTTTTGTTTTTTGTAATCTATGGTTTTGCATCCTTTGTACTAGTACTTCCCTGCCATCCTGTGGCCATTCAGCCTATCCTTGCCGTTTGCACAACCCTGTTGCTCAAGCCCAGGATTGTATTCCTTACCGTGTCTTTGCGCCTGATTGTCTGAAATTAAGGAGCCAAGAGGTTCTGTTTCCACTGGTGGCTCGATGCCTTTCAGCAGCTCATTGTGTCCTCGGTACTCATCCTTTCTCCAGAGTTGATGTGCTGATTGTCTCGGCTAGTTTTCCGAGTCTGGGAATGGCCAGGTAAGTTTGTTGCTTTCATAATGCTATTGACATGCAAGTTATTGGCACTTTGTTTATCAACATCAAAAAGTTTTTTTGTAAGGAAGTTGCTCTTTGGCTTGTAAAACATATCCTAGAAAACATCTTGAGAATTGATTTAACATTTTTGTATAGTGAGCCTCTTCTCCCAACCAATTATCAGATCAGCAATTGATTTATTTATTTTGTTAAATTCATAAAATTGTTTTGAACATGGCAAATAGATTGTTGGGGAAAGGAATTTCTTTGAGCTCCCGTCATATCTGTTTTAATTGTGTATTGGGGAAAGATTCCTAATGATGTCCCACAAGCTATTCAATAGAGGTTGGTGAGTTCCAGCAATAAACACATTTAAAATAAAGTTTTATGTTCTTGAGACCACATGGACTGGACCTATGCTGCTATGTATTTCCTACTCAGCAACATAACAGTGATAATAAAATGCTAAATTGTATTCATGTCTATAAATTATTCATTGATGCCTACTTATTTATAATTTACAGTTGACCTACTGGGGCTTAAAGTATTGAATATGGAGAATCCTTTAGATTGAGTGAAAAATGGAAGTGAAAAGCTACTGCAAACAAGACAGGATTTTCTTTGTGTAGAATAATTATAGCTTATACCATTTGCTACAGCTGTTTTTAGAGTTTTGTATTCTACAAAATTATTTTAAAAATCGATGATTAACTTGAACAGCAACATACATCCAAAGTCATGCCTGAAAATTGAAAAGAATGGTATGAGCTCTTCCTCAGAATGCAGCCCTAAATTCCTACAGTTACTTCTTTTCAATAGTGGAGGGAGAAGGTGGTGGTATAGTGGTAATGTCGGCAGATCAGCAAGCTAGAGGCCCAGGTTAATATTCTGCAGAATTAAAATCTAGTCCTAGTCCTAGTGACCATGAAACCATTATTCATTGTCATTAAAAACCCATATGGTTTGCTAATGTTCTTCAGGGAAGGAAATCTGCCGTCCTTATCTGGTATAGTAGTCACGAGGAGTCTCGAAAAGGTTAGTCCAAGAAGTTTCAATTCTGGGACCAAGTTAAGCCTTACATGGGCGAAAAGCACAACTAGTCCCAGCTGGGACCTTCTAAAAATGCTGGTTCCCTTCTGGGCAGATTTTATTGGGCAAAATTGATGAGCCCTACTGTTGGGCCTCCGTTCCTCAACGGGGGAGCTTGTATTCCATGAGGTCCACAATTGGGTCTTCTCTCTCAGTCTCGTGGCTGTTACAAAACCTGTTCTGGCCTACATATGACTCCAGACCCACAGCAATGTGGTTGACATTGGTCAAGCAAGCCACTCAGTTGTATGAAACCACTACAAAGTCTACAAGAAGGGATGAAAGTTGATGTATCACCTGGCATTAACCTAGGCACTGGAAACGACAACAGCCAAACCCCAGCCCTGTCGTCCCTGCAGAGTCTCCTTACTAACATCTCTGGAGGTTTGTGCTAAAATTGGGAGGGCTGGCCCACAGACAGCAACAGCCTGACATAGCCATAGTCACGGAATCATACCGTATAGACAATGTCCCAGACATCACCATCCCTGGGTATGTCCTGCCCCACTGTCAGGACATACTCACCAGAGGTGGTGGCAAAATGGTATATAGTTGCGAGGGGGGTTGCCCTGGGAGTTCCCAGCATTAACCCGGACCTCATGAAGTCTCATGGCATCAGGCCAAACATGAGCAAGAAAAACCAGCGCCCCCCAATATCCCCCACAGTGTCACAGATGCATCATGGCAATGACAGTATTGGTAGTGACCCCCACACAGTCCTTGTGGAGACAAAATTTAATCTCCACATTGACAATACCTTCCATCGTGTTGGCTGACACTACCACTATGATAAATGGATCAGATTCTGAACAGATTTAGCACCTCAGAACTGGGAATCCAGGATGTTCTGTGGTTCATCAGCAGCAGCAGAATTGGACCCCAACCATAATATGTAACCTCAGGGCCATGCATATCCCTCACTCTACCATTACCATCAAGCTGAGGAATCAATCCTATTTCAATGAAGAGTACAAGAGGGCATGCTAGGAGCAGTGCCAGGCATATCTAAATATTAAGTTTCAACCTGGTGAAACTACAACCCAGTACTTGCAACTCAGACAATGAAAGAATCATGCGGTATGCAGAACTATGTGATCCCACAACCCACGGATCAGGCCTAAGCTCTGCAGCCCTGTCTCATCATTCGTGAATGGTGTTGGATGATTAAACAAGTAACTGGAAGAGAAGGCTCCACATATATCCCCATCCTTAATAATGAGGGAGACCAGCAAGACATGGCTGAAGCATTTGCAACAATCTTTAGCCATATGTGCCGGGCAGTTAAGGTAGGCGAGGGAGGGGGGTTCAATCTGAACATGGGGAGACGGCTGCTGGCCCATCAGCTGAGGAGGCAAGCTGTATCCGGGGAAATTTTAAAGGTAAGAATGGAGAGGTAAGAATGGAGAGGGGGGATGTAGCGTTAGAGTCGGGGGAGATAAATGGGGCGTTCCGGGGGTACTATGAGAAGTTATATAGGGTGGAGCCAGGTGGAGAGGAACGGGACATGGGACAGTTCTGGACCGCTTGGAGTTTCCAAGGTTGGAGGAAGAGAAGAGGCAAGCATTGGAGGAGCTACGAGGCCCAAGAGAGGTGATCAATAGTATTAGGGTGATGAAGTCTCCGGGGCCGGATGGCTTTCCGGTGGCGTTTTATAAGGTGTTTGGAACGGAATTGGCAATGCTCTTGTTGGGGATGTTTAATGAGGCACTGGGGAAGGGGGAGCTGCCGGATACACTGATGCAGGCGTCGATTACGTTAATCCTGAAAAAGGGGAAGGATCTGCTGGAGTGAGTGTCACAGAGGCCCATTTCATTTTTGAACACTGACGTTGAAGGTGCTGTCTAAGTTGGTGAGGCGAAGGATGGAGGGATGTGTGCCAGGGTGATGGCGGAGGATCAAATAGGTTTTGTAAAGGGCAGGCAACTCTCCAGTAACATCAGGAGACTGTTAATGTAATAATTATGCTGTCGAGGGGCGGGCCCCAGAGGTAGTGGTCTCCATGGATGCACAGTAAGAAGTCTTACAACACCAGGTTAAAGTTCAACGGGTTTGTTTCAAATCACTAGCTTTCGGAGCACTGCTCCTTCAGGCCACGCCTCCACCCCACCCCCGTAACCCATCCCAACCTTTTGGGTCACTAAGGGGAATTTATCATGGCCAATCCACCTAACCTGCACAAAGATGGACTGTGGGAGGAAACTGGAGCACCCGGAGGAAACCCACGCTGACACAGGGAGAATGTGCAGACTCCGCACAGACAGTGACCCATCGGAGAATCGAACCTGGGACCCTTGAGCTGGGAAGCAACTGTGCAACCCAGTCCAACGACGGCATCTCCACTCCATGGATGCAGACAAGGCTTTTGATCGGGTGGAGTGGGGGATTGGATAGGTTTGGGTTTGGACCGAAGTTCATGGTGTGGAATGCGGTTGTTGTATACAGCTCCAGTGGCATGTGTAGTCACGAATGGGCCCAGCTCACAGAGGTTTGAAATGAAATGTAATGAAAATCGCCTATTGTCAAGAGTAGGCTTCAATGAAGTTACTGTGAAAAGCCCCTAGTCGCCACATGCGGGCTGGGTCCGCGAGCTCCTGCCGATATGTAACACCGCGTGGCCGCTGCAGGCCGCCGCCGTGCGTATATGCGGCCATGGACCCGGCAATTCTCCAGGTTGCATCGGCATCTAGAGCCTGGTACTTTACATTGCCGTCCTGCTAGCCCCCCCAGCAAAACAGGGAATCGGTGGTCATTTCGCGCCAGTTTTTCTGGTGTAAAATGCCACCGTTCCCACAGTCTGCTTCTGTGCAAGTCCAAATTGTCCACATGTCAACACAAATACAGAAGGTAATGTTACTATATCGCTGCATTACCTAATAAAGGAGTTAGTGAGAAAACCAAAACGTAAGCCTTGAGAAATCTTAAGACGAGCCCTTGCAGATGAGTGGGGGGAAGGGGAAACAATTATTTTGACCCCTAATTACATTGATTCTGTTCATTTTCCATTGTAATGAAAAGTAGCTTTACCTTTTAACATGCAAAGCTGTTGCTGTTCCACTTATTCAGGGATGCTTGTTCATAGGTACAGAATTAATCAAATCGTAATGATATAAACTGGAATTCTAGTTGTGTTTTGGGAGTTGCATCTAAGATTCCATCTGTTAGTCAGGAAAACCAATGACTTTGAAGATGTTCCTTCTGGCAGATTCTGCCAATGTAGGTATCTGTCACTGCATTGATTTGGGCATAATTTTGAGAAAGAAACATTAAATAAAATGTTTTGTTAACAAATCGTGTTTGGAATAGTAATTTTTCCACAATTGGTCCATTTTTTTCCTTGAATCCTTATACATTGAAGATGCTTTGCAGAGTTATGAATATATTTTAGCTGATAATTTAAATCAGCATTTGCTCCCAACAGATTCACAAAATGTTGATGGCAGGTAGTAATGCATCTGTTTCTAGTTTTATTTTGCAATGTCAGTTTCCTCTATATATGACAAACACATTGTGCATCTTTTATGCACCCGTATTTTTTTTATCTAGAAAAGCTTGCATAAATAATTTTACAATTTTAATTTGGTCATAATGCTGAAATTAAAGTCATCACAAAATTGCCATTCCAAACCAACTTAATCAATCAGAGAGATTAAACAATGATACTACAGTAGATATACTTTATCTGGATTTTCAAAAGGGCTCTGAGAAGATGCCCCACAATACAGTGATGAATAAGGTCAGAGAATGTGGACATGGGGCAGATTTCCCGCGAGCTGGCTTCAAGACAAAGCAGAGAATAGGAGTAAAGGGTTGTCATTTCGAGTGGCAGAGGGTTGGAAGTGGTGTTCCACGGGGATCACTGCTGGGACCACTGCTGCTCACAGTTTACATTTACAATTTGGGCGTTGGAATCCAAAACACAATTTCTACATTTGTGGATGACGCCAAACTAGGAGCAACGTTAATAAACTTCTAGAATGGACAAATGATTGGCAAATTAAATTCGACACTGATAAATGTGATTGAGTACATTTTGATAGGAAGAATATGGTGGTTGCTTATTATTTAGAAGGTGTAAGCCTAAGTGGGGTATAGGAGCAATGTGATCTCAGACTACAACTCAGTCAAAGTTACCCCACAGGTTAGCAGGTCCATAAAAAAGCAAACCAAGCACTAGGTTTTATTTCCAGAGGGAAATAATTGAAAAGTAAGGAACTTGGCTAAACCAGTCTTGTGCCTTGGAATGAACACTCTTAGAATACTGGATAGAGTTCTGGTTGGAATATTATATAAAATTTAGTAAGCAGAGTAAATTTACAAGGCTGGTACCAGAAATGTGTAGATCAGTCAGGAAATGATTGACAGACTGGGTCTCTTTTTTTTTTCTTGAAAAAGGATGACTGAAGGAACCCAATGACTGAAGGAACCCAATAAGGGTGTTTAAAATTATGAAAGGTTTTGAAAGATAGACGTGGAGAGAGTGGGGAAGAACATAACTGGAGGCCATCAATGTAAGACAGTCACAAGAAATCCAATAGGGAATTCAGAAGAAACCTATTCACACAAAAAGTGATGAGAATCTGGAACTTACTCATAGGGAGCGGTTGAAGTGAATAGTATAGATGCTTGCCACAAACTGTACCATGTGCTGCATCTTGTCCAAGAGGCTGCAACGCAGTTGAAAACTGACCGCATAAACTCTGCTGCAGAGAAGCAATGAAAGCTGGAAGAGAGAGAGCAGAACCCTGGCTTGAGAACCCACCCTCCTTCCTCAGCAACTCTTGTCCTTGCCTCCCAAAGATCTGTGGCTCCAGGATTTACCAGCTGAGTCACCCGTGGACACATCTGAGGCATCATCCTCATTTCAAGGGGTTGACAATGACAATAGCTGCGATAGACCTGGGGTCACGTCTCTCTCTGGCTCTGTAAAGACTTAATTATCTGCAAATGCTCACATTCAAAGTATTGCCTTGCATCTTTGACTTTGTCTATATAAATGTTTCTAGAACCTATCTCTCCATTCACCTGAGAAAGGAGCAGTGCTCCGAAAGCTAGATTTGAAACAAACCTGTTGGACTTTAACCTGGTGTTGTGAGACTTCTTACTGTGCTCACCCCAGTCCAACGCCGGCATCTCCGCGCCTTTTAAATGAGAAGGAAAGGGGGCTATGTGCAATCTTCCAGCCATAAGTGGCAGCAGTGAGCAGGTCATGCACCCTGCACATACACTTGAAGTCAAGCACCCTGTATATATGAACTTTTAGTGCTAGATCTTGGAGGAGAGCTTCTTCTATTATCTAGCTGCAAACAAGCAAGGCAAGAGCACTGTGAAAATGAATCATTTTCTTACTAGAAAGAGATGACCAGATACACAAATAAACAGTGCACCCACTGACTAGCATCTCACAACAGAATCAAAAGAGAGAGCTGCTCAGGAGAGTCCAGGACAGGACAGAGCAGTGCTAGTGTTAGATCTGTATAGAGATCCAGAGCCTTTGGTTAACAGCCTACAAAGAAGAAACCTAACTCCGGAACAAAGCAGTATAAAGACGCTTTCTTGAGGTATGGTTTCGTCCGTTGTGCCAATGCAAATAAGGATGCAAAGACAATTTGTGTTATTTGCCGTGAAGTACTGGCAAATGAGAAGAGAAGATACAAATTTTGAAAGAGAAGTGGTTGGTGAAAAATTCCTTTTGAGGTTGAGACCCCAGAGTCAGTTATTAACTTGCAGCTGACTCCAAATGAAAAGACTACACAGCTGTACCTCGTCTGTAACAGCATATTAAAAACATGCCTAAAGCCCATGAAGCTGTCAGAATTCTGGAGTAGTATCTCCAGGAGTATCCAGTGCTGAGTAAAACATGCATTTTGTTGCTCTTGCCCTTCATGACATTCTACATGTGTAAGGTTGGCTTTTCCGTTCTCACAAAGATGAAGACGGCACAAAGGAACTGGCTGAGGTCTGCAACTGATATATGCATTGCCCTCTCCTGCTGTGAACCTGACTTGAGCGAGATCATGAGGCCCAAGCGGGCTTCCCTTTCGCATTAAAGGTAAGCAAATGTGCCGTGGGTTGACGAAGTTCAGCCAGTTGGCAGTGTATGCTGGGGGAAAAAAGTTTGAAAAACATTGGAGGAAAGCATAAACACAGGCATGGACTGGTTGGGCCGAATGGCCTGTTTCTGTGCTGTATATCCTATACAATGTTCCATGTAAAAGTCAACTAATCACCCTTGCATAGCCAGTTTTGTGGGTGCCTTCGATCGTCGACTCAGTGCTATTCCAGTGGCTACAGCATGACTTGTGGACGGCTGCTGATTTTCAGTGAGTGTGACTGCAGATGACCTCACAGAACATCCACTAGCAGCCTTGGCTCTAGAAAGCCCAGTTTTGGACTGCACCACCTAGACAGGCTGTCTGACAGGCAACAACAAGGGTAAGCACTGGTTTCATGTCCGTGGTAGGAATACGGAAACTGTCATCCTGAGATCGGATAGCTCCATGGTGTCACTGACAGTCTCCTTAGACGGTCCTTCAGTAAATCTGATAATCTGCTGGAGCATTAATCGCTGGGCAATTGTCAGACCTTCCAACCCCATTTGAGCACTGGTATCCGCAACTGTGATGTTAGCAATCTGAGGCTGCATGGCACAAAACAAATTTCACAGCTTCAGTTTGAGCTTCCATTGTAGGACTCGGGATTTGGATGAATTCTGCATTTGCTGCAATGGAAGCTCCGATATCAGGTATCAGATGCTGCATCATGTTCAGCCTGTAACTGTTCTCATGGAGTCAGCCATCATTTCCACAATGGGAAGAATGGTCTCCAGCTCCGTTCAAAGCCATCTGCCAAGTTAGTATCAGCCCCCTTTGTGCTCCTTGATAGTATGGTAAGCTTTATGGCAGGCCTACTAACACACCAAGCATTTCTGCATCCATTTCCATCAGACCTTTTCTGTATGCCACCTCATCACTGTCTTCATCTGAGTTGTCTATAGTAGAGGGCCGAGGTAGAGTGCTCTTTCAGAAGGTGGTGCAGATTTGGTGGGCCGAATGGCCTCATTCTGCACTGTAGGAATACTATGACCGAGATGACCATCTGCTCCTTCCTCCTTTATAATATCTGGAGGGTCTCTTGATCCTTTGAAGTCCTGAACCAAGACCGCCATTGGAGAACCTTCGGTATGTTCTGTTGCATCATTTCCATTCCTGTTTTTTTCCCCCTCAAGAGAACCTGCTCCAACACCTGTTGCAGCCAGTGTGCACTTTCCTCAATCTCACTGATACCCAATAAAGACAAAGACCCAACAGAATGCGAGTCCTCCAGACCCATTTCACTGCGAAACGTAGATGTGAAAATACTGGTCATGATCCTGGCGACTGGAGGACAGTGTACCAGAGGTGGTCGCAGAGGACCAAACAGGCTTTGTCAAAGATAGACAGCGATATCGAACAGCAGGTACCTGCTGAAGGTGATAATGATCCCATCGGGGGAGAGAACACCTGAGGTGATAATCTCCCTGAATGCAGAAAAAGCCTTTGACAGAGTCGGATGGAAGCACCTCATAGAGGTACTGGAGCAGTTCGGGCTTGGAGCAGGGTTCACTGCCTGGGTGAAACTCCTGGACAGTGGTCCCACGGCGAACATACAGACAAATGCCACCAGCTCGAAATACTTACAGCTGCACAGGGGCACAAGGCAGGGATGCCGGCTGTCCCCGCTGCTGTTCGCCCAAGCGATCGAACCACTGTCGATCGCGCTTCGAGCAGAATTGGAAGGAAATCCGGAGAGAAGACAGAGCACAGAGTCTCGCTGTATGCGGATGACCTGCTCCTCTACGTCGCAGACCCACAAAGCAGCATGGAGGTCTTGGAAGAGCTTGGAGCTTTCTCGGGCTATGAACTTAACTTGAGCAAAAGTGAGATCTTCCTGGTGAACCTGCAAAGGGGAGGGGCAGAGCTGGAGGGGCTGCCATTTAAACAAGCTCAACACAGATTCTGCTACCTGGGGATCCAAATCGCCCATGACTGGATACGGATTCACAAATGGAACCTGACCAATCTGATGAAGAAAGTAAAAAAGGACCTGCAGAGGTAGGACTCACTCCCACTCTCCTTGGCAGGGAGCGTGTAGCCGACCAAGATGAACATACTGCCCAGGTTCCTCTTCCTGTTCAGATCCATACCAATCTACATCCCCAAGGCCTTCTTTAACTCAAAACTGATCATGACATTTGCGTGTGTGGGGTGGGTGGGAGGGCAGTGGCAGAGAACCCGGGTTCCCCAAAAAGTTACTGCATAGAACACAAATCATGGGGGGCCTAGCCCTCGGAAACTTGCAGTATTACCACTGGTCTGCAACTGCGGAAAGGGTAAAGGGGTAGATAAAGGAGCCAGAAGCCAAGTGGTTGTGAATGGAGGCCGACTCCTGCATGGGGACCTCCCTTTGGGCCCTGGCCATGGCTACACTCCCATCCCCACTGAACAAACACTCAACAAGCCCAGTGGTGATTGCAACTGCAACAGCACTTCGGATTAACTGAACTGTCCATTAAAGACCCGACCTGTAGCAACCACAGCTTTGCACCAGCCATAATAAACTCCACCTTCAAAAGGTGGAGACAGAATGGAGGGACGTTGACAGTTAGGGATTTCTACACAGATAACAGACTGACCAGGTTTGAGAAACTAGCAGAAGTTCCAGCTGACGGAGTGGAACCGAGCGAAGATACATGCAGGTCAAAATCTCCTGCATATGGAAACAAGAACGTACCCATTACTGCCACAGCGATCGCTGTTCGAGGACCAATTTGATGAGGACATACTAGGGAGAGGAAACTGTGGCGACCTGTGTGGGCGACTAATAGACATGGCAGGCACACCACTGGACAAGACAAGGGAAAAGTGAGAGGAAGGCCTCGGAGTGAAGCACTGTACAGGGTCAACTCCACCTCCAAATATGCAAGGCTAAGCCTAATGGAGCTGAAAGTGGTACATGGAGCACACTTAACCAGAACCCAAATGAGCAGGTTCTCCCTGGAAGTGCAGGATAAATGTGAACGGTGTCAAGGTGGCCTGGTGAACTATGCCCACATGTTCTGGTCTTGCCCCAGACTTGTCGAGTTCTGGATAGTCTTCTTCGTGGCAATGCACAAGATGGTGGGGATGAGGGGGGAGCCTTGCCCAAAAGTGGCAGTCTTCGGGGTATCAGACCAGCCAGATCTCTTAATGGGGAGGAGGGCTGATGCCCTTGCTGTTGCCCCCTAATTTTCCACTGGGGGATCCTGCTCGGCTGGCAGTCAGCAGCACCACCCAAAGCTGCAGACTGGCTGGCCGACCTATTGGAATTTCTCCAGATGGAGAAAATTAATTTGCCATCTGGGGGTCGGATGAAAGCATCCACAAAACATGGGGGCCATTCACCCAGTTGTTCCGAGACTTGTTTGTAGCCAACAACGAATAAGCCAGAGGAAAAGACAGGGAAGTCACGGTACAACAACAAACGCAAATGAAAGAGAGGGGGGGGGGGGAAATAAAGAGTCATGGAGCCCGACCATGCCCAGAAAACAACATAACACACAGCATCATGCCAACGAAACAGAAACAGGACATAAAAACTGATGAGGGAAGAGTCAGAAGACCAGAAGGGGAGGGGGGCCACAGGAGGAAAAGAGGGACCCAGCTAGAAATGAATGCTTAGTGGAGAAAGTAAAACAAGAAGCCATAACCATCGTAAATAACAAAAGTCAACTGATGTAAATAATGAAAGGCGACCAATGTGTATATATTTCTTTTTTTCTTCTTTAGTTCATGGGGGGAGACTTTAACACAGTGCTGGATCCCCCACTGGACCGGTCCAGTTCAAGGACGGGTAGGAGACCGGCGGCGGCCAGAGTGCTGAGGGGGTTTATGGACCAGATGGGAGGGGTGGATCCCTGGAGGTTTGGGAGGCCGAGAGCGCGGGAGTATTCCTTTTTCTCCCATGTCCATAGGGTCTATTCCCGAATAGATTTTTTCATCCTGAGCAGGGGATTGATCCCGAAGGTGCAGGATGCAGAGTATTCGGCCATAGCGATCTCAGACCATGCTCCGCACTGGGTTGATCTGGAGATGGGGGAGGCGCGGGACCAGCGCCCGCTCTGGTGCCTGGATGTGGGGCTGCTGGGTGATGAGGAGGTGTGTAGGAGGGTCCGGGGAAGTATTGAGGGGTATCTTGATACCAATGATACGGGGGAGGTCCGGGTGGGGATGGTCTGGGAGGCTCTGAAAGCAGTGATCCGGGAGAGCTGATCTCCATCCGGGCCCATAGGGAAAGGAGGGAGAGGAAGGAGAGGGAGAGACTGGTGGGAGAGCTCCTGGATGTGGACAGGAGATACGCGGAGGCACCGGAGGAGGGGTTGCTGGGGGAACGGCACAGTTTGCAGGCCAAATTTGACTTGTTGACCACCAGAAAGGCGGAGACACAGTGGAGGAGGTCGCAGGGCATGGTATATGAGTATGGGGAGAAGGCGAGCAGAATGTTGGCGCATCAGCTCCGCAGGCGAGATGCGGCTAGGGAAATTGGTGGAGTGATGGATAGGGGTGGGAATGTAGTGCAGAAGGGGACAGAAGTAAATGGGGTCTTTAGGGACTTCTACGAGGAACTGTACCGGTCAGAACTTCCGATGGGGAGAGGGGGGATGGAGAGCTTCATGAACAGGCTACGGTTCCCAAGGGTTCAAGAGGAGCTGGTAGAGGGGCTGGGGGCGCCGATAGAGTTGGAGGAGCTAGTCAGGGGGATTGGACAAATGCAGTCAGGTAAGGCGCCGGGGCCGGACGGGTTCCCGGTGGAATTTTATAAAAAGTATGCGGATCTGGTGGGCCCCCTGTTGGTGCGAGCTTTCAATGAGGCATGGGAGGGGGGGGCTTTGCCCCCGACGATGTCGCGGGCACTGATCTCTCTGATCCTAAAGCGGGATAAGGACCCCCTGCAGTGTGGATCATACAGGCCTATCTCGCTCCTCAATGTTGATGCTAAGTTGCTGGCGAAGATCCTGGCCACCAGGATAGAGGACTGTGTGCCAGGGGTGATACATGAGGATCAGACAGGATTTGTCAAGGGACGGCAGCTCAACACGAATGTGCGGAGTCTGCTAAATGTTATTATGATGCCGGCAGTGGAGGGGGAGGCGGAGATAGTGGTGGCGCTGGATGCGGAGAAAGCGTTTGATAGAGTTGAGTGGGGGTACCTGTGGGAGGTGCTGGAGCGGTTCGGATTCGGGGAGGGATTCATCAAATGGGTGAGGCTGCTCTACGCGGCTCCGATGGCGAGTGTAATTAATTGCTCTACCGTGGGACCAGGCAGGGGTGCCCCCTGTCCCCCTTGCTCTTTGCACTGGCGATTGAACCTTTGGCTATGGCGTTGAGGGAGTCAGGGAGATGGAGGGGTCTGGTGCGGGGTGGGGAGGAACATCGTGTATCGCTGTATGCGGACGACCTGCTGTTGTATGTGGCGGATCCAGAAGGGGGAATGCCGGGGGTGATGGAGCTGTTAGCGGAATTTGGGGGCTTCTCGGGCTATAAGTTAAATTTAGGCAAGAGTGAGGTATTTGTAGTACACCCGTGTGATCAGGAGGAGGGAATTGGGAGACTCCCATTTAAGAGGGCAGTGAAGAGTTTCAGATACCTGGGGGTGCAGGTGGCCAGGAGTTCGGGGACTGTCCATAAGCTTAATTTTACCAGGCTGGTGGAGCAGATGGAAGAGGAATTTAAAAGGTGGGACATGGTGCCGCTATCATTGGCGGGTAGAGTGCAGTCCGTCAAAATGACGGTTCTCCCGAGGTTCTTGTTCCTTTTTCAGTGTTTGCCCATCTTTCTCCCTAGGGCCTTTTTTAGAAGGGTTACGAGCAGCATCATGAGCTTTGTTTGGGCGCATGGGACCCCGAGGGTGAAGAGGGTCTTCTTGGAGCGGGGTAGAGATGGGGGGGGGGGGGGGGGGGGGGGGGGGCTGGCGTTACCCAATCTCTCGGGGTATTATTGGGCGGCCAATGTGTCGATGGTGCGCAAGTGGGTAATGGAGGGGGAGGGGGCAGCATGGAAACGGATGGAGAGGGCGTCCTGTGGAGATACAAGCCTGGGGGCCCTGGTAACGGCGCCGTGGCCGCTCCCTCCTACAAGGTATACCACGAGTCCGGTGGTGGCGGCTACCCTCAAGATTTGGGGGCAGTGGAGGCGACATAGGGGAGAAGTGGGGGGCTCGATGGAGGCTCCGTTAAGGGGGAACCATAGATTCGTCCCCGGGAACATTGATGGGGGATTTCAGGGTTGGTACAGAGCGGGTATCAGACAGCTGAGGGACCTGTTTATTGATGGGAGGTTTGCGAGCCTGGGGGAGTTGGAGGAGAAATTTGGGCTCCCCCGGGGAACATGTTCAGGTATCTGCAGGTAAAGGCATTTGCTAGGCGGCAGGTGGAGGGATTCCCTTCGCTTCCCGCGAGGGGGGTGAGCGACAGGGTGCTTTCGGGGGTCTGGGTCGGAGAGGGGAAGATATCTGATATCTGCAAGGTTATGCAGGAGGCGGAGGAGGCGTCAGTAGAGGAGCTGAAAGCTAAGTGGGAGGGGGAACTGGGAGAACAGATCGAAGACGGGACATGGGCTGATGCCCTGGAGAAGGTTAATTCTTCCTCCTCGTGTGCGCGGCTTAGCCTCATCCAATTCAAGGTGCTGCACCGGGCCCACATGACTGGGACAAGGATGAGTAGGTTCTTTGGGGGTGAAGACAGGTGTGTCAGGTGCTCGGGGAGTCCAGCGAACCATGCCCATATGTTCTGGGCATGCCCGGCGCTGGAGGAGTTCTGGAAGGGGGTGGCAAAGACAGTGTCGAGGGTGGTGGGATCCAGGGTCAAGCCAGGATGGGGACTTGCGATTTTTGGGGTCGTTGTGGAGCCGGGAGTGCAGGAGGCGAAAGAGGCCGGTGTGCTGGCCTTTGCATCCCTAGTAGCCCGGCGAAGGATCTTGCTACAATGGAAGGATGCGAGGCCCCCAAGCGTGGAGACCTGGATCAATGACATGGCGGGTTTCATTAAGCTAGAGAAGGTCAAATTCGCCCTGAGAGGGTCGGTACAAGGGTTCTTTAGGCTATGGCAACCTTTTCTCGACTTTCTGGCTCAACGATAGGGTACGGGGACAGTAGCAGCAGCAACCCGGGGGAGGGGGGGAAGGGGGAGGGAAAAGGTGGGGGGGGGGGGGCGGACGATGACTATGTTTGTTTATTTAATTTAAATTTATTTTGAAGTTCTTTTGTTGTTCATTGGGGTGGGGGGGATGTGATACATGCGTCGATACGGTCTGGGGGTGGTACGGTTATTATGGGTTATTTTGTTGCATTTCATTGTTTGTCGTTATGTTTTATATTTTCTGTAAAAAATTCCAATAAAAATTATATTTAAAAAAAAACCTTGCCCATTGGTTGGGGCCCACAGTGTGTTTCATTGTAAGTCTGCCTTTGGTTAAAGAGGAACACAGTCTGTCCTGGTGTTCACCGAGGCCTCAGATACTCTGTTGCTCTTGCTGTACCATTATTCACTTGCACTTGGTAACTTTGTGCGCAAAACATCTATGACCTAGAGGGTGCATAAACAAGTCTAACTAATAGGGCATGTTATGGGATGCTGTGTGCCAGCAAATTCTGGTCCTTTGCCATAAATGCATTTGAACTATTTGGTTACAAATTCTCATGTTATCAAGATAATTCTCTTTAGTGTAGTATTTTGTTGACACTGATTATTGTTCTGCTTGCTTACTGGAGGTCCTTCTCTTTGGGAATAGCTAGGCCTTGAAGCAAATGTGGTAAATCTATTACTTGATTCACTGTATATGTTTTAAAAAATATTTTGGTTTTTGTAACTAGTGGGCTAAGTTCCATTTCCTCTCTGGTTTGTCTGTACACTGTTTTTGGTGACTGAAAAAAGTTTGAATGAGGCATGTATCTACTTTTTAATGTGTTCTGAATCAACAGTGAATTCTATGCAATCTTTCTGTGTTTCTGAAATAAAAGCAGAAGATGCTGAAAATGTACCACGTTGAGCCATGTGCGTAACAGGCATCGAGTGAGCTACTGCATATTTTGAGCACCTGTCAAAGTTGAATTTTATGCACTCCATTTACATTCCATGAATTGAGCTCACTACAGCACTTGCAGACAACCGAAATTTTCTCTTATCTGCACGCATGCATTCTGACTCTTTTATAAATAATATTTTTATGCTGGGTCAAAGGGGTGAGAAACACCATATTTCTAGAGGGCAGAGTGAAATAATTATGACTGGGGTGAGCTGAAATACAATATCAGCGAACCAACACAATTGGTTTGTGAGGTGCAATTAAAATGAAGCCTTCCCAATGAATATGGAAATGTGGAACCTAGTGACAAATCTTGTCACGCTGTTCTTTTTTACTATGCATTGTGAAGGTCTGTGCATTCTATGCTAACTTAATATTGGAAGCACTTTAGCTGGGACTGGTTGAATATCTTGTCCCACTATCATGACTGGTTACAAGTCTTAGATGTAAGATGTAAAATTGCCATAGTCCCAGATGACCATAGGCTCCTTTCCCCTTTGAGGGGGAGAGTGAATCTGACGATCACCACACTTCAGGCGAGGGGTCTTCATGAATAACCTCAGCTAGTACGGATGGAATTGAATACCTGCTGCTGGCCTCGCTCTGCATCATGAACCAGCTGTCTAGCCAACTGAGCTAAACAGTCTTGGATGTACCATTATAAGGAGGGGAAAATATAAATGAAGAATTGTGCCTCAGCCACTATTTCATTCATTATGCTGGTCAACTCAAAATAAATCACCTGTCTGGCAATTTTTTGCCCCCCAAAATTACATTTAATGCTTTTCACAACTTCATGGGGATATATTTGGAAATTTGTGTCTGGTCTTTGGTACAGATTCTTTATGGCCTTTTTACCATATTTTGCATGCCACTGCATCCAACGTGCTGTGTCCACAAAGAGACTGTATGCAAAAATAATGTCAAACTTTTATCTGAATGCACAATGCATTCGGAAGAGGATAGATGAACTCGTAGCACAAATAGAGATAAATGATTTAGATCTAATTGCCGTTATAACGACATGGTTACAAGGTGAAGGCTGAGGAATAAATATTTCAGTACTAGTGTGGAAGACGCTTGACTCAGATGATTGGGAAATAGATTCAGTATGGGTGGAGATTAGAAATAGCAAATATCAGAAAATTCTGGTGAGAGAAGTTTATAGCACCACCACCACCATGAGCTATGCAAGAAATAATTGGAGCTTGTACAGGCAACATAATAATTGCGGACAACTTTAATCTTCATGTAGACAAGTCGTATTGGCAAATTTTGACTAAATAATTAATACAGAAATGACAGGGTTAGCAGTGTACTCAGCATGTGGGAATCTGTGGAATGCACAGCAGTTCTGGACAACCATAACTGCAGAAAGTATCTGCAGCTTAGGCAACTTGGGCTTAGAATTGCTGAGTTGGAGTCTGAATTGTGGACATTGCAGACCAAGAGGAAGGGGGCAGTTACCTGAGCATTTTATTCCAGGACGTAGTCACACCCTCTACATTAGGCAACATTTTAGAGTTGGTCAGTTGTCAGGAACTGGACGGTATGACTGGGAGTCAGGCAGGTATGGGAAACCAGCATGCAGTGATGGAGGAACCTGAGACCCTGATTTTATTGATCAGATATGAGGTTCTTGATACCTGTGTGGATGAGAAGGAGTGCAAGGTGGATGAGTGGACTGATCATGTCACCATGGTGAAGAATGACATTAAAGTGGGTGGAGAAGAGAATGCGGTCGGGATAAGAGACCTAAGGGTCTTTCCTGTTTATTCCTTTATTTCGCCTTTCTTTTATTTTGCTATTAATATTTTTGATCCATTTTTAAAGTATGCGCACTTGGCTCATAGCCTTGAATGTTATGACGTGCCAAGTACTCATCCAGATAAATTTAAAAGGATTTGAGGAAACTGAACTCTATCACCATCCCAGGCAATGCATTCCATACTGCCACTACCCTCTGGGTAAAAGTGTTTTTCCTCAAATCCCCCTAAACCTCTTGCCCCGCACCTTGAACTTGTGTTCCCTCGTAACAATTTAAGGGGAAGAGCTGCTCCTAATCTACCTTGTCCTTGCCCCTTAATCTTCTGCACCTCGATCAGGTTGTCCTCAGTCTTCTCTGTTCCAGTGATAACAACCCAAGCCTATCCAATCTCTCTTCATAACTTAAAAGTTCCATCCCAGGCAACATCCTGGTGAATCACCTCTGCACCCCCTTCAGTGCAATCATAACCTTCCTATAATGTGGTGACCAGAATTGCGCACAGTGCTCCAGCTGTAGCCTCACCAAAGTTCTATACAACTCCATCATGACTCCCTGCTTTTGCAATCTGTGCCTCGATTGATGAAGGCGAGTGTCCCATATGCCTTTTTCACCACCCTATTAACCTGCCCTCCTGCCTTCAGAGATCTGTGGATAATTTATTCCTATTTCTGATCAGGTTATGCTTCACCAAATGATCCAGACTATGCGGTTTACAAAGCAATTTATATAAACTTGGTACTGAAGTCACATCTGCCTTGTTTCCATAAGACTATAAGAAATAGGGGCAGAATTAGGCCACTCGGCCCATCGAGTTTGCTCTGCCATTCAGTCATGGCTTATATTTTTCTCATCCCCATTCTCCTGCCTTCTCCCCATCACCCCTGATCCCCTTATTAATCAAGAACCTATCTATCGCTGTCTTAAAGACACTCAGTGATTTGGCCTCCACAGCCTTATGCGACAAAGAGTTCCACAGAGTCACCACCCTCTGGCTGAAGAAATTCTCCTCATCTCTGTTTTATGGAGCGTCCCCTTTAGTCTTAGATTGTGTCCTCTGGTTCTAGTTTTTCCTACAAGTGGAAACATCATATCCACATCCACTCTATCGAGGCCTTGCAGTATCCTGTAAGTTTCAATAAGATTCCCCCTCATCCTTCTAAACTCCAACAAGTACAGACCCAGAGCCCTCAACCATTTCTTGTACGACAAGTTCTTCATTCCAGGGATCATTCTTGTGAACCTCCTCTGGACCCTTTCCAAGGCCAGCACATCCTTCCTGAGATACGGGGCCCAAAACTGCTGATAATACAGCGAATGGGATCTGACCAGAGCCTTATACAGCCTCAGAAGTACATCCCTGTTCTTGTATTCTAGCCCTCGCGACATGAATGCTAACATTGTATTTGCTTTCCTAACTGCTGACTGAACCTGCACATTAACTTTAAGAGAATCGAAGGGCTTCAGGTGACGGCACACTGGAGGGCTCCTGCTCGGAATAGACATTTTGGGGTATTAATGCCCAGTCCCGGGGGCAACGGAGGCTGAGAAAGCTGTAAGAAGGCAGTGGGAGGAGAAATGTCCAAGTTTGGGAACAAAATGGGGGTTTTGAAAAAGGAGGTTAATGAAAGTCCGCTGGTGAGTGGAAAAGTCAGCGCAGGAACTGTAAGGAAAGCGGAGGCTGGAGCACCAGGGGAGGCTGCATTGCTCACAGCAGAAGAAATGACCAAAGTCATGGCTGTGGAACTTGAAAAACAGCTCACAAAGCACATGGAAGCGATGAAGGAGATGGGGGCGGTATTCAAAGTGCTGGTGGAGGAGGCGATTGCGCCGGTGAGGGCGGCGGTATCACACGCAGCGGCGGAGGTGCGGGAGCAAGGTGAGACACTGAAGGAAGTGGAGAGGCATTATCTCAGCACAGTGATCAACTCACCTCGATGGGGAAGGAGTTGGGAGGGTGATAGAGACCAACAAGGGTCTGTGAGCCAAAATGGAAGACCTGGAAAACAGATCCAGGCGGCAGAATCTCAGGATCGTGGGTCTGCCCGAATGGGTGGAGGCCCAAGGCCGACGGAGTATTTTGCCAAGATGTTGGCGAAGCTATTGGGGGAGGGGGACGATCCCTCGATATGAACTGGATTGGGCTCATCTGTCGTGGAGGCCTATACCAAAGGCGAGTGAGCCGCCAAGAGTAGTAACTGTGTGTTTCTGTAGGTATAGCGTGAAGAAGAGGGTCCTGTGCTGGGCAAAGCAGAAGCAGGTGGGGCAGTGGACTGGAGCTGGTATACCCATCTACCAGGACTTTACGGTGGAGCTGGCGAGGAGGCGGGCTGCCTTCAGCCGCGTGAAGAAGGCACTGTACATCAACAAGGTGCAGTGCGGCATAGTATACCCAGCTAAGTTGAGGGTGGCCTACAAATCCAAGGACTTTTATTTTGGGAGGGCGAAGTGGCGGAGGAGTTTGCGAAGACAGAAGGACTGTGGCAGAATTGAGTGCATAACCTAACACTTTTCCACATTGTATTTCATTTACCACTTCATTGCCCACTCTCCTAGCTTGTCCAAGTCCTTCTGCAGCCCTCTTGCTTCCACAATACTACCTGTCCCTCTACAGATCTTTGTATCATCTGAAAACTTAGCAACAGTGCCTTCAGTTCCTTCTTCCAGATCATTAACGTATATTGTAAAAAGTTGTGGTCCCAGCACAGACCCCTGAGGCACATCACTAGTCATCGGCGGCCATCCTGGAAAAGACCCCTTTAACCCCACGCTCTGCCTTCTGCCAGTCAGCCAATCCTCTATCCATGCCAGGATCTTACACGTAACACCATGGGCTCTTAACGTATTTAACGATCTTTGTGGCACCTTGTCAAAGGCCTTCTGGAAATCTAAATAAATCACATCCACTGGTTCTCCTTTGTCTGACTCCTTGTTACCTCCTCAAAGAACTCTAGCAAATTTGTCAGACATTACCTCCCTTTGACAAAGCCGTGCTGTCTCAGTCCTATTTTATCATGCACTTCCAAGTACTCTGCGGTCTCATCTTTAATAATCGACTCTAAAATCTTACCATTGACCAACGTCAGGCTAACCGGCCTATAATTTTCTGCCTCCCTCCCTTCTTAAACAGCGGTGTTACATTAGCCACCTTCCAGTCCTCTGGGACCCTTCCTGCCTCCAGTGAAAGATCATCACCAATGTCTCCACAATCTCCTCACCTATCTCTTTGAGAACCCTGGGGTGTAGTGCGTCCAGTCCAGGTGATTTATCCACCTAGTTTCCCTAAAAACTTCTCCTTAGTGATGGCCACTGCACTCACTTCTGCCCGCTGATTCTCCTGGGGCTCTGGCATCCCACTAATGTCTTCCACCGTGAAGACTGATGCAAAGTAACTACTCAGTTCCTCTGCCATTTCTTTGTTTCCTATTATTACTTCTCCAGGCACATTTTCCAGTGGTCCAATGTCTATTTTTGCCTCTTTCTTACCTTTTTATATATTGTAAAAAACTTCCTATTTTCTTGTATATTTCTAGCTAGCTTGCACTCATATTTCATCTTCTCCCCCCTTATTGCCTTTTTAGTTGTCCTCTGCTCGCTTTTATAGGTCCCATTCACCTGAGGAAGGAGCAGTGCTCCGAAAGCTCGTGTTTGAAACAAACCTGTTGGACTTTAACCTGGTGTTGTAAGACTTCTTACTGTGCTCACCCCAGTCCAACGCCGGCATCTCCACATCATCGCTTTTAAAGGCTTCACAATCCTCTGGCTTCCCACTAATCCTCGCCACTTTGTATGCTTTTCCTTTTGTTTTTAACGCTGCCTTTGACTTCTCTCGTCAGCCGTGGGTGCCTTGACCTCCTCTAGCATGCTTCCTCCTCCTTGGGATGAATTTCTGGTGTGCCTCCCGAATAACTCCAAAATACTCCTGCCATTGCTGTTCCACTGTCTTCCCTGCTAGGCTCCTTTTCTAATCAACTCTGGCCAGCTCCTCCCTCATATCTTTGTAGTTATCCTTTTTTAATTGTCATATTGTTACATCTGATTCCAGCTTCTCCCTCTCAAACTGCAGGGTAAATTCTATCCTATTATGGTCACTACTCCCTTAGGGTTCCTTCACGTTAAGTTCCGAATCAAGTCTGCCTCATTACACATCACCAAATCCAGAATTGCCTGTTCCCTAGTAGGCTCTGTCAAAGCTGCTAAAAAAAAAATCTCTTAGACATTCCACAAATTCCTTTTCTTGGGATCCGCTACCAACCTGATTTTCCCAGTCCACCTGCATATTGAAGTCCCCCATGATTATTATGATATTGTATTTTTTACATGCTTTCTTTATTTCCTGATTTATTTTCTGCCCCACATCCTGACCACTGCTAGGGGGCCTGTATATAACTCCCATCAGGGTCTTTTTTACCTTTGTAATTCCTCAACTCTATCCACAGAGATTCTATGCCTTCTGATCCTATATCGCTCCTTGCTATCGATTTAACTTCATTCCGTACTCACAATGCAACCAAGCCCACTTTGCCCATCTGCCTGTCCTTTCGATAGGACGCATATCTTTGTATATTTAGATCCCAGCCCTGACCCCCTTGCAGCCATGTCTCTGTGATGCCCACAACATCGTTCCGGCCAATTTCAATGTGCGCAGCGAGTTTCACTATTGTACCAAACTTGGCAGTATGTGCAGTTTCAGAAGGTCTTGTACCAAGATTTATGTTACCGGAATTCTAAATATTCCGTGGCATCTGTTGTGGAATTGTGTGTCCAGGCTTTCAGCCAACTTAGGTAAAGCTTATTAACCATTAACTGGAAATGAGCTGACATTGAAAGCTGCAAAGCATCTCAAACACCTAAACTAATTGTCTGTATATTTGCATTGCCAGGTATTAAAAATTAGAACAAAAGCATCAGACTTGCAGAAACCTTTTGCACTTACAGTACTGTAAACAAAGTAAGAAATTACACTTGCCTGTGTGAGAGGTGACAGTTAAGTATATTTGAAGTAGTTCAGATTGATGATAGGTGAAATGTTAGCACAGAACATTGCATGTTCTTGGTCATAAATATATAAACAGGAAGGAAACTATTTCTGTTTATCAGACACATTTCTGCATGCCCTTTAATGAAACATTTATATATATGGATCTTTTATATGTTCATCCTATAAAACAACCATGGCCTATAAATGCTAACATATGTTTGTAGCTTTGTGCCAAAAGTTAGAGCTGCTTATTCAGTCCTCCCAATGGTTGGACAAATAACAAAGTGAACATAAAATCATTTATTTTAAGGGAGAGGGTAAGATGTTTTTGTTTTGATTATGGTGCTACGTTAAATTTGCCATTGTAATTACATCAAGTTGCGGTTAATTTTGTCAGTATATAGATCCTGCCACTGACAGTTAGTTATATTAATATGTAAACCCATAACTTATCTATCCTTGTTGATAGTTTTTGTATAAATGAAATTCTGGAGCTCACCATTACAAGTTTGATATTCTGTCTAATTGTGCAATTGGTGCATGCCTCTGGAGGAAAGAAAACATAGTGTCAGGTTGGCGCAGATGGCAGAGCACCATCTCTAGGTTAGCAGGTTGTCAATTATCTGTCCAGGATTTGCACATGTAACTGAATACTAGAAAGCTAAGACTGTCTTATTCAGCACTAACAAAAGGGCCATGTCCTATTCAGCACTTAACAAAAACACCACATCCTTTGTTCCCAATGCCATTCCTCTCCCCATCTATTCACTCACAATGAACCATAATTCTTGAGTAACTTGGCCCAGTATAATACTAAGATGGACGTCAAGCTCCTTGGATAATCCATTAACTGGGCTATGTACTTCCATTTCCACAGCATTTCCTGTCTCCTTTTTCCTCATTCCACTTGGTTTGTGTTCCATACTGAGTCCTGCTGATCAAGCTGGTCTTTGCAGACCCTTGTCGGCTCCCTGCGCTACCAAGTAGCCAATTCAACATTCTTAGCCATACTTGCATCTCCTTCCACTTGTTGCTGCTTCAAGGGATTGTGCCTGTGGATTGTGGACAGAATTTGGAAGAAATGCATATGATCATAAGAGAGATTCATTACAGATCCATTAATATGGTCCATTAGACTGGTGACCTCGGCCAAAGATCTATTCAGTTCCCTCTTTAATTTGCCAACACTGTGCACTTGAATTCCTCCATGGGAAGTCTGATTCTTATAACAATGCCCACTGTGTATAATTCTCTCTTCCTCCATATGCGAAGAATAAAAGATTGAGAATTAAAATTGGGTTATATATCTTTTAATATAGTCTTTCTTAATTTTTCTTTATAGTGTGCCTTGCAAACGCAGTGTTCAGTCTCTACTATCTTCTCTAATTTTGATTGCTTAATGGGCAGCACGGAAGCACAGTGGGTAGCACTGATGCTTCAAAGCTCCAGGGTCCCAGGTTCGATTCCCGGCTTGGGTCACTGTCTGTGTGGAGTCTGCACGTTCTCCCTGTGTCTGCGTGGGTTTCCTCCGGGTGCTCCGTTTTCCTCCCACAAGTCCTGAAAGAAGTGCTGTTAGGTAATTTGGCATTCTGAATTCTCCTTCTGTACATCCGATAAGGTGCTGGAATGTGGCGACTAGGGGCTTTTCACAGTAACTTCATTGTAGTGATCCTACTTGTGACAATAAAGATTATTTAAAAAAAAAAAATTACTAATTGCTACTTGGTAATGGGATGTGGCATTATCTCTTTGATTCCTCATATACCACGTTGATATTGGAGGCACTGAATGGAGATCAATCTTTTTAATTTTACAGGCTGTTTAGTTGTTGTCGCTCTTCTTCAGGATCTACATCATTGCTTGTCAGAAGACAGATTGGCATAGAACTTTTAAATAATACTTCCAACAGGGAGTCCAACTGAGATGCAGAATTCCTATGTGGAGAATTGTGGATGGGATATGAATTAACATCTGATTACTCTGTGGCACACTATATTAGACAGCAATACATAATTTGTCTTCCAAACACACATTTAGCTGAACTGAAAACATAACTTTATCTTAGGTGCAAATCATAAGCAAGGAGGATTTGCTTTGGGGAATAGAGGCTACTGTAATTTGGCTTTATATAACACCTCTTTGCTTAATATTAATTTTGAAACCTAACATCTTGAGTAATGAAATATGCTGATATATTCTTTTGATCTTTGTACCCAATGTTTACACTTAGTGGAGATTGCAGTCAGAGGAGCCTGTGGTGTGAGGACAACCTTTCTAACAATTTTAGCAGATGCTTCATTGGTTGTACAAACATTTTGTAATACATGCGCTTTGTATAATAAAACAATCCATTTTCCATAGTTGGTAAGATGTCTTTGTTTTTGAAAATTGCATGGTATATAGATGGTGAAATAGTTAATACCTTAATTGAGACCATCAGTCGCAACTCATGAAGCCATTTGGTGGATAATGTTGGGGACTTCCGGTGGCAGAATGTAGAGAGCAGTCAAACATGAGGTGCTTCCTGCCAGAGTACTTTGATTTTGCCCCTTTTTGCCTGGTTTATGGGGGTGAGTTATGTGGAACTTTATTAGTTCAATGGGATAGAGTTCCCACGTAAAAGGAATGCCCAATAAGTACAAGACAATGCAGCAGGCAAGCAAAGAATCATCGTTAGACTCTGAAGCCTCTTGAGCCTCACCTTCTGAGAAAATAGTGAAGGCTGCTCCTGCGACTTTGGCCACTCCGCTCACAGGCATATTGGCAGTAGAACTTGGGAAGTTGCAGCAGGCAGTCTCTGAGGACCTCGACAGCAATGGAAGGGGGCCCGGTCCCCATTAATACGGCCTTGGATAAGAACGTAAAGGCACATGGTGCTATGATACCGGGTGTGGAAGTGGCCCTCTTAAGGCAGAGTAATCAGATCGCTTCCCTGAAAGTGGAGATGGTATGGGTGGCTGAGGATAATAAGGTGCTTAGGGCCAAGTTGGATGATTTGTAGAATTGCTCGAGAAGGCGGAACCTGAGAATCATGGGGCTTCCAGAGGATCTAGAGGGCCTGAGTCCTCTGGGATACATGTCGCAGATGTTTGGGAAGATGGTGGGGAGGGTGGAATGCCATCCCCTCCCAAGCTGGATTGGGCCCATGGCTCACTCCGGCAAAAGCCCCGTTCTGGTGAACCACCGCGGGTGCTCATTGTATTGCTCCATAGCTACTCGGAGAAGGAACGGGTACTGTGGTGAGCGAAGGACCATTGAGACTATAAGTGGGAGGGTCATGTCATTAGGCTCTACCAGGATGTAAGAGCGGAACTGGCAAAATCGAGTGAGGCATTCAACAAAGCCAAGGTTTGATTTGGAGTGGTATACCCTGCATGTCTTCGAGTACCTTACGACTCGAGAGACTATTATTTTGATGCGCTGGAGGAGGCAGATGCGTTTGTGAGGAAGCATGGAATTGGGAACAAGTTAATTGTATTTATTGTGAGATCTCTGTATGGGGGGCGGGGAGGGGGGGGGGGGGGAATCTGATTTTAGGGATTTGCTGGGGTTTTCTCTGGGCTAGTTTGGAATTTGTATTTGTACTTTTTCTTGTTGGTTTATGGGTGTTGTTTTTCTTTCATAGAACAGTACAGCACAGAACAGGCCCTTCGGCCCTCAATGTTGTGCCAAGCCATGATCACCGTACTCAAACACACGTATCCACCATATACCCGTAACCCAACAACCCCCCCATTAACCTTACTTTTTTTTTTAGGACACTACGGGCAATTTAGCATGGCCAATCCACCTAACCCGCACATCTTTGGACTGTGGGAGGAAACCGGAGCACCCGGAGGAAACCCACGCACACAGGGGGAGGATGTGCAGACTCCACACAGACAGTGACCCAGCCGGGAATCGAACCTGGGACCCTGGAGCTGTGAAGCATTTATGCTAACCACCATGCTACCCTGCTGACTATTAAAGTTTTAAAAAATGTATTTTATTCTAAACATATTCAAAAGTACAAAAACATAAATAAATCAGAAGACATTCTCCACACCTCACAGTTCACAGTTTGTGCAAGTTTTCCCCCATTTCACGCCTCACCTTCCCACGACGAACACTTCCTTAAATATGGTCATGAATAGTCCCCACCATATCTCAAAGGTCTCCGCTGATCCCCTCAAATCAATCTTTTAAAAAATATAAACCTCCCCCCCCCCCCCCCCACCCCCGGTAATTTCCGACACCTCAAAAATTGCCACCATAAGGTCTGGTTGGCCTCTACCCCACAACCTTTGGTAAAGTCCCAAACACCCCCTCCCAGTGTTTCTCCAACTTCTCACAGCCCCAGAACATATGTGCGTGATTTGCTGCTCCTCACCCACACTTTTCTCACACTCATCTGCAACCCCCTGGAAGAATTGACTCATCCTTGCCCGAGTCATATGCACTACCTTAAATTGAATCAAATTCATCCTCGCACACGAGGAGGTTGAATTCATGCTGCGAAAGGCCTCACTCCACATTCCCCGTCCTATTCCCCATCTCCCAACCCCAGCTCCTCCTCTCATTTCTCCGTAATGCTCACCGCCTGCACTCCCCACTGCTTCCCTAGTCAATAGGATATATCCCCAATCCTACCCTCCCCTTCCACATCCAGAAGCAGCAACCGCTCCAACAGGGTATACTCTGGCAGCTTGGGAATCCCTCTCCATTCCATCCGTGAAAAGTCCCTCACCTGCATCTACCTGAATTTCCTTCCCTTCGGCAGCTCCACCCTCTCCCGCAGCGCTTCCAAACTTGCAAACCTCGCCTCCAGATATAAATCCCTCACCAGCCCTATCTCTCTCCATCTCCTATACATAACCATCTGTCTCCCCGGCTTGAACCCATGGTTCCCACACAGCGGTGTTAGCACTGACATCCCCTCCATCCTAAAGTGCCTTCTCAACTGGTTCCACATCCTAATCGTGGACTGTGCCACGGGCTCACCTTGCACCTCCTCAGGCTGGACCCCCTATAGGATTCCTTCTCCATCCTAACCCACTCTAAACTCTCCTTCCCACCAGCACCTCACCTTCTCTTCCTTTGCCGTCCAGTAGTAATGCAACAGATTTGGTAATGCCAACCCTGCTCTCTGCCTCTGTAGCAGGGTCCTCTTCACCATAGGTACCTTTCCCGTCCATATAAACTCCAAAATTGCTGCATCCAGTTTCTGGAAAAAGGCCTTCGGAATGAAGATCGGGAGGGTCTGGAATACAAACAGGAACCTTGGCAGAACATTCATTTTTACCACCTGGACCCTCCCCTCCAATGGAAAGTGTAACGTATCCCATATCCTAAAGTCCACCCTAACCTCCTCCACCAACATCGTCAGGTTCTATTTGTGCATCATCGTCTGCTCCCCTGCCATCTGATCCCCCAAATACCTAAACCTGTCCCTGAAAACCCTAAACGGCAACACCCTAAGATTGGTTCCCCGACCCGCCACATTCACCGGAAACAGCTCACTAATTCCAACACTCAGCTTATAGCCTGAGAAGGCCCGAACTTCTCCAGTATGTCCATAATTCTCCTCGTACTCTCCAAAGGGTCCGACACGAACAGCAGCAGGTTGTCTGTGTACAGCGATACTGAGTGTTCCTACTCCTCCTCACAGTCCCCTGCCATTCTATTGACCCCATAAGGGCCATCACCAAGGGCTCTATCACCAGCGCGAACACCAGCAGTGACGGCAAACACCCCTGCCTCTTTCCACTGTGCTACCCGAAGCTCCGTGAACTCATCTCATTTGTCCGTACGCTTACCATCGAGGCCTCATACAACAGACGCACACAGGCCACAAACTTCGGTCTGAACCCAAACCTTCCCAAAACCTCAAATAGGTACCACTACTCCACTCGGTTGAAAGCCTTCTGTGCACCCATAGAGACCACTACTTCCGGTACCTGTTCCTTCGACAGGGTCATGATCATGTTTAATAACCACCTAATGTTACTGAGAAGCTGCCTGCCCTTCCCAAAACCCGTTTGGTCCTCTGCAACCATCTCCGGAACGCATCCTTCCATCCTCCCAACCACTAACCTAGCCAACACTTCCACATCCATGTTCAACATTGATATGACCCACACTACAATGGGTCCTTCCCCTTATCGGGATTACCGTGACTGACGCCTGGGTCAGGTGTCCGGTAGCACCCCGTTCTCCAGTGCCTCGCTAAACATTCCCCGTACATCTGGTGCCAACTCCCTCGCAAACTCCTTATAGAACTCCGTCGGGTAACCATCTGGCCCCAGGGCCTTCCCCGACTTCATCCTTTTCATACATCACCTCTCTCAGCCCTAGCAGCTCCTCCAGAGCCTGTCTCCTTTCCTCATCCAGCCGTGGGAATTCCAACTCATCCAAAAACCGCCCCATGTCCCCTTCTTCAACACCCGGATCGGCCCTATATAACTTCTCATAATACTCCCTGAACGCTTCGTAATCTCCGACACTATCTCTCCCTTCCCTGTCTGTATCCTCAGAATTTCATAGACGCGGCCTACCTCTGTAGCTGATGGGCTAGCATGCGGCTCTCCATATTAATACTGCACAAACCTCCCCCTCCATAGCTGCACCAATGGCATCCCCATCGTCAAGCTATTGTACTGCCTATGTAACTTCTTTCTCTCTGGCAACCTCTCCTTGGTGGGGGCACACAAACTCAAATATTTCCTATTCACCTCGACTATCTCATCCAGCAACTATCCATACACATTCCTATTCCCCCTATATCTGTGCTCCCCAAACCGCTGCCTTCAACGCCTCCCAAAATGTGGCTGCCGATACCTCCTCATTCTGATTCAACTTCACATAGCCTTTAATCACTGACCGCATCTCCTCACAGAACCTCTTGTCCGGCAAAACAGCATCAGTTGATTATGGGGGGGGGGGGGGGGGGGTCCGGCTTGGGTCACTGTCTGTGTGGCATCTGCACGTTCTCCCCGTGTCTGCGTGGGTTTCCTCCAGGTGCTCCGGTTTCCTCCCACAGTCCAAAGATGTGCGCGTTAGGTGGATTGGCCATGCTAAATTGCCCTTAGTGTCCAAAAAGGTTAATTGGCGTTACTGGGTAAAGGGGATGGGGTGGAGGAGGTGTGTGCTTGAGTGGGGTTCTCTTTCCAAGGGCTGGTGCAGACTCGATGGGCCGAAATGGCCTCCTTCTGCACTGTAAATTCTATGATACGATGAAAAGCCCTAAATCTAACCTCCCTCCTGGCCTTTGCTCCTGCCTCGAACTAAGTCTGACCTCCAGCCAGTGCGACGCGTGGTCTTAGATCACGATTCCCGCATACTCCGCTCCACAACCCCCACCAGCACCGCTCGACTCACCACAAAAACGTAAATTCTGGAGTATATAGGGGCTGGCTTAGCACAGTGGGCTAAGACAGCTGGCTTGTAATGCAAAACAAGACCAGCAACGCGGGTTCAATTCCCGTTCCAGCCTCCCTGAACAGGCGCCGGAATGTGGCGACTAGGGGCTTTTCACAGTACTTCATTGAAGCCTACTCGTGACAATAAGCGATTATTATTATTACCTTGCTCACGTGCAAAAGAAGGAGCACTCCCTCTTTCCTGGGTTCCTAAACCTCCACGGATCCATCGTTCCCATCCTTTTCATAAACCCTCCCGCCTCCTTCGCCATCCTTAATCTTTCCATTGACCTGGGACTCAGCCTGTCCACCCTCGGTTCTATCACGTAATTATAATCATCTCTCCCCCCCCCCCAAATCAACTGATGTCCAGGACCAGAATCGTTCCCAGCAACCCATTCACAAACTGCATGTTGTCCCTTTGACTATTAAAGTTGGACGTATGTGGGGGACTAGTTGGTGTTATGGTTATTTGTTCTGCTTTTACTCTGAGCGGGGAGCTCAGGAGCTAACTGTAGAGTTCGCTAATGGACGTGGAGTGGTTGGCGTGCGCGGGGGGGGGGGGGGGGGGGGGGTGGACTGTGTGTGGGGGGTTTGTCGTCGAGGGATCAGGGTACCATTTTTGCTCACCGCGACCCGAAAAACAAAGAGTCCTGTTTAAAAACTGGTTCTTGATGGCGCTTCAAGAGTTGGATGATCAGCCATGATCGTGATGAATGGCGGCGCAGGCTCGAGGGGCCAAAAGGCCTCCTCCTGCTTCTATCTTCTATGTATCTATGTAAGCGCTGGGAAACACCCAAAATAATGGGACTCTGGATAAAAGCAAATTACTGCGGAATTACTGGAATCTGAAACGAAAGGAAAAATGCTGGAAAATCTCAGCAAGTCTGGCAGCATGTGTAGGGAGAGAAGAGAGCTAATGTTTTGATGTCAGATGACTCTTTGTCAAAGCTGGGACTCTTGTTTACTATTAAAACACGCCCGTTTTATCCTTTATCATTGATGGCTCAAAAGATATATGAACATCTAGATTAAACCTAATGTTATTGAGCTACCACTTTCCTTCAAATTGAAGTTGACAGTGCTGGTCTTTTAAAAAAAATTAGGTCACTTTGTGCTCAAAATTGAGAATTCACAAAGTGAGTATTGTTACTTTTGTTGCTAACAAACGACAAGAGATGGCTTTGTTTGATTCTGAAACCTAAAATAGACTACTATGTTTAAAATAATGTTGTTGCCTAAAACCAATTATTTTTTAAAGAGATTTAAAGAAGTATTCTTTTTATTCTGTGCCTCTGGTGTTTGGCATCCTTGATATTTGTGGAGAGACTCCTCAGAAAATTCCCCGTGGTTTATTGTTGCAGGACTGTTATGAAAGTGAATGAGCAAAATTGCCCTTTTGTTTTTAATTTTCTGAGCAGTCTCAAATTTTGTTTCACCTGAAATTCGGTTTAAAAATATGTTTTGCTTGATATTTTATATTTGTAAAGAACAAAACTCAACATGGTGATTTTGCCCTGTATTATTTAGTTTGAAAAAAATGTATTATCAGTTGGAAATCCATGCAAGTCACATGAGTGAATGCTATGAAGTGCAAATAAAGACTACTGACATCTTTTTAATTGTGCACTGATGCAATTATATTACATCTGCTGATGTGAAACAATATCAACTTAGCATGATGCAGATCAGGTCAAACTGCTGGTTTTGTTTTCTCTTAGAAAACTGAAGCTCTGCATGTACCGAGCATGTATGCATAAAACATAACCCGACCATGTTCTGGTGCTGATCAGATTTACATGTTAGTGAGGTGCCAGTGGGATTGTCAGGCAATTAAGAACATGGAAAAGGATATGAATGAAGTTTTAAAAGTTCCCACTTGGTATATTTTTGAAATTTTGCTTGTATTAAAATGACCTTAATTTAGAGTGATGCAAGACCCATCTGTATGAGGTGCTCCCACAACCTTTGCCAAAATGCCAATCATTGCCAATTCAGTTGCCTTTGCATCTGAGTTATGCAACATACTTTGGACTGCATAATGGGATCCAATTAGATGTTGAATTCAACCCAAAAGCTGGTTCAACATTCAACACCAACTTGCATTCGTACGACACCTTTAAGGTTGGAAAACATGCCTCGGAGTTTAGATATGTATGACGGAAAAGGAAATGTCTTCACCTGAAGAAGGAGCCGTGCTCCGAAAGCTCGTGTTTGAAACAAACCTGTTGGACTTTAACCTGGTGTTGTAAGACTTCTTACTGAACTAAAGAAAGATACAGGAGGGGTGATGAAAGATTTAGTCAAATAAATGTGCTTTGTGGGTCTTACAGGAGGAGTGGTTGAGTTTAGATGGGTAATTTCAAATTGTGGGGCCTGTACAGTTGATGGCATGATTGGCAATAGTAGGCATGGGAAGGGGTTTAGTACATAAGAGTAGGAACAGAATTGGGATTATGGGGGTGGGTGGGTTATAGAGATGGGTAGGGATGTTAATTTAAACATGAGAATGAGAATTTAAAATTTATGGGGACTGTGAGCCAGTGTCGACTAGTAAAGACTGGGATGATGCTTCAGTTCAACTTTGTGCAAATTAGAAAATGGGCGGCAGAAATTTGGATGAGCTGAAGTTTGTCAGTGGACGATGGGAGGACCACCAGAAGCAGCAACTGAGCTTGAAGGTGATTAAGACATGAATGAGGACTTTAGCAGCAGATGAGGTAAATTATGAAGACAGAGCCTTTGTGATGATGAGGATACTGTGAACATCTTTCTTGCCACTTGCACTGATTAGCAGCATGACAAGGCTGGCCACTAGTATTGTCATGCTGCATTTCCCAAATCGATGGCAGCTAAATGGCCATCAAACCTCTTGGCACAATACAGTAGCTTAAATGAACGGAACAATTTTTCTGCTCCACCAATGAATAGCCAATCAATGACGATTAACATCATATTATGTAAACCAGTGCTGGCTTTTCTGGCAGTAGCTGTGGTGCTTTCATCAAAGAGAATGAGCTGTAATGGGTATGTTTGAGACAAAGTCAGCCTGTAAGGATAATTCCTATGAGATCAAAATGACTCTTGTGAGTCGTGGCGCATTATACTTTTGCGGCAGCCACAAAGAAAACCGAGAACACGTACAAAAGGAGCAATGCAGTTAGTGGTATCACTTACAGAGCATATTATTGGAATCTTGAAAGATTGCAACAGATTGGGACAGCCTGTCAAATCTGACAATCAAAATCTGCTGCATCCCACAGTTTTGAAACCCAAAATAAACTAACCATGAAGAAGGTTAGATTGTTATCAAAGACAGAAGGATACAGATACTGATCATGATAAGCTTACATCAAGACTGCAGTGCTGAGTATTCATCCCAAGATGCATTTAGTGAAGCACCTCAGCCGCTATACCTAAGGAAACCTCATGCCAACATGACATCAATAAAACTGCTCTAAGTTCCTTTGCAGCACTGACCTTTTATTGCCTTAACAAACAAGAATGTTCAATGTTTTCAGTGTTGCTGCCATTGGAGACAGAATAAAAAGCACATGTTGATCAAAAAGAATGCAAGCAATGATCGTACCCTATCTAATTTGTATTTACCCCACCGTGCTTCCTTCAATGCTGCTCTATTGTATGCAACTTGTAATCCCTAACCTCTGACAACCCCTAAATAATTTACGAGTGGAAGGGTAAGTATTCTGGTTGGACTGAATGTTTTAGTGGCAGCTACTAGGGATTTTGGCAGGCCTGTATCTCTATGTCCAGATTCCTGAGATGGCTCTGCCTCTGCCTCAGATCCAGCCAGTGCGACACTACTGGCTGGTCCACACACTCCACTATAGCTGGATATGGATGATTTAATGTTGGAAATTCATGGAAGACATTTTCACTGCAGAGGCCTGAATCTCTCTTAAGTGATTAATATTGAATAATTACTGGAAGCCAAAAAAGAACTTGAAGAAGGAAGTTGTGATCCATGTAGGCACCAATAACATAGGTAGAACTAGGAAGGAGATTCTGCTGAGGGAGCGTGAGGGGCTAGGCTACAAATTAAAAAGCAAATCTTGAAAGTAGTAATCTCAGTCAGGGTTACTACCTATGCCATATGAAGATGGGCATAGGGACAAATCGATTAAATACATGAAAATGAAAATCGCTTATTGTCACGAGTAGGCTTCAATTAAGTTACTGTGAAAAGCCCCTAGTCGCCACATTCTGGCGCCTGTCCGGGTGTCTGAAAGTGAGTGGGAAGTAATGGTTTCAGTTCATGGAACAGTGGCACCAGTACTGTGAGCAAAGGGAAGTGTTCCATTGAGATGGACCCCACATAAATCGGGGGAAACCACTATCCTGAAAATCAAATAACTAGGATGATAGATAAGGCGTTGAACTAATATGGGGGAGGGAAGGTTCAGATTATTTAAAATTTTAATGAGAACAGTCAAGTCTGTAGAATAGAGTCGCAGTTTGGGTAAAATCAAGCAAAATATGCCAGGAAGGATTAGATAACAGCATTAACAACTAAGGCCTCATCAAGAAATAATATAAAAGGTTAAAATTATTGAAATCATCTGTAAACATGATTCCGTATCAGAACTAAAGAAAATTAGAGTGCAAATGAAAGTTAAAAGAATATATGGTTACAAGTCCTTTGCTTGTCTTTAGGCATAGATGGTTTTATAATTCTTTTAAGATTTTGGTTCATTGATAGATCTTGAGTATGTTGATTTCTTGAGCCGGTTGTTCCGCTTATTCTCAGGGAGAGAGCTATGGAGGGATATATTGCTTCAGCTTGTTTCTCTGTTGAAGTATTTTTCAAAGTCTCTGATGGTTTCACAATCTCTTGTGATGGCGTTTTAGACTACAGCAATAGGGCTTTAATTAAGAGAGCGAGAGAGAGACTCCATACTGCTCGATTAGCAACTTCTCCAGATTCATCGCCTTCTGCTTGGCAAACCCAATTCTTAAAGTGCTGCTCGTTGCGTTTTCCAGATGAAATTGATTACCTTGTCTGCTGTAGTCATTATTGTAGAACAAGTGCTACCAAAGCTGACTACCGAATTTGCATTACTGCACCTTCCACATTCCACCCCATTGAGATGTAGACATTCTCCGCAGACACGTGCCAAAATCTCGAAACACGACCAGCCGGAGAATCAGCTCTGATACCGAAAGCTGCTTTGACGCGGTTTCGTGCGGTTTCCCGATTCTTCGGACTCCCCTACCCGACGGAATAGTGGCACTAGCCACGCGGCCCGGAGAATCGCATTAGGTGCCCCGACGACCTATTCTCCGGGGCCTGAGCGATTCTGCGGCCTGGATGGGATGTGTTCCCGACAGTGTGGTTCTAACCACCTATACAAAATCGTGGTATCGGCATGCTGGCTGATGCAGTGTCGGGAGGAGGTAGGAGTTGGTCTGGGGGGATTGTGGGCTCCCGTAATGGACACTGGCTGTGCTCTCTGCAGGGGTGGGGGGGGGGGGGGGGGGGGGGGGGGGGGGGGGGAGGG
Organism: Scyliorhinus canicula; assembly: GCF_902713615.1. Taxonomy (NCBI): domain Eukaryota; kingdom Metazoa; phylum Chordata; class Chondrichthyes; order Carcharhiniformes; family Scyliorhinidae; genus Scyliorhinus; species Scyliorhinus canicula. The sequence continues at coordinate 79,722,913 of NC_052153.1, read as the reverse complement.
GGGGGGGAGAGGAGAGGAGAGAGGAGAGAAAGGCCGGGCAGTCGGGGAGCCCCTGACATGACAGGGCGGTGCCCACGCAGCGCGTGCCATTACGGCAGCCATTTTCTTGGCTACCCACCCCGGCCCCTGAGTGAACGCAGGGTTAACAGCCATATGGGTGGGTGCCCCCGAATGAACTGGCGACATCCACCGTGGGGAAGACCCAGGGACACACCGACGGCAGCCCCCAGTGAGGCAGTGCCATCAAATGGTGGATCTGGCAGTAGGGACGGCTGCCAGGAACAGGGGCACTGATGGGGCGGGGTTGGGTGACATGCGTGGCTGGGGCGCTCGGTGCCAACTGAGGCGACCATGTAGCCCATGGCCCCTGTCTATGCACGGCTGTATATGCCATGGTAACATTTTCTCCCCTCACCCCCTGTAGATCATAATGTTTGGGAGCCAACCAGCAATGTTGGCCACAGTGGCAGGCGGCATGCAGCCCTCTGGCAGCGTTATTGCAGGTGGCTCATAGAGGAGGCGAAGTCTGCAGCAGAGGAGCAGGTTGCAGGGGGGCAGGTGGCAGCCGCTCAGGCTGGAGGGCTGCCTGCCCGACATGCCAAGGATGAGGTGGTGGTGCCAAGGAGGCGCCGGATGAGGCCCCGCGTGTACTGGCGCCGCATGTCCTTCGAGCAACTCTGGGACACATCTGTCACATGATGGCACACCTGGCACCGCGTGGCACTGGAGGAGGACACTCGCTACCGGTGGCCTTCAAGGTGATGGTAGTGTTGAAGTTCTACGCCACAGGGTCGTTCAAGTTGCCCAGTCTCCCAGGCATCGTCGCACAGGTGCATCTGTGCCGTCACTGACATACTGTATGTCCATGCGGATCTGTGCATCTAGTACCCAGTGGACCGTGCCCACTAGTATGCCCGGGCAGCGGGGTTCATTACCGTCGCTGGGAGGTCCTGGGTCCAGGGGTGCATGTCGCCCTGCGGCCACCAGCGGATGAAATGCCAATGTTCACGAACAGGAAGGGGTATCACTCCATGAACGTTCAGGTGGACTGTGACCAGCAGATGAGGATCCTGCATGTCTGCACCCGGCACTCGGGCAGTGTGTATGACTCTTTTGTTTTGGCTGCGGGGCTTGTTGCTGGGCGACAGGGGTTACCCGTTGCGGTCGTGGCTGATGACGCCTGTATGGAGGACACAGAGCAACGTGGAGAAATGCTACAATGAGGTCGATTGTGCGACCAGGATTGTGGTGGAGAGGTGCTTTGGGGTGCTGAAGATGCGCTTCAGGTGCCTGGACCGTTCTGGAGGGGCCTTCCAGTACGAGTCAAGGAGGGTCGGCCACATATTTGTGGTCTGTTGCATCCTCCACAATATCGCGCAGCAGAGGGGTGATGTGCTGGAGGAGGATGAGGGGCGACGGCAGGCCTCGTCAGATGAGGAGGATGAGGGGGAGAGGGACAATGGGCAGGACGTGGGGGCTGGCCATTCCCGGGAGGTTGCGCTACGCCGTAGGTAGGGCCAGCGAGCACGGGACGCTTTGATCGACGCACGTTTCACCAACTGGACGGGGAGTGGTGGGTTGCTGGGTAGGGGGATTGGATATCACAATACCGAATACTGAATACAATACTGAAAACCCTCTCCCCCCACACCACTGAGTACACTCACCTCACCCACCACCGAGCACACTCGCCTCCTCCACCACCGAATACACTCACCTCCCCTACCACCGAACACACTCCCCTCCCCCACCACCGAGCATCCTCACCTCCCCCATCACCGGACCACACGCATGCACACCACCCCTCTGTTATATATACACACCTGAGGTACAATAAGCTGGGGGCACTGGGTTGCCAGTGACAGCGGGTCTGGTCCATGGGAGGATGATGACAGCCCACTCTGCGATGAGCTCCGTGCTCCACATCATTTGTCTGACTCATGCCCACAGTACATAGAACATTACAGCGCAGTACAGGCCCTTTGGCCCTCGATGTTGCGCCGACCTGTGAAACCACTCTAAAGCCCATCCACACTAGTCCCTTATCATCCATATGTTTATCCAATGACCATTTAAATGCCCTTAATGTTGGCAAGTCCACTACTGTTGCAGGCCGGGCATTCCACGCCCTAACTACTCTCTGAGTAAAGAACCTACCTCTGACATCTGTCCTATATCTATCTCCCCTCAATTTAAAGGTATGTCCCCTTGTCCATCCTATCTAATCCTCTGATCATCTTGTATGCCTCAATTAAGTCACATCTTAACCTTCTCTCTAACGAAAACAGCCTTAAGTCCCTCAGCCTTCCCTCATAAGATCTTCCCTTCATATCAGGCAACATCCTGGTAAATCTCCTCTGCACCCGTTCCAATGTTTCCACATCCTTCCTATAATGCGGCGACAAGAACTGCACACAATACTCCAAATGCGGCCGCACCAGAGTTTTGTACAGCTGCAACATGACCTCATGGCTCCAAAACTCAATCCCTCTACCAATAAAAGCTAACACACCGTACGCCTTCGTAACAACCCTATCAACCTGGGTGCAACTTTCAGGGATCTATGTACGACACAAAGGTTGGTGGAATTGCGGATAGCGATGAGGGCTGTCAGAGGATACAGCAGCATTTAGATCCTTTGGAGACTTGGGCGGAGAGATGGCAGATGGAGTTTAATCCGGACAAATGTGAGGTAATGCATTTTGGAAGGTCTAATGCAGATAGGGAATATACAGTGAATGGTAGAACCCTCAAGAGTATTGAATGTCAGAGAGATCTAGGTGTACAGGTCCGCAGGTCACTGAAAGGGGCAACACAGGTGGAGAAGGTAGTCAAGAAGGCATAGGCATACTTGCCTTCATTGCCGGGGCATTGAGTACAAGAATTGGCAAGTCATGTTGCAGCTGTATAGAACCTTAGTTAGGCCACATAGAACATAGAACATAGAACAGTACAGCACAGAACAGGCCCTTCGGCCCTCAATGTTGTGCCGAGCCATGATCACCCTACTCAAACCCACGCATCCACCCCATACCCGTAACCCAACAACCCCCCCCTTAACCTTACTTTAATTAGGACACTACGGGCAATTTAGCATGGCCAATCCACCTATCCCGCACATCTTTGGTGTTCAATATAGTGTTCAATTCTGGTCGCCACACTACCAGAAGGATGTGGAGGATTTAGAGAGGGTGCAGAAGAGATTTACAAGGATGTTGCCTGGTATGGAGGGCATTAGCTATGTGGAGAGGTTGAATAAACTTGGTTTGTTCTGACTGGAACGACGGAGGTTGAGGGGTGACCTGATAGAGGTCTACAAAATTATGAGGGGCAGAGACAGAGTGGATTGTCAGAGGCTTTTCCCCAGGGTAGAGGAGTCAATTACTAGGGGGCATAGGTTTAAGGTGCAAGGGGCAAGGTTTAGAGTAGATGTACGAGGCAAGTTTACACAGAGGGTAGTGGGTGCCTGGAACTCGCTGCCAGAGGAGGTGGTGGAAGCGGGGACGATAGTGACATTTAAGGGGCATCTTGATAAATACATGAATAGGATGGGAATAGAGGGATACGGACCCAGAAAGTGTAGAAGATTGTAGTTTAGTCAGGCAGCATGGTCGGCACGGGCTTGAAGGGTCGAAGGGCCTGTTCCTGTGCTGTACTTTTCTTTGTTCTTTGTTCTTGTACTACATGGACACTAAGATCTCTCTGTTCATCCACACTATCAAGAATCTTACCATTAGCCCAGTACTCTGTCTTCCTGTTACTCCTTCCAAAATGAATCACCTCACTTTTCTGCATTAAACTCCATTTGCCACCTCTCAGCCCAGCTCTGCAGCTTATCTATGTCCCTCTGTAACCTGCAACATCCTTCCGCAGTGTCCACAACTCCACCGACTTTAGTGCCATCTGCAAATTTACTCACCCATCCTTCTGTGCCCTCCTCCAGGTCACTTATAAAAATGACAAAAAGCAGTGGCCCCAAAACAGATCTTTGTGGTACACCACTAGTAACTGAACTCCAGGCTGAACATTTCCCATCAACCACCACCCTCTGTCGTCTTACAGTGAGCCAATTTCTGATCCAAACTGCTAAATCACCCTGAATCCCATGCCTCCGTATTTTCTGCAATAGCCTACCGTGGGGAACCTTATCAAACACTTTACTGAAATCCATATACACCACATCAACTGCTTTACCCTCATCCAGCTGTTTGGTCACCTTCTCAAAGAACTCAATAAGGTTTGTGAGGCATGACTTACCCTTAACAAAACCGTGTTGACTATCCCTAATCAAATTATTTCTGGATAATTATAAATCCTATCTCTTATAAACCTTTCCAAGACTTTTCCCACAACAGAAGTAAGGCTCACTGGTCTATAGTTACCGGGGTTGTCTCTACTCCCCTTCTTGAACAAGGGGACAACATTTGCTATCCTCCAGTCTTCTGGCATTATTCCTGTAGACAATGACAACATAAAGATCAAAGCCAAAGGCTCAGCAATCTCCTCCCTAGCTTCCCAGAGAATCCTAGGATAAATCCCATCCGGCCCAGGGGACATCTATTTTCACACTTTGCTAACACCTCCTCCTTATGAACCTCAAGCCCTACTAGTCTAGTAGCCTGTATCTCAGTATTCTCCTCGACAACATTGTCTTTTTCCTGCGTGAATACTGATGAAAAATATTCATTTAGCACCTCTCCTATCTCCTCGGACTCCACGCACAACTTCCCACTACTGTTCTTGACTGGCCCTACTCTTACCCTGGCCATTCTTTTATTCCTGACATACCTATAGAACGCTTTAGAGTTATCCTTGATCCTACCTGCCAAAGACTTTTCATGTCCCCTCCTGGCTCTTCTTAGCTCTCTCTTTAGGTCCTTCCTAGCTAACTTGTAACTCTCGAGCACCCTAACTGAACCTTCATGTCTCATCTTTATATAAAGCCTCCTTCTTCCTCTTGACAAGCGATTCAACTACTTTAGTAAACCACGGTTCCCTCGCTTGACCACTTCCTCCCTGCCTGACAGGTACATACTTATCAAGGACACGCAGTAGCTGTTCCTTGAACGAGCTCCATATTTTAATTGTGCCCATCCCCTGCAGTTTCCTTCCCCATCCTATGCATCCTAAGTTTTGCCTCATTGCATCATAATTGCCTTTCCCCCAGCTATAACTCTTGCCCTGCGGTATATACCTATCCCTTTCCATCACTAAAGTAAACGTAACTGAATTGTGCTCACTATCACCAAAGTGCTCACCTACCTCCAAATCTAGCACCTGTCCTAGTTCATTTACCAGTACCAAATCCAATGTGGCCTCGCCTTTTGTTGGCCTATCTACATACTGTGTCAGGAAACCCTCCTGCACACATTGGACAAAAACAGACCCATCTAAAGTACTCTATCTATAGCGTTTCCAGTCAATATTTGGAAAGTTAAAGTCCCCCATAACAACTACCCTGTTACTTTCGCTCCTATCCAGAATCATAGAACATTACAGCGCAGTACGGGCCCTTCGGCCCTCGATGTTGCGCCGACCCGTGAAACCATCTGAAGCCTATCTGACCTACGCTATTCCATTTTCATCCATATGTCTATCCAGTGACCACTTAAATGCCCTTAAATTTGGGTTAGGGTTAGGGTTACCTTTCCTCCACGTCTCTGGAACTTTTCGGAGGCCTGTAGAAAACTCCCAACAGGTTGACCTCTCCTTTCCTGTTTGTAATCTCAGTCCATACTACCTCAGTAGACGAGTCCTCACCAAGCGTCCTCTCTGCCACCGTAATACTGTCCTTGACTAACAATGCCACCTCTCCCCCTTTTTTGCCAACTTCCCTAAGCTTGTGAAATATCTAAACCCTGGAATCTGCAACAACCATTCATGTCCCTGCTCTATCCATGTCTCCGAAATGGCCGCAACATCGAAGTGCCAGGTACCAACCCATGCTGCAAGTTCACCCACCTTATTCCGGATGCTCCTGGCGTTGAAGTAGACACACTTCAAACCACCTTCCTGCCTGCCGGTACACTCCTCCAACCTTGAACCCTTACTCATGACCTTACTCTCAACCTCCTGAATACTGGAGCTACAATTCAGGTTCCCAACCCCCTGCTGAATTAGTTTAAACCCTCCCGAAGAGCATGAGTAAATTTCCCCCCCCCCCCCCCCCCCCCCCCCCCCCCCAGGATATTGGTACCCCTCTGGTCCAGGTGTAGACCATCCTGTTTGTAGAGGTCCCACCTACCTCAGAATAGAACATAGAACATAGAACACTACAGCGCAGTACGGGCCCTTTGGCCCTCGATGTTGCGCCGACCTGTGAAACCATCTGAAGCCTATCTGACCTACACTATTCCATTTTCATCCATATGTCTATCCAGTGACCACTTAAATGCCCTTAAAGTTGGCGAGTCTACTACTGTTGCAGGCAGGGCGTTCCACACCCCTACTACTCTCTGAGTAAAGAAACTGCCTCTGACATCTGTCCTATATCTCTCACCCCTCAATTTAAAGCTATGTCCCCTCGTGTTGGTCATCACCATCCGAGGAAAAAGACTCTCACTGTCCACCCTATCTAACCCTCTGACTATCTTATATGTCTCTATTAAGTCACCTCTCAGCCTTCTCCTCTCTAACAAAAACAACCTCAATTCCCTGAGCCTTTCCTCGTAAGACCTTCCCTCCATACCAGGCAACATCCTAGTAAATCTCCTCTGAACCCTTTCCAAAGCTTCCACATCCTTCCTATAATGTGGTGACCAGAACTGCACGCAGTACTCCAGGTGTGGCCGCACCAGAGTTATTTACAGCTGCAGCATGACCCTGTGGTTCCGAAACTCAATCCCCCTGCTTATAAAGGCTAGCACACCATATGCCTTCTTAACAGCCCTATTAACCTGGGTGGCAACTTTCAAGGATTTATGTACCTGGATGCCGAGATCTCTCTGTTCATTTACACTACCAAGAATCTTGCCATTAGCCCAGTACTCTGCATTCCTGTTACTCCTTCCAAAGTGAACCACCTCACACTTTTCCGCATTAAACTCCATCTGCCACCTCTCAGCCCAGCTCTGCAGCTTATCTATGTCCCTCTGTATCCTATAACATCCTTCAGCACTATCCACAACTCCACCGACCTTCGTGTCATCTGCAAATTTACTAACCCATCCTTCTACACCCTCTTCCAGGTCATTTATAAAAATGACAAACAGCAGTGGCCCCAAAACAGATCCTTGCGGTACACCACTAGTAACTGAACTCCAGGATGAACATTTGCCATCAACCACCACCCTCTGTCTTCTTTCAGCTAGCCAATTACTGATCCAAACCGCTAAATCACCTTCAATTCCATACTTCCTTATTTTCTGCAATAGCCTACCGTGGGGAACCTTATCAAACGCCTTACTGAAATCCATATACACCACATCAACAGCTTTACCCTGATCTACCTGTTTGGTCACCTTCTCAAAAAACTCAATAAGGTTTGTGAGACATGACCTACCCTTCACAAAACCGTGTTGAGTATCGCTAATCAACTTCTTCTTTTCAAGATGATTATAAACCCTATCTCTTATAACCTTTTCCAACATTTTACCCACAACCGAAGTAAGGCTCACAGGTCTATAATTACCAGGGTTGTCTCTACTCCCCTTCTTGAACAAGGGGACAACATTTGCTATCCTCCAGTCTTCCGGCATTATTCCTGTCGACAAAGACGACATAAATATCAAGGACAAAGGCTCTGCAATCTCCTCCCTGGCTTCCCAGAGAATCCTAGGATAAATCCCATCTGGCCCAGGGGACTTAACTATTTTGACATTTTCTAAAATTGCTAACACCTCCTCCTTTTGAACCTCAATTCCATCTAGCCTGGTTGACTGAACCTGAGTGTTCTCCTCGACAACATTGTCTTTCTCCAGTGTAAACACTGACGAAAAATATCCATTTAATGCTTCCCCTATCTCCTCTGATTCCACACACAACTTTCCACTACTATCCTTGATTGACCCTAATCTTACTCGAGTCATTCTTTTTTTCCTGATATACCTATAGAAAGCCTTAGGGTTTTCCTTGATCCTATCCGCCAACGACTTTTCGTGTCCTCTCCTCGCTCTTCTTAACTCTCCCTTTAGGTCCTTCCTGGCTAACTTGTAACTCTCAAGTGCCCTAACTGAGCCTTCATGTCTCATCCTAACATAAGCCTTCTTCTTCCTCTTGACAAGTGCTTCAACTTCCTTAGTAAACCACGGCTCCCTTGCTCGACAACTTCCTCCCTGCCTGACAGGTACATACTTATCAAGGACACGCAGTAGCTGTTCCTTGAAAAAGCTCCACATTTCGATTGTACCCATCCCCTGCAGTTTCCTTCCCCATCCTATACCTCCTAAATCTTGCCGAATAGCATCATAATTGCCTTTCCCCCAGCTATAATTCTTGCCTTGCGGTATATACCTATCCCTGCCCATTGCTAAAGTAAACATAACCGAGTTGTGATCACTATCACCAAAGTGCTCACCTACATCTAAATCTAACACCTGGCCGGGTTCATTACCCAGTACCAAATGCAATGTGGCCTCGCCCCTTGTTGGTCTGTCTACATACTGTGTCAGAAAACCCTCCTGCACACACTGCACAAAAACTGACCCATCTATAGTACTCGAACTATAGTATTTCCAGTCAATATTTGGAAAGTTAAAGTCCCCCATAACAACTACCCTGTTACTCTCGCTCCTGTCAAGAATCATCTTTGCAATCCTTTCCTCGACATCTCTGGGACTATTCGGTGGTCTATAGACAACTCCCAACAGGGTGACCTCTCCTCTACTGTTCCTAACCTCGGCCCATACTGCCTCAGTAGACGAGTCCTCAAGCGTCCTTTCTACCGCCGTAATACTTTCCTTGATTAACAATGCCACACCCCCCCCCTCTTTTACCATCTTCTCTGTTCTTACAGAAACATCTAAATCCTGGAACCTGCAACAACCATTCCTGTCCCTGCTCTACCCATGTCTCCGAAATCGCCACAACATCGAGATCCCAGGTACCAACCCATGCTACAAGCTCACCCACCTTATTCCGGATGCTCCTGGCGTTGAAGTAGACACACTTCAAACCAGCGTCCTGCTTGCCGGTGCCCTCTTTCGAACTTTTAACCCTATCCCTGACCTCACTACTCTCAACATCCTGTACACTGGGACTACAATTTAGGTTCCCATCCCCCTGCTGAATTAGTTTAAATGAGGGGATGAGCCCCAATTATCCAGGTATCTGAAATACTCTCTCCTGCACCATCCCTGCAGCCACGTGTTCAACTGCTCTCTCTTTTCCTCGTCTCGCTAGCACGTGGCACGGGTAACAACCCAGAGATAATAACACTGTTCTAGCTCTTAAGTTTCCACCCTAGCTCCCTGAATTCCTGCCTTACATCCCTATCCCTTTTCCTACCTATATCGTTGGTGCCGATGTGGATCATGACTTGGGGCTGCTCCCCCTCCCCCTTAAGGATCCCGAAAACACGATCCGCGACATCGCGGACCCTGGCACCTGGGAGGCAACACACCAACCGCGAGTCTCTCTCGTTCCCACAGAATCTCATATCTATCCCCCTAACTATGGAGTCTCCAATTACTAATGCTCTACTCCTCTTCCCCCCTTTCTCTTCTGAGCAACAGGGACAGACTCTGTGCCAGAGACCTGTACCCCATGGCTGACCCCTGGTAAGTTGTCCCCCCCCCCCCACCAGTATCCTAAGCGGTATACTTGTTACTAAGGGGAACGACCACTGGGGATCCCTGTACTGACTGCTTCCTCCCAGCACCTCTCACCGTCACCCATCTATCTTCATTCTTCGGAGTAACTACATCTCTGAAGCTTCTATCTATGACCACCTCTGCCTCCCGAATGATCCGAAGTTCATCCAACTCCAGCTCCAGTTCCCTAACACGGTTTCTGACGAGCTAGAGATGGGTGCACTTCCCACAGATGAAATCAGCAGGGACACTGACGGCGTTCCTCACCTCAAACATTCTGCAGGAGGAACATTGCAGTGCTTTCCCAGCCATCCCCTCTCGATAAAACAAGAAAAAGAAAGAAAGAGCATACCTGATATTCACTCAACCCCTTAGGTTAGAGGAGGTGGAAGGGTGGGGGACACTACAAGTGTAGTGTCTCGGGTTTAGCAACCACCCAACCTGTATACAGGTACTACACACCTTCCCAGAAATCCCCACGGCCGACTTCCGGTTTCCTGCTGCTCTGAAACAAAAAAAAGTTTTAAAGCGGGAAACTTACCTCCCCGACAGACCCCTGGTTACTGCTCTCGCTGCTACCACATCACAATGATGTGTGATCATTGCATGCGGGCTGGTCAGTCCATCACACGGTCCTGTCGAGTTGCTGGGGGTGGGGGGGTGGGGGGGGGGGGGGGGGGAGAGACACGGTCCACCCACTGAGCCTCACTCGTCCACCATCCCTCATCCACAGTGGCCATCACTTACCACCCCACCCTCGCACCCATCAGAGAGAGCACAGTGGTAGCTTGGGCACAGACTGTATATACCGGTATATACTGACTGCTTCCTCCCAGCATATACAGTCTGTTCCCAAGCCCCTTTAGCTAAACTATACCCTGCACCCATGCCCACTTAACTGGTGTCTAACTTTCTGCCCTTATGGGCCTTAACACTATGCCTAGGTGGTTCCCCAGGAGGAGTGGAGGTGGACTGCTGAGACTCGGGCGTCCCGGCTGGCATGGTGCCGCTCTGTTCTGCCCGTGCCCACCAGATGCACCCGGGTTGGGGGGGGGGGGGAAATGGCATGAGGTGCTGCGCTGTTCCGGCACCTCCCCTCCAAGAGTCTCCGGCACGGGCTCCATTACCACCTCCTCCCTCGGGGTGCCCGATGGCCCCCAGGCTTCTCCATGGGACAGGGGTGCGAGTGGAGCCATCCCCCAAGGCCTCCCTGTGCTGCCAGTCCTGGATGCCCGCTCTGATATCAACCAGGTCTCAACGCTTGTGGCCATGGAGTGGCTGATCCCTGTCTGGTACTGTGCCACCTCCCTCTGGGTCTGTGCGACGCCGGTCAGCACCTGGACTGGCACTGATGCTCTGAGCCATGGCCTGCTGAGACTGGGCCACACTGAGGAGCATTGCTGCAATCTGCAGCTGGCTCTGGCACATGGCTGCCTGTGAGTAGGCAGCTCTGTCCTGGGCCACGGTCGCCGTCTGCACAGATAGCCCCAGGCCTTGCATAACCTGACCCATGACCGACACCGTCGCCCCCATTGCCTCCACCGCGGACGCCAACCGTACGATTTCGGCCTGGGTGGCACACATGACCAGCACCACACCTCACTCCTGCAGGCAATTGGACTCCTCCACCTGCGTCTGCAGGTGCTGGAAGCCGTCTATCATCCCCTCCTCTAGTCCTTGGGTCTCTGACTGTACCTGAACTATGGGTGGGAGTGAATATTCCAGGAACCCGGGACCTGTCTGGGCCGGGCTGCCCTCCAACCGTCAGGCCCCTCAGCTGATCCTACCTCCACCTGCTGTACCAGAGCGGCTGTGTGGTGTGCGCCAGTTAGTGTCCGAGAAGGCTCTTCACAAAAGAGCCCAACCGAGATGATAGTCTCTGAGATGGTGGAGGCTGTTGGAGAAGCAGTCACATTTGTCGTGAGGAGCTGCGTGCAGGCAGGAGGGTCTCACTTGGTGACTCGCCTCCGACCTCTGCATCAGTGACCTCCCCTCCTCTGGCCAGCCAACAATGTCCAGTGCCCTCTGCTCGGGCATGGTGAGATGACACAGTTCTGGTGGTGCTCCTTCGATCTTCTCCCGTTCCCGGCGGTTATGCACGGAACTTTCTTGGGGTTGGGGGACAAACACAATTAGCAACTGTGTTAGATGGTCCGACACATGCAGCCCAGGTGTTGGGTCTCTGATGGCATTAGTGCACCAGGTACACGGCCATTGCATGGGTGGGTGCAGCCATGTAGATTGGTGTGGGGGAGGGTTCTGGGTCACATCTGTGTGGGGGATAGGGTGCTTGGTGCCAGGGGCAGAGTGCTGGGTACTCACCCTGGCTGCCCTGAGCAGGTCGTGCAGCTTCTTTCGGCACTGGTCTGTAGTCCGGGCCCCCGCCCCGCCGTCGCTGACGGCTGCTGCGACCTCCGCTCAGGCACGCCGAACAACGGAGCCTGCCGACCTCCGCCCCTGCCTGGGGTATACTTTGAGCCTCCTCTCCCCCATGGAGTCAAGGAGGGTCTCCAACTCGCCGTCCCTAAATTGCGGAGCTGCTCTTCTGGCCTGCGACACTGTGTGTGAGGGGGAAGAATGGTTATGAGCAGCCGCGGCTCCTTGGAGGCGTCACGTTCTGCATGTGCTGGCCCCTTGTGGGCCTTGAATAGTTCCACCTGGAGGCCTGTTGACGCTGTCGTGAAACTCCACCGTTTTAACTGGTGGAGATGAACCATTGGACAGTTTGACCACAGCTGAGAGGGGCTCATCAAGTTCCAATGGAAATGCTTTAAGTCCAATCAATTGAGCTATCCCCATCTCACCTAATTGTAACTTTGTCTTAAAGAGGCTACAAAACATGTTCGCCAGATTTATGCTCAGGATCAGAGGTGTCCTTTGAGGAGAGATGGAGTAGAGTAGGCCTGTGCTCTCTGGAGTTCAGAAGAAAGAGAGATAATCTCATTGAAATTTGTAACGTTTCTAAGAGGACTTGACAGGGGTAGGTGCTGACAGGCATTTTTCTCTGGCTAAAACCAGGGATAGTCTTAAGATAGTGGTCAGCCATTTCAGACTGAGATGTGAAGTTTCTTTATCCAGAGTTTGTGAATCTTTGGAATTTTCTACTCTGGAGGACTGTAATTGTTCAGAAAATGAGTAAATATAATATTGAGATTGACAGAATTTTGGGCAGTAAATGAATCAAAAGATACAGTAATTCGGGTGTGGTGGATATTGGGTTGAGGTGGTGGAGGTTGTGTGGTAAGTGGAGTTGATGTAGAAGTTTAACTATGAATGACAAAGCAGATGTGAGGGGCCATATGGCCAACTCCAGCACCTATTTCTTATGTTTGTTCTCTGAGACCACGGCGTGGTTTTGTGGATCCGTTATCCATGGGCGCAAATCTTTTTATGGCTTCTGGTTCTTGCGAGAGTGCCATAACCGGATTTGCAAGATCTTGGTTTGAGATCTTCCCCGTCCCTGACTGATGACATGATCAGGTTCACACCAGAAAGGATGTGAACCTGATTTGCATGAATTGAAATCAATTTGATTGTAATTAAATGGCTTTATGCTGGAGCTTCGGGCCCCATAGAATGCCCTCTCCAGTGACATGATACCATGCTGGCACGAATCACTACTGGTTTTTGAAAGTGAAAATCAGCTATGATGACCACGCCAGGGTGCAGAGGTGCCTGAAGGCTCTGGGGATGAGGGCTGAAGCTGGGCCCCTGGCAGTACCCCCTGCATGGGCACTGAGACGGACACAGTCAGGAGGTTAACCCATCTCCGTTGAGGGTTGGGTGTTTCCCTGGGGGGGGGGGGGGGGGGGGGGGGGGGGGGAAGAGTGCCCCGATATCTCTGTGGTGGGGAGGAGAGGGGAGGGGGGTCACCCTGAAACTTGTGGAAGATAGGGTTCCCCCATGGAGGGCTGGGAAGGAGTTTAATTTTTTCGCAAATCATGGCGCCCTTTTAAATGGAGCCCCAATTCTATCAGGCCCAGCCAGAGTCCCTGTTTCTTTGGACTGAATGCCAGAGGACCTGATCAGAAACTCGGCTGCATTACTGGAGAGAAACACACACCCCCGGATTTCAGTCAGAACCTGTCACTTGCCATTTTCTTTGAAAGAGTCCGCCCCATGGTTTGAATTCTGCTTCAGTGAACAACAGAGTTATTTCTATATTATTGTCCTATATATGTTAGCACATGTATATAAACCTGAAATGTGCTGAAAAAGAATTAATAGATTGAAATAGGTTTTTCATTTATCCTTAAATACCACTGTCAATCTGGGAAAAATTATGCAAATTTTTAAAAGTGCAGATATTTGATCAGCAAATAGAGACAGCTTACTTGCTTAATAGGAATTGATTACATTGAGATATATAAGACACATTGTAAAGGTACATGTGATATTGTCGTTCTAATGTATTATTCTGAGCTTTTAACCTAGTAAATTGACCCAAGGGTATGTATACACATCCTGTCATATGTCTGGAATCCTATTTACTTGTTGGATTCCTGTGGTTATTCTCTCTGACTCCGGGCATGCCCCGAGTTGTGGGCTATAAAATGTGAGTGAAACTTTTTGTTTCACTCAGTTTCTTTACATAAAACTTTTGATAACTTAGTTTTGTACCCAAGGTCACTCTATACTTCATTTGACCTTGAAAAGCTGGCATATTTCTAGCAGAAATTATTCTTTCTGGATACAAGTGCACAGTGTACCTCGTGATGACATGAGGGAACTAATAATTAGGAGATAGTCAACAAGAAAATGTATTAACCATATGTTTCAGTGCATTGGGAGTTTGTTTGGCATAAAATCATATGGTAGAATAGATTCTTATCTTGTAAAATATAAATTGCGTTTATGATCCACATTAGGTTTTAGCATGATATAATTCTGTTTCTTTGTTATATGAGGCCGCCTCAATCTACTCCCAAACTGACCCCTCCCCCACTACCCACTTCCTGACCATTGCTATATTTGCCGCCCAATAATAATTTATAAAATTTGGAAGGGCCCCACGCCCCGCTCCAGCAGCACCTTCTTCACTCATGGGTTTTACCCGCCCAAACAAATCCGAGATCGGCGCATTTACTTTTTTAAAGAACGCCTTGCGGATAAAAATTGGAACGCTCTGAAAGACGAACAGGAACATCGGGAGGACTGTCATCTTCACTGTCTGCACCCTCCCCGCCATTGACAGCGGGAGCACATCCCACCTCTGCAAGTCCTCCCCTCATCCATTCTACCAACCTACCCAGATTCAACTTGTGCAGCTGCTCTCACTGCTGCGCCACCTGGATATCCCAATAATGAAAGCCCCCCCTCCCCCCTACTATCTTGAGCGGCATCTCCCCCAATCTATTCTCCTTTCTCCTCGCCTGAATTGCAAAGACCTCGCTCTTGCCCACATTCAATCTATACCCCGGAAACGGCCCAAATTCCTCTAAAATCCCCATTATTCCTCCAATCTCCCCCAGCAGGTCTGAAATGTATAGAAGTAAATCAATTGTGTGTAATGAGACCCTGTGCTCCGCCCCCCCACACTATCCCCTGCCAGATCCCCGCTGTTCTCAGTGCCATTGCCCACGCCTCTAAAGCCAGGGCAAACAGCAGTGGGGAAAGTGAGCACCCCTGCCTTGTCCCCCGGTGCAGCCTAAAATAGTCTGAACTCACCCGATTTGTCCGCACACTCTCAACCGGTGTCTGATATAACAACCGGACCCAGTCCACAAAACCCTGCCCAAACCCAAACCGCCCCTGGACCTCCCATATATATTCCCATTCCACCCGATCAAAGGTCTTTGTATCCATGGCAATCAACACTTCTACCTCCGGAGGCATCATGATTACATTAAGTAACCTCCTGATGTCGGCTGCCAGATGCCTCCCCTTCACGAACCCCGTCTGGTTCTTCGCTATCACCGTGGCACACAATCCTCTACTCTCAAGGCCAAGATCTTAGCCAATAGTTTGGCATCTACATTTAGCAGGGAAATCGATCTACATGACCCACATTGTTCTGGGTCTTTTTCCCGCTTTAAAATGAGGGTGATTGAAGCCTGCAACAGCGTCAGGGGGAGCACTCCCAGCTCCCTTCCCTCGTTAAAAGCCCTTACCAGCAGCGGTCCCAATACCCTCGAGAACTTCTTGCAAAATTCCACCGGGTACACGTCTGATCCTGGGGCCTTGCCCTATTGTATCGCCTTCAGCTCCTCTATCACTTCTACCAGCCCATTTGGGGCCTCCACACCCTCCACCAATTCCTCATCCACCTTCGGGAACTTTAAACTCTCCAAAAAGCCCTCCATCCCGGCTGGGGGCTGCGATTCCCCCCCCCCCCCCCCCCTTCCCCCCACCACCACTGCCTTTAGTGCTTCCCATTACCGTACCTGCCGAGACCGCCCCTGGATCATTAACCTCCACATATCCCCAGATGGCCTTCCTCAACCGCTCACACACCTCTTCCTCCGCCAGCAGCCTCAAGTCCGGCGTTCATTGCAGGCCCTGGGCCCCCTTTGCTCACCAGCAGGTCCACCCAGTGCGGGCATGGTCCGACACCACTATTGCCAAGTACTCAACATCCACCACCCCCGCCAGTAACGTCTTACACCTTGTGCACAGGAGGAGAAGAATGAAAATTCTTTCATCCGCAGTCTCTCAAATCTCCACGGATCCACCCACTCTATGTGCTCCATGAACCACCTTAGCTCCTTTGCTATCGCCGACACCCTGCCCGACCTCGAGCTCAACTGGTCCAGTCTCAGATCTAGAAGCGTATTAATGCCCCCCCCCCCCCCAATAATTAACCGATGTGAGTCCAGCTTGGGGATCCTTCCCAGCACCCGCCTTATAAATTCGGCGTTGTTCCAGTTTGGGGCATAGATGTTCACTAATACCACCGGCATCCACTCCAATTTACCACTCACCATAACTTACCTTCCCCCAGAATCTGCCACCAAACTTCCCACTTAAAACGCAACCCGCTTATTGGTCAAAATCGCCAACCCCTTTGTTTTACAATCCAATCCCGAGTGAAATACTTGCTCACCTAATCATTGTGAGAAGGTTTCAGTGCCTGATTGTGTATCACATGATAGACTAGAGTGGGGTTGAATTTCAATTGATAAGAGCAGTCCTGTCTTTTGTATTATTGGGTAAAAAATATTAAAAACAGTAATCTTCCCTCACTCAATTGAGTTTACTGCTGGTTTATCAATGAGCTATTTTGAGGTGCAACTTTGCATGATGTAGTCCTCAAATTACTATTTTATGCAGTACAATATTGATATTTCAGAGGAAAAGCTAGTACATTATATATGTATATATATACATATATATTATATATATATAGAAATAACAGATTTCATGTAACAGGTTTTTAATTGCACTTTTTTTTCTTTAAGTCCACACATCATCTTCCTATCGCAGTCTGTATTGTCCGGAAAAAACCATCTCTGTGGAGTACGATTGTGTCATGAAATAGCTCATGCCTGGTTTGGATTGGCTATTGGCGCTCGTGATTGGACTGAAGAGTGGATAAGTGAAGGCTTTGCTACTTATTTGGAGGATGTGTTTTGGGAAAATGCACAAAAGGTACATTTTTATTTTTTCCTGTGTTGGCAGACTCCTATACAGTGCTTTGTGTGTTTTTCTGAAATTGATTTTATTATTGTGGTGATAAGAAGTGTATTTAAAATTAATTAATTCGTTCTTCTGCTGAAAGAGCTGCAGAAGGAAGTTTCAGGCAAATATATTGCTCTGTATCTGAGATTACTGGGTCCTGATGCCAATGCTGTGCCTAATGTCAAATGTGTGTTAACTCTGGGTTGTCAATCCAGTAGCATAATCACTTGTTTATGTATCTGTTTGTTTGATTTTCTGTTTATACGTGTGACCGAGATTGTGAAGGAAAACAAAACATAACAATGGTGTTATCCTTGAAATTGAGAGACACCTTGAAATTTACTTCCCCCTATTCCCAACGTGTTTTTGTATGCAGAAACGTCTGGGACGGCCTATTCCACAAGAACATAGTACATAGAACATACAGTGCAGAAGGAGGCCATTTGGCTCATCGAGTCTGCACCGACCCACTTAAGCCCTCACTTCCACCCTATCCCTGCAACCCAATGACCCCTCCTAACCTTTTTGGTCACCAAGGGCAATTTATCATGGCCAATCCACCTAACTTGCACATCTTTGGACTGTGGGAGGAAACTGGAGCACACAGAGGAAACCCACGCAGACACGGGGCGAATGTGCAGACTCCGCACAGACAGTGACCCAGCGGGGAATCAAACATGGGACCCTGGCGCTGTGAAACCACTGTGCTATCCACTTGTGCTGCCCAAAGAGTTGAGAGATTGCATTTTCTGAGTCCTTTTCTACTTTAGGTCTGCCCTATCGTAGTATGCTTTTTCATGGACCTTCTAATGTCCTTTCAACTCAAAATATATTTTTTATTCAGTAGACTCTTTACCCAATTTCTTTTTGGAGTCAGAGGCTTGAAATGCACCATGGTCCAGGTCAAGATCTGGGTGCTTACAAAATCCTGAACCTCAGTGTCTGTTGTGCGGGAAACTGAAGGGGAGCTTGAAGCAGAGCAATTCTACAATTTTATCAACCCCAGATGGAAATGATGTTCTCCAGGTGTTTTGTGATATTAAGTTATTAAAAGTGCAAGATTTTATTCAACATTGCACAAAGGAAATCTTCTCTCCCAAGCTCTTAGTGTGAGTTTTGATTGCTTCTTTGTTTATAATATTTTCAGCAAAGTGATATAAACGGTAATTTTCCAATCGTGCTGCTAGCAGGAAGCCTCATGACCTAGGAGCACTAATTGAAATTTAGGCAGACATTGCACATGGTGCAGAATTGAAGGAGTGCTGCTCTGTCAAAGATGCTACTTTTCAGATATTAAACCAAGGTCCTGTTTGCTTTCTAAGGTGGACATAAAGTGTCATTGCACTATATTGAAGAGCAGGGGAGTTATTCCCGATGTCCAGGCCAATATTAACCTTCAGTCAATACCACAAAAACAAATTATCTGATCATTATCACATTGCCGTTTGTAGGAGCTTACCGTACATAGGATTAGCTGCCATGTTTCTAAAGTCACAATTTTTCTGCACTTCAAAAGTACTTTTCTGTCTTTAAAGTACTTTGCGATATTGTGGGGTGGCGAGAAACATATAAATGGAAGTTTTTTAGTTTTAATGGCTAATTTTAAGGTTGACTGAGTTGGTACCAATCTTGCCTCTGATTTATAGCATTGCAGAATTTGAGCACACAATCTTGACTCATACTAATGTTGCACTGAGCTGCAGTTACATTGTCAAAAGTGTCACTGTTTGGATGAAATATTAAGTGGATGCCCTTGTGCTTATTCAGGGGAGTGTGAAAGGTTTATGGAGCTATTTGAAGAAAAGCAAAGTTTAATCATGGTGTCATGGACAACATTCTTTCACTAATCAAGAGATTAAAAACTGATTAACTGGTCAGACATTCCATTTGCCATTTATGGAGCCTCGCTGTGTGCAAATTGGGTGTTGTGTTTGCCTACAATGACAACAGTAACTGTATTTCAAAAATTATTAATTGGTTGGGAGACACTTTTTGACTTCCTCAGGGTGAAAAAAGCACTATAACTGCAAACTTATAACTTACACAAGACAGTCATAACTTTCACAAGACAACCATGGGATGGAGAGGGTGGAAATTGAAATATTTTCCAGAAAACTATCCTCTTATTGTATTCGTGCATCTTAGAATCATACAGCACAGAAGGAGAACACTCGCCTCATTGTTAGTCATGCCGGCTCTTTGAAAGAACCAATGATTTCCATTTTCCTGCCTTTGTCCCAGTGCCCTATAAATTTATCCCCTTCAACTAATCTAATATCCTGTTGAAAGTTATTATTCAATCTGCTTCCCCCATCTTTTCAGGCAGTGCATTCCAGATCATTAGCAACTTGCATGTTTTGGATGATCATGGCCTCGTTGCTGGCTCTCTTGGCTCCTTCAGGGACACTGTGTTAGCACTCCTGCCCTCCTAGCTGATGCACAGAATTTGTCTCATACAGCGTTGATGGTACTTTTGCAAGGCCTTGAGGTGGTATATGTACGTAGTCCAAGTTTCTGAACCATATCGAAGAGTTGGAAGTACAACTGCCTTGATCTCAGCACAGATGTTGTAGTCATCAAAGACTCTCGCCCTTGGGCGCCCGAAGGCGGTGCTTGCAGATTGGATACGATGTTGGAACAATGTCAGGCGTAGAGGAGAGTTGGCTCTCCAGTTGGGGGAGGGGTTCTCCGTTGATCGTGATGGAGTGAGAGACCGAATCTTGCCCTGAGGCAGGTTGATAAAGGACTTAAGTCTTCTTGAGGCTGAGACTGATTCTTTGGTATGTTTCCGTGAAAGTGTCAAGCATGAGATTCTGTTCTGAGAGAGTGGAGATGGCGATGCCATCCGTATACTGAAGCTCCACAATGGTGTTAGGATTGTTTTCTTCCTGGATTACAACTGGTTGAGGTTGAAATGATTTCCGCCCATCCTGTAGACGATATCTACTCCACTGGGAAGCTTGCTCTTGACAAGGTGAATGACAGTGGCGATGAAGATTGAGAAAAGGGTGACATATCCCTGCTTGACTTCAGTCTTGACCTCGAAGGTCAGATCAATGAAGGCCATGTAGAGTGGTTGATGTTGCTCCTGGCATTTCTTCTGAAGTTGCCGAGCAGTGAAAATCATTTCCATTATTCAACGGTTTGGTCGGAAACCACACTGGATTTCTGGAAGGATTTCTTCAGATACTGTATGAAGGCGGCTAGTGAGGATTTGGCCTATGATTTTCCTGGCGATGGAGAGTAGGGTGATTCGCGATAGTTCTCATAGTCTGCTTTGTCTCTTTCTTGAAGATGGTGGTGATGACAGCATCCCTGAGGCTGGTACGAACTTTTTTGCTGTCCCAGATTTTTAGCAACAGCAGATGGAGATGGCAGGTGTTCTCCCTCAAGTTTAAAAATCTCACTGGATCCCATACACTGCTGCAGCTTTTCCATTCTTTCTGTGTTTAATGGCAGCTTTGGCTTCGTCCATGCTTGTTGGAAGTCCAAGATCATCTTTGATGTGGAGTTGGGGGATTTCCTCAAACAGGTCCTCATTTATGATTGTAAATGTTCCTTGAAGTGTTCTTTCTGTCGAATGACAATGTTTTCTCTGTCTCTTAAGATGGATCTGTCCTTCCTCCGCACTGGTTTGAGGCCTAGGATATTGGGTCAATGTATTGCCTTGCTGGCTCTGAAGCAGCCCTGGGTGTCATGCTTGTTAGTATGAAGTTGCAGATCCTTAGCTTTCATGTGGGTGTGGTAGGCCGGGCCTCTCTGGCACCTTTCGTATTTGTTTATGGACAAATTCGCCTGCATCCGCCGGTGTAGTGAAATCGTGTCCCTGCCCTCGAAGGTCACCCAGAGCTTGGCTGGGTTTAGCATTCCAAATTTTATACTGTTCTTATAAAGGGCTGCCTTGGCCCCATTGAACTCTGCCCGGCACTTGACCAGGTCTGTCCCAATGTCTTGGTACACTCGGATTGGGTGTCTCTCCCGGTTGCAGGGTTTTGTCTGCCTGGCCCAGTTTATGATTTTTTCCTGGTCCTGGTGCTGGTGTAGTTTTGCAATGTTGACCCTCGGTTGGCTATTTCTGGGGGTTTTGGGAAGCTGACTCGACACACCAGGTTACCCAGCATTTGGGCCACATACACCGTGGGGCTCTTGCCGTCGGTCCCCTCAGTAGGCCCACTCTGCAGAGGTTCTGGCGTTGTGACCGATTTTCCTGGTCCTTGACCTTCTGCTTTAGTGTCCTTTGTCCTGCCAACCTTGCTACTTCTGTTTCTGAAGCGTTGATCCAGTCGCTCTGATAGTCGAGGCTTCTCTAGATCCTAGCTTGTGGCGTCCTGTGTCGCCAGCTGCCTCTCCTCCTTTTCTAGGGCCACCTGTAGGGTGATCAGTGCCCTCGCCACAGCCACCTTCACTGTTGCCCTCATGTCAACCATAATGGCCTCCTTAAGTTCTTGGAGCTCCTGAGTGAGGAATTCCCTCCATTGCTGGTCAGAGGAGGGAGTGCTGCGTATGGCCTGGCGGGTTGCTTCGCTCCGGTGTAGTTGGGGCACCATTGTTTCTCGTGCTCGTCGTCCCCTCTTTCCTACCCCAACGTTTGTTGCCTCTGCTGTCTTTCAACCTCTGGAATTGCTGCCGCTTGGCATGGTTGGCCTTGTTGGTGTTTTAAATTTAGAGTGCCCATTTCATTTTTTCCAATTAAGGGGCAGGTTTAGCACAGGGCTAAAGAGCTTGCTTTGAAAGCAGACCAAGGCAGTCCAGCAGCACAGTTCAATTCCCGTACCAGCCTCCCTGAACAGGTGCCGGAATGTGGCGACTAGGGGCTTTTCACAGTCACTTCATTTGAAGCCTACTTGTGACAATAAGCGATTTTCATTTCATTCAATTTAGCATGGCCAATCCACCTAGCCTGCACATCTTTGGGTGCGAAACCCATGCAAACATGGGGAGAATGTGCAAACTCCACACAGACAGTGACCCAGAGCTGGGATCGAACCTGGGACCTCGGCGCCGTGAGGCAGCAGGGTTAACCCACTGTGCCACCGTGCTGCCCTCTCAGGGTAGCATTCTGAGCCCAACCATCTTCAGCTCCTTGATCACTGACCTTCCTTTCATCACAGGGTTTGAAATGGGGCTGTTCTCCAATTACTTCAATGTTCAGCTTCTTTCACTGTTCTTCAAACGATGCAGCAGAAATAGCTTGGGTTGCCAAATGGTAAGTAACATTCATGCCACACAAGTGCCAAGCAATTTACATCTTTAACGAGAGAAAGACAAACCAACTCCCCATGTTAGTCAATGGAATTCCATTTGTTGAAATCCGCAACACCAACATTCCGAGTGAGCCGATTAATCCAAAATTGATTTGGATCAGTCACATAAATGCTGGGTCTACGAGAACAGCTGAAAGGCCCCCAGAACAGCCCCCATTTGTGGCCTGTGGCTCACTTCATCCTAAAGCCTCTCTAACATATATAGAAAATAGGAGCAGGAGGAGGCTATTCGGCCCTTCAAGCCTAATCCGCATTTATTAAGATCATGGCTGATCATCCAAGTTCAATACCCTGATCCCGCCTTCCACCCCCCCCCCCCCTACCATATCCCTTGAGCCTCTTAACTCCTTTTTGAAATTACATAACGTTTTGACCTCAACTACTTTCTGCAGTAGCGAATTCCACAAATTCACCAATCACTGGGTGAAGAAATTTCTCCTCACCTCAGTCCTAAAAAATTGCCCCTGATCCTCAAACTATGACCCCTAGTTCTGGACTCTCCCATCATTGGGAACATTCTTTCCGAATCCACCCTGTCTAATCCTGTTAGAATTTTATAAGTTTCTATGAGAACCCCTCTCACTTCTGAAATAAATTTAGAGCACCCAATTCTTTTTTTTTTCAATTAAGGGGCAATTTAGCATGGCCATCACATCTTACCCTGCACATCTTTTTGGGTGGGACCCATGCAGACACGGAGCGAATGTGCAAACTCCACACGGACAGTGTCCCGGGGCCGGGATCAAATATGGGTCCTCGGCACCGTGAGGCAGCAGTGCCAACCACTGCCCACTGTGCCCCCCACCCCACCCCTCACCCTTCTAAACTCCAATGAATATAATCCTAACCAACTTTGTCTCTCCTCTTATGACCGCCCCACTATCACAGGAATCAGCTTGGTGAACCTTTGCTGCACTTCCTCCACAGCAAGAACATCCTTCCTCAGATAAGGACACCAAAACTGCACACAATACTCCAGGCGTGGCCTCACCAATGCCCCATAGAATTGGAGTAAAACATCCCTATTCCTATACTCAAATCCTCTCATTATGAAGGCCAACATACCATTTGCCTTCTTTCTTGCACGCTTACCTTTAGCGACTGATGCACGAGGACACCCAGATCCCACTGAGTATCCACCTCTCTCAATTTGCACCAAGTCAAATAATAATCTGCCTTCCTATTTTTTCTACCGAAGTGAATAACCTCACATTTAACCACCTAACACCGACAAAGCATAAATTAGGTGTATGGTTGAATATTGTCTACTTATCTGGGTGGGTGCAGCTATTCAAGGTAAATGTAGATGAGCAGGCTTTCCAATCTGCTGTGTAATTCTAATGTCCTTTGTTGTCTTCTGTTTGTTGCATATTAACATATATTTATTACCTCTGTATGCTCTTATTTGAAACAGTGTAGCTTTCAAGTCTGATGGGCTTGAATTTCTGAAGCAACCTGCCCTTAGTTAAACATTTTCATGAACATTGGGCTCAATTTATGTGTCAAATTTTGTTGCTGAAAATGTAAGTTTCTAATTCTGCAGTGAGTACAACAGGCACCAGGGTCTGCAGTGAATGATGGGACCAACAGTGTGTCTCCTTAACCAATGGGATTTAAGCAAGCAAAAATAGACAGAAGGACAGCGTATTGGAGAGTGAATTAGAATGAGTGAATTCATTGTCACATTAGGTACAGAAAGAGAAATAAAGGTTGGGGAGAAGGTTTTTACATTTTGACGCATGTTGCACACAGTGTGTAGCTTTTGTCATTGAGAGGTTCCCGCCCAGAAGTCAGCCTGATTGATGGGCAGTCAGGCACAGAGCACATCAGAGAAGGATTCAGTACCACAGTCCCAAGGATGGGATCCAAACCTGACCAGGATGGATGAGGAGTGATTGTGCAATTTTTAACTCTATGGGAGGGGCCCAATCCTTGAGGGGAAGTGGTGGCATAGTGGTATTGTCGCTGGACTAGTAATCCAGAGACCCAGGATAATGATCTGGGCACCCAGGTTTGAAACCCACCAGGGCAGGTGATGGAATTTAAACTCAATAAAATATCTGGAATTAAAAGTCTCTGGAATTAAAAGATGGCCATGAAACCATTGTCGAGTGTTGTAAAAACCCATCTGGTTCACTAATGTCCTTTCGGGAAGGAAATCTGCCATCCTTACCTGGTCTAGCCTACGTGTGACTCCAGACCTACAGCAATGTGATTGACTCTTAAATGGCCTAGCAAGCCACTCAGTTGTATTCAGCCACTATGAAAGCACCAAAAAGGAATGAAACCGGACGGACCACCTGGCATCAAGCCAGACACCAGAAACCACAACGGCAAACCCAGCCCTGCTGACTTTGCAAAGTCCTCCTTACTAACATCTGGGGACTTGTGCCAAAGTTGGGAGAGCTGTCTCATAGACTGTCACACAGACTGACATAATCATACTAACAGAATCATACATTACAGACAATGTCCCAGACACCACTATCACCATTCCTGGGTGTGTCCTATCTCACTGGCAGGACAGACCCAGCAGAGGTGGCGGCACAGTAGTATACAGTCAGGAGGGAGTTGCCCTGGGAGTCCTCAACATCGACTCTGGATCCCATGAAGTCTCATGGCTTCAGGTTAAACATGGGCAAGGAAACCTCCTGCTGATTACCATGTACCGGCCACCATCAGCTGATGATGGTGGTGGTTGGAGGTCAATCATCTCAACTTCAGGACATTACTGCAGGAGTTCCTCAGGGTAGTGTCAACCATCTTCAGTTACTTCATCAACGAACTCCCTTCCATCATAATGTCAGAAGTCGGGATGTTTGTGGATGATTGCACAATATTCAAAACCATTCGTGACTCCTCAGATAATAAAACAGTTTTTGTCCAAATGCAGCAAGACCTGAATGATATCCAGGCTTGGGCTGACAAGTGGCAAGTTACATTTGCGCCACACAAGTGCCAGGCAATGACCATCTTCTACAAGAGAGGATATAGCCACTGCTCCTTGACATTCAATAGCAGTACCATCGCTGAACCCCCTGCAATCAACATCCTGGGGGTTACCATTGATCAGAAACTGAACTGGACTAGCCACATTAATACTGTGGCTACCAGGGCAGGTCAAAGGCTAGGAATCCTACGGTGAGTAACTCACCTCCTGACCCCACAAACCCTGTCCACCATCCACAAGGCACAAGTCAGGAGTATAATGGAATGCTCTCCACTTGCCAAGATGAGTGCAGCTCCAACAACACTGAAGAAGCTCAACACCATCCAGGACAAAGCAGCCTGCTTGATTCCTTACCCTTCCACAAGCATTCAAACCCTCCACCACCGACGGAACAGTGGCAGCCGTGTGTACCATCTACAAAATGCACTGCACTAACTCACCAAAGTTCCTGAGACAACACCTTCCAAACCCATGACCAGTACCATCTAGGAAGACAAGGGCAGCATATACCTGGGAACCCCACCACCTGAAGGTTCCCCTCCTAGTCACTCACCACCTTGACTTGGAAATATATCGCTGTTCCTTCACTGTCGCTGGGGCAACATCCTGGAACTCCCTCCCTAACAGCACAGTGGATGTACCTATACCTCAAAGACTGCAGCGGTTCAAGAAGGCAACTCATCACCACCTTCTGAAGGGCAACTAGGGATGGGAAATAAATGCTGGCTTAGCCAGCGATGCCCAAATCCCGTAAATGAATTTGAAAACAAGGAAACTATTTTTTAAATGAAGATGTTGCTTAGCTGGGAGCCAATGTAGGCCAGTGGACACAAGGGTGATGGGTGAATAGGAATTGGTGCAATTTAGGACACTGACAGCAGAGTTTTGGACGGGGATGCAGAGGGTAGAAACGGGAGACTGACCAGGAATGCATTGGAATAGTCAAGTCTAGAGTTAACAAAGTCATATACTCAACAAAGTATTTTTGAACTGTACCGTTTGTTGTAATGCAAGAAACGCAGAAGCCAACTTGCATGTACAAGATCGCACAAATAACAACAACATACGTGACTAGATTATCAAATAGCAATGAAATACATGACTAGGTAATCTATTTTACTTGCTGACCGAGGAGTAAATGTTGGCCAGGACACCATGAGAACATCTCTGCTCTTTTTTGTTGGATCTTTCATGTCTGTCTGAGACAGTAATTGGGACCTTGCTTCAACATTTCATCAGGACAGCACTCTCAATTGTACAGCATTGCTTCAGGAATGTCTAGATTATGTGCTCAAATCTCTAGATTTGGTCTTGAACACATGACCTTCTGATTCAAAGGTGAAAGTGTCATTGCTGAGGCAAAGCTGGCACACAGCAGTATCGAAGACACAAATTAATCGAAATACAGGTTGCAAATCAACCTCTCCAGTAATTTATTAGGCTCTTAATTTAAAACCAGACCTTGAAATAAACAGGAAATGAGATTACAGAGAGGTCTTTGAGTAATAATTATGGCCTAGTTTTCTCAGGCTTTGACTTACCTTCCACTCTGTCTCCAGACTTTTAATACATGAGTTAGACCGCTACGCCTTTAAAAAAAATATTTCTATTCTCCTTTTTCACATTTGCATCAAATTTACACCCATCAACAAATAATCAACAACAACAAATACAATGGCAATCCCCTGGCCAACAATCTCTTTATCCCACCCACCCCTAAACAGCCCCCAACTTTTTAAATACAAAACACAAAGGAAAAAGAATCAGGAATCCACCATGAACTATTACATAATCGGCAATAACCTATACATTCCAAAACCCACTCCCCCCTGTCCTTCTATAACCCTTCTATCCTTTCCATCAGCTCAAACTTCACTTTCTCGAATGTTAAGAACTCCAGCAGATCCCCCCGCCACGCCGAGGCACAGTGCAGAGAAGCTGACCTCCATCCCAACAGGACCTGCCTTGGGCGATCAGCAAGGCGAAGGCTAAGACATCTGCCTCCGCTCCCGCTTCCAACCACGGCTGATCCGACACCCTGAATATGGTTCCTAGGGGACCTGGTACCCTGAAGACCTCCCTCCAATACCCCTCCAGTTTTGGACAGGGCAAAACATATGAATGTGATTTGCGGGTCCCCTCCCCACAACGTTCACAAACATCATCTACCCCAGTGTTCTTCAAACTTTTTTTAACGGGGACCCATTTTTACCAACTGGCCAACCTTCGGGACCCAACCCGGCCGATCTTCGCGACCCACGCAGGCCGACCTTCGCGACCCTCGCAGGCCGACCTTCGCGACCCACCATTTTCTCTTGCCTTGTTTGCTGCTGACAAAAATGGAGGAAATGATTTTGGGTCCCTTTGGCCCTCGCACACACTACTCCAATGGAACCTGTTGGATTAAGATGAAGCCTTCCGGTGTCAGAAAGTATGGAGTCTTCATCTGTCCAAAGTTCTGCATTTTTTCCTGTAAAATATCATCAAATACAACTTGTAAAAAATAAATATAAATAAAATGAATTAAGTAAATGAAGAAAATAAATGCATAAAACCCCCCCGAACTTGTAAAACAAAAAGCTGCGACTGTTTTAAAAAAAAAGTGACCGCACTGCGCATGTGTGCCCGATCGTCGGCGCGCAAGCGCATAGTTTTGCGCATGCGCGCCGATGATCTGGCACACATGCACAGTGCGGCCGCAGTTTTTTTTACATGATCGTGGGCATTTTGAAGGCTGCTTGCAGCCGGTGTTATTAACATCTGGCTGTTGCGCGCAGATTTGCACGATCGGGAGCGCCGCGACAGACTGCTCCGCGACCCTCCCGACACCCGCCCGCGACCCACCGGCGGGTTGCGCCCCGAGTTTGACAATACCTGATCTACCCCCTCAAAGAGTCGGCTCATCCTCTCCTTTTGTGAGGTGCGCCCTATACCCCACCTTCAGCTGTATCAGCCCCAACCTCGCGCACGAAGTTGAGGCATTCACCCTCCGGAGCACCTCACACCACAACCCCTCCTCACACCACAACCCCTCCTCCATACAAGCAAATTATTGCAGGTGCTGGAATCTGAAACAAAAGAGAAAATGCTGGAAAATCTCAGCAAGCCTGGCAGCATCTGTAGGGAGCGAAAAGAGCTAACGTTTCGAGTCCGATGACTCTTTGTCAAAGCTAACAGACAGAGAAACTCGGAAACGCCTCCTCCATACCCTCCCCCACTCTTCCTCCCACTTCGCCTTAATCCTCTCCATTGATACCTTATCCTCCCCCAGAATCACCCCATAAATCCCCGACACCACCCCCTTCTCCATTCCCCCTGTTGTCAGTACCTCTTCCAACAGCGTGGGGGTCGGCGCCACTGGAAAGCTCTGTACCTCCTTCCTAACAAAATATTGGACCTGCATATATCTAAACATCTCCCCCTACCCCAACCCATATTTCTCTCCCAGCTCCTCCCGCCTCGCAAACCGGCTCCCCAGAAACAAATCCTTTAATACCCTAACTCCCCTCTCCTCCCATCTCCGAAGACTCCTATCCCACTTCCCTGGCTCAAACCGATGGTTCCCCTGAATCGGCATTTCCCTTGATCCCACCCCCAGCTTAAAGTGCTGGTGCAACTGCCTCCAGATCTTCAACGCCGCCGCCACCACCGGACTACCCGAATATTTCCCCGGGGCCATCGGGAGTGGTGCTGTTGCCAATGCCTGCAACCCCGACCCCCTGCACAGACTCTCCTTCATTCTAACCCACTGGGAGTCCCCCCCCCTCTAACCGTGGGCAGCTCGGTAGCACAGTGGTTAGCATAGTTGATTCACAGCTCCAGGGTCTCGGGTTCAATTCCCGGCTTGGGTCACTGTCTGTGCAGAGTTTGCACTTTCTCCCAGTGCCTGCATGGGTTTCCTCCGGGTGCTCTGGTTTCTTCCCACAGTTCTCAGCATTCGCTGCCCAGTAATAATACAGTAAAGTCGGGAGACCCAACTCCCTGACTGCTGTGCTGTCTGCAACAGCACCTTCCTAATCCTAGCCCCCCCCCCCCCCCCCCCCCCCCCCACACCCACCAATAAACGGTAATCAGCTTTTCCACTTCCTCCCTCTCACCTCCGGTTGGGACACCACAAAATATTCGCGTTTGTCCAAATTTAGCTAACATCTCAAAAAAGACCCAAACACTTGAAGCAGCTCCAGTATATCACCCCTTGACGACTCGACTATGACACATGCAATAGCAAATCGTCTTATGTACAAAGACACCCTATGCACCACCCTCCCTCCACATCCCTGAACCCCTCAACGCCAAAGGCTCAATCGCAAGCGCAACAACAGGGGGGACATAGGACACCCTGCCTGGTCCCTCAGTGCAGAGCAAAATACCCCAAATTCATACTATTCGTGCCGGCACTCGCCCTCGGCTCCCTGTATAGTAATCTTACCCACTCTACAAGTTGAGGCCCAATCCCAAACTGCTCCAAAACCGCCATCAAATATTCCCATTCTACCCGGTCAAACGCCTTTTCGATGTTCAATGTCACCACTGCCTCTGTCGCCCTCCCCTCCGGCGGTGCCATAACTACATTCAATACCCTCCTAATGTTCGAAAAGAGCTGCCTCCCTTTCACAAACACAGTCTGATCTTCCCCTCGTCAGGCACTCCTCCAACCTACTCGCCAATACCTTCGCCAACACCTTTGCATCCACATTCAAGAGTGATATAAGCCTAAACGACCCACAGTCTGTCGGATCCTTATCCTTCTAGAGCAACAAGGAGATCGATGTCTGCCCCAAAGTCTGTGGCAACACCCCCTTCCCTGTCGCCTCCTCAAATATCCCCACCATCAGCGGCACCAACCTATCTTTAAATTTCTTGTAATACACCACTGGAAACCGATCTGGCCCTGCTACCTTCCCTGACTGTATTCTCCCAGTCGCATCTTTTATGTGCGCTGCCTTCTCCCCATACTCTTAGATTGCTCTCCTCACCCGCCTCAACTGGCACACCACCTTCCTTGTAGACAGCGATCAAAGCTCACCTGCAACTCCTTCCTCTTTTCCAACAGTGTTGGATCTACATCCTCTGCATACCTCCTGTCTACCTCCAATAGCTCATCTATTAACCTTTGGCGCTCCACCCTCTCCTCCTTGTCCACTTTTGCCTTACAAGTTACCACCTCCCCCCTCATCACCACCTTCAAAGCTTCCCATACCACTGCCTGCGAAACCTCCCCTGTACAATTAAACCTCACGTATTCCTCAATCACTTTCCCAATCTTATCACAAAACTCTCGGTTCCCCAACAGCCCCACATCTAATCTCCACCCCGGCCTCTGCACTGCCCCCTTCTCCAGCACCATATCTACGCAATGCAGCCCATGATCCGATATTGCAATTGCTGAAAACTCAGATCCCTTGATCCCGGCCAACAGCACTTCCCCACCACAAAAATATATATCTGCGAATAGGCCTTATGAACCGAAGGAAAAATCGAATATTCCCGCTCCCCCGGGTGCAAAAACCTCCACAGGTCCACTCCTCCCATTTCCATCATAAGTCCAGCCAACGCCTTCGCCGTGCCCCCCCTCTCCCCCTGGACTGGGTATGCGGACGCGACCTGTCCAGTCTTGCTCCTGCCCCATGTTCCAGTTTCCACCCACGATCAATTCATGTGAATCCAAGTCGGGGATGGCCCCACAAACCTTTACAAACCCTACATCACCCCAGTTGGACCATACATGCTTATCAGAGCCACCAACCTCCCCTCCAATGCCACTGTCACTATCACATACCTACCTCCCTGATCCGCCACCACTTTCTCCATTTTGAACCTCACTCTTTTACTTACCAGGACCGCAACCCCCTGCACCCTGCCATCAAAACCCAAGTGAAACACCTGACTAACCCAGCCCTTCCTAAGCCTCACGTGATCCTTCACCCTCAAGTGGGTTTCCAGCAGCATCGCCACATCAGCCTTCAAACTTTTCAGGTGCACGAGCACCCTTGACCTCTACACTGGGCCTCCCAACCCCCACACGCTCCACGTAACTATCCTAACTGGCGTGCCACAGGGGTCGGTGCTGGGACCACAACTTTTCACAATATACATTAATGATCTGGAAGAAGGAACTGAAGGCATTGTTGCTAAGTTTGCAGATGATACAAAGATCTGTAGAGGGACAGGTAGTATTGAGGAAGCAGGCGGGCTGTGGAAGGACTTGGACAGGCTAGGAGAGTGGACAAAGAAGTGGCAGATGGAATGGAATGTGGGAAAGTGTGAGGTTATGCACTTTGGAAGGAGAAATAGAGGCAATAGACTATTTTCTAAATGGGGAGATGCTTTGGAAATCAGAAGCACAAGGGACTTGGGAGTCCTTGTTCACGATTCTCTTAAGGTTAAGGTTCAGGTTCAGTCGGCTGTTGGGAATACAAGACCAGAGATATATATATATATATATCCACTGAGGGTACATATGGCTCTGGTCAGACTCCATTTGGAGTATTGTGAGCAGATTTTCATTTTCAGTTTTGTGCCCCGTATCTAAGGAAGGATGTGCTGGCCTTCGAAAGGGTCCAGAGGAGGTTCAAAAGAATGATTCCTGGAATGAAGAGCTTGTCGTATGAGGAACGGTTGAGGACTGTGGGTCTGTACTCGTTGGAGTTCAGAAAGATAAGGGGGAATCTTATTGAAACTTACATGATACTGCGAGGCCTGGATCGAGTGGACGTTGAGAGGATGTTTCTGTTTGTACGAAGAACTAGAAGCAGAGGACACAATCTCAGACTAAATGGACGATACTTTAAAACAGAGATGATGAGGAATTTCTTCAGCCAGAGGGTGGTGAATCT
Source organism: Scyliorhinus canicula (assembly GCF_902713615.1). Taxonomy (NCBI): domain Eukaryota; kingdom Metazoa; phylum Chordata; class Chondrichthyes; order Carcharhiniformes; family Scyliorhinidae; genus Scyliorhinus; species Scyliorhinus canicula. The sequence goes on along the minus strand of NC_052153.1, from coordinate 79,690,497 downwards.
GTGGAACTCTTTGCCGCATAAAGCTGTGGAGGCCAAATCACTGAGTGTCTTTAAGACAGCGATAGATAGGTTCTTGATTAATAAGGGGATCAGGGGTTATGGGGAGAAGGTAGGAGAATGGGGATGAGAAAAATATCAGCTATGATTGAATGGCGGGCCAAGTGGCCTAATTCTGCTCCTATGTCTTATGGTCTAACTGGGCCTGACCTACCCCTAGACATTGTTTTAAAAAAAAAATTTGGTGTACCCAATCATTTTTCCAATTAAGGGGCAATTTGGAGTGGCCAATCCACCTAGCCTGCACATTTTTGGGTCGTGGGGGCGAAACCCACGCCAACACGGGGAGAATGTGCAAACTCCACACGGACAGTGACCCAGAGCCGGGATCGAACCTGGGACCTCAGCGCCGTGAGGCCGCAGTGCTAACCCACTGCACCACCGTGCTGCCCTCCCCTATACATTGTTAACATCGAACCCCATCCCCCCTTCTCAGAATCCCCCCACCCCCCCCACACGTCCCTTCGAAAAAGCCTCACCCAGTATCGATTCCCCCCCCCCCCCCAACTTCACACCTCTTAGGTCCATTGAAAGCTGCTCGTCAGGCTCCAATGTTCGCAGCCCCTCCCCCCACCACATCTCCGTTCACTAACCAACTAAAGCTGGCTAGTGTGAGGCCCCTGCCCAGGCCTTCCCTCCCCTCCTGCCCAGTCCCAGGAAAAACAATCAAACATGCACATCCCAGAAAAAAATGTCGCTACAAAGAACAACAATAAAATACTTAACCTCTATAACAGCATGAAGTAAAAACATGACTCAAAACTGCATATATACACTGTCCCAACTCCCCTTCCGCAGTTCACAACACCTCTTCAGTCCCATTCTTCGCTTCTGCCCCAAGCTTCTGTCTTCAAAAATGCCTCCACCGTCTCAAAATAGAAGTCTCTGGAGTTGGAGTTCCCCCTCAGCTTTGCTGGATACACCACTCCAAACCACACCCCACAGTTGTACAATGCCGTTTTCGCTCAGCCAAAAGTCGCTCGCCACCGTGCCAGTTCCAATACCAAATCATAGTAAATGCGAACACCCGCACCAGCCCACTGCAACTCCCACTTCTGCTTTGCCCAGTTCAAGAGCTTGTCCTTCGTCTAGTACCTGTGAAAACAGATGACGACTGCCCTTGGCGGCTCGTTCAACTTCGGCTTATGCCTCAGCAACCAATGAGCCTGGTCCAGTTCATACGAGAGGGTTCCGCCCCCCCCAACAGTTCCACCAACATCTTGGCAAAGTATTCCGTTGTGCTCGAGCCCTCCACCCCCTCGGGCAGGCCCACAATCTTCAGATATTGCCAACTCGAGCGGCTCTTCAAGTCATCCAACTTAGCTTGCAGCCCGTTGTTGGCCTCAACTACCCTCTGCAGCTCATTCCCCATCGAGGTGAGCTGATCGCTGTGCTGCGACATGGCCTTGTCAACTCCCTTCATCTTCTCACCCTGCTCCCTCACCTGGGCTGATGTCTTCACCACAGCCACCCTCACCGGGGCAATTGCCTCCTCTACCAACGTCTTCAATGCCACCGCCATCTCCTTTCTCAGAACCTCCATATGCTTCGCCAATTGCTTCTCCAACTCCAAGGACATCACCGCAGTCATCTTCTCTGCTGTAAGCAGTGTGGCCCCACCCAGCAGCACTGCCTCCGCCATCTTGCCAGCTCTTGGGCTGGCCCTCTCACTCAACGGTGAACCCTAACTCCCTCTTTCCTTCACGGGCTGTTTTCCTTTGACTCTTTGACATTCTTTGCCTTCTTTATACCTTCCTACACCCAGTCATTCACAAATTGCCCCCAGGACTGGACTCCTAAAAACACGCCTCGAGCAGGAGCCACCCAACATGCGACTTCCCCTCTACATGCTGCCACCAGAAGTCAGACTTCCACTTAAAAAAAAACCCTGGATTAAAATTTACAGCAGTTATTATGCAACAGTATAATACTTTAACAGGCTACTTATGCACACAATCCGTCCTAGCCATACATAGACTATGTCATGGCTTCTTGTTCCATTCTTGCTCCCTTGAACTGAGTGCTCACGCTGTGACTACCTCATCCAGCTCTGACCTGGTACGTGTTAGCAGCCACCTAAACGAAATGTGAGAGGGTGATTGCACAGCTTTGTGGGATCCTATCTTTTAAACTGGAGGCAGTAAACACTCTCTGACATGTCCAAGTAGAGGTCTTGGCCAAAATATCTCCAGGAATGTGTTACCTGGATATGTTTGTCCCCCACAAATCCCTCTTTCTTATCTGAATGGAGCCCCAAAGAAAAGCTCTTCCTTATTCCTTCATAAGGTGTAACAGTCAAAACCAGCAGTAGTGAAGAATAATGAAAAAAGTCTTGTTAGGAATAAAAAACAAAGTGCAAAAAAAAAACTACCCAACAAAACCACTTGAGTTTACGGAGCAAACTGCAACAAGCAACCTCCCACCCAAACACCTTTCTTCCCTATTTCAGCAGGTGAGCACCAGGGACTTCCACGCCCTAGTTGTGATGACTGAAGCTCGCGCTTTTTGAGGTGCTAAATCCGCAGGGCTAACTTTAGCTACTCTATTTTATTATTTAGAGCTGGGCTGCGGGATTTGGACATTATTATTCACTGCTAAATTGCACCTTGTAAAATCAGGCATGCAACAATCGCATGTCTGATTTTATAACCTCTGGTTTCCTGGGGCCTCTTAGAATTTACCCTATTAAGTATATTCATGAAGGAATGTGTGTGGCAGCCAGACAAAGATGTGGAGAGCCATACAGAAAGGAGACGAGATGGGGAACAAGTTTTACAAATTGTGTTAGAAATAGAGTGAGAAAAGTACTCAGACATAAACAGAAAGGTATCAACATTATAGTGGGAATCGTCTGTGACATGAAAGAGAGAAAGTGGAATATAAAGCACAGAGCAGATGTCACTCAAAGAGAATGAATAAGCAGAAGAGAAACGGAATTTCTTTGTACCTTGTTGAACTTGACAGAAAATTACTATACTATATAAAACCAATTACTGTGATAATCATAGTCTGTTCCAAGTTTCAAGCATTTTTATGCTCAGGATTGAAATGATTAGCAGCTGATGGCTGACATGTCGGTATTCACTAGTCTTGAAGAGGTGGAAGCTTTCTATATTTTGTTGGAATTTTTGTTTCTCACTAATACATTAATAAAGTAGAAGTTGCAATATTTGCATAAATTGCCCTAACTTATTCATCTGTGCAAGTGGATCCAACAGTGATAGTGCATGTGGAGCAGGTAGGTAATTACATACCTGAAGCATTTCAGTTTCAAAGTGAGTCAGGTTGGATCAGGACTGCCAATCAGAGTTGGGTTTGGGATTTCTCACCGGAGTCAAGTTAGGGTTGGATTCAAAAGTTGAAGGAGGTTGTGGTTTACAAAATCTGCTTGCTGTTGGTTCTATCAATGCCATGTTGAAAGTCTGAAACCTTGTCCTTGCTTTGTATAGCTATCTCTAAATATAGCAGGTCCCAAAAGAGCAATTAATTCAATTTTCATATATTTTGACATCTGAATACATCTGCATAACTTTTACGGATACAAATTTCGTAAATAAATTTTGGCATGAAAGCAAAACTTTATAATAGCAGTAATGATGGAAGGAATGTTTTCTACGAATTTTACCAGTTTAAGGTTAATAGAAGGAGGTAAGGCCAGAGCAGGTTTGAGTATTTTTCAAAATGTGGCCTATATAACAGGTTTAATGTTGAAAAGAATGTTGAATATTTCATTTATTTTGAATTTTGATGCGGTAATAATGTATTCTTCTGCTTTGAGTTAGAAAGCACATGTTCACTGAAATGTATTTTTCTAGCTCTCAGAGGAAGCAGCTAAAGAGCAGCAGCAACTAAGGTCCCTGTTGCGATGGCGAAGGCTTCAAGACGAACTTCAGAACTCTGAAGAAGAATTGCAAGTGTTGAGGTGAGCACATCATGTCAGTGATGGTGTCAAATAGTCGGGCATTTTGCTGTCTTTGAAAATGATTTTAATTTATAAAATAACAATGGAAAGCATCCAATTAAATCCGACAGACTGAGGCCTCCGCAGACATTTGAACTAAACTGATTTCAAGTGTGCCGTCATTATTTAGGTGCCTATTATGAAATGTATCATTTTCAATTTTAAGTTGAACTTTTTTCAGGAACTGGATGAATAAGTGTCTGCTCCATTTATACACATGTTCCTGGAGTATGTGCTTTCCAGTTTGGTTGGGTCCAACTCTCTTTGCAACCCAAATTTTAAAAAAAACTCTTGCTCTAAGGTTTAAGCCCTAAGGAAACTCAGAGCATATATTGTCAACTTTTAGTTGCATTTGGTTGCTAAAGTTTATGTCTTTCTTGCTTGAACAATTTTGCCTTTTTGCACGATAAGTCCATTTTAATTCCACCCCCCGCCCCCATCACTGTTTCGTGAAATGTTTAATTGTCCATAGGAGTGTAGAGTATTTACAATACAAGGAAGTCATTCAGACCATTGTGTCCATGCCAGTTCTTTGCTAAATCAATCCAAACTTAAACCCACTGTTGCATGCTCTCCTTACAGTCCTGCATCATCACCTCATTTTCAGTATCTGTGGGATTTGGAAGGGCTGAGTGAGTGGGCATATGCATGGCAGGTGCAGTAGAATGTGGATAAGTGTGAGGTTATCCGCTTCTGTAGCAAAAATAGGAAGGCAGATTATTATTTGAATGGGTGAAAATTAAGAGAGGTGGATACTCAGCGAGACGTTGGTGTCCTCGTGCATCAGTCGCTGAAAGTAAACGTGCAGGTACAGCAGGCAGGAAAGAAGGCAAATGATATGTTGGCCTTCATAACAAGAGTATTTGAGTATAGGAATTAGAGATGTTTTACTGGAATGGTATAGGGCATTGGTGAGGCTACACCTGGATTGTGTGTAGTTTTGGTTCTTGCAATGGAGTGAGTGCAGCAAAGGTTTACCAGGCTGATTCCGGGATGGCGGGACTGTCATATGAGGAGACTAAAATGGTTAGGATTATATTCATTGGAGTTTAGACGAATGAGAGGGGATCTCATAGAAACTTACAAAATTCTAACAGGATTAGACAGGGTAGATTCAGAAAGAATGTTCTCAATGGTGGAGAAGTCCAGAGCTAGAGGCCATAGTTTGAGGATAAGGGGTAAAGATAAGGAGAAATTTCTTCATCCAGAGTGTGGTGAATCTGCGGAATTTGCTACCACAGAAAGTAGTGAGGCCAAAACGTGTAATTTCAAGAAGGAATTAGATATAGCTCTTGGGGCTAAAGGGATGAAGGGATATGGGTGGAAGGCTGGATCAGGGTATTGAACTTGATGATCATTCATGAGCGTAATCAATGGTGGAGTGGGCTCAAAGGGTTGAATGGCCTCCTCCTGCTTCAATTTTCTATGTTTCTATGTGTATAAATGCACACAGTGTGGTTAATAAAGTTGTTGAGCTGAAGGTGCAAATAGTCATGTGGGAATATGATGTAGTAGTGATAGCTCAGACCTTGGTTTTTGGAGAGGGGAGGTTGATTGCTTCAAATTCCTGGGGTGCAAGGTATTCGGCAAAGCTGGGAAAGGACAAAAGGATGAGGGTAGCAGTGTCATGATGCATGAAATTATTGCAGTGCCAGAAAGAAAAAATATCCTTGGTGGATCAGAAACAAAATCTATTTGGTTGGAGATGAGAAGTAATAAAGGAGCTATTATACTATTTAGTATAGTTTAAAGGCTGTGGAATAGTGGGAGAAGATAGAGGAGCAGATTTGAAAGAAACTACTGAAGGTGCAAGAACCATAGAATAGTGATACAGTAATAAGAAACTTTAACTGTCGCGACATTGAGTGATTGTGTCAAGTGCAGAGACAGAGGAATCTCTGAAGTGTGTTCAGGAGAATTTTCTTGATCAATGTGTCCTGTTCAATGAGGAAGTAGGCATTGCTGGATTAGGTTCTGAGGAATGAAGTAGGCAATGTGGAAAATATGACAGTCAAGCACCTTGGCAATAACGATCAGCGTATCATAAAGTTTAGATTAGTCATGGAGAAGGTCAGGGAGCAATCTAGAGGAAAAATACTTAATTGGAAGAAGGCTGGTTTCAGCAAATTGAGGAGGGATCTGACCCAGGTATATTGGAGTCAAAGGTCTCCATGCCAAAATAATGGCATAACGTGCACCCTTTAAAAAGGAGATGTTTTGGGTACAGCCTAGGTAAATTCCCAGAAGACGAGGGAAAGTAAAGACAATGCAGCTTGACATCCTTGTATGATAAAGGAGTAAGGTGAAGCAGAAGGAGGGATATGTAACTGATATAAACTCGATAATATAAGGGAGAATCAAACTGTATATAAAACAATATAGGAGGAAATGGAAAAGAAACTAAGGCTGAAGAGACAGTAGGTGAATAAGTTGATGGCTAACACAGAAGGGAACCGAATGTTTCCATCGACATATTAACAGTAAAAGGGTTGTCAGAAGAATGATGAGACTGATTGGGGAGCAAAATGGAGTCTATTGGTGTAAAAAGAAGGCATGGCTGAAATACTGAATGAGTACTTTGCACTGGTGTTTACGGTGGAAGAGTACCGTGCTAAAATTATGGTAAATGAGGAGGTTACCGGGATACTGGATACGATTTAAAAAAAGAAGGGGCTCTAGAAACGCTGGCAGTAATTAAAGCAGATGAATCACTAAGCCAGGATGGGCTGTTGTAATGACTTAGTAAGAAGTCTTACAACACCAGGTTAAAGTCCAACATGTTTGTTTCAAACACTAGCTTTCAGAGCACTGCTTCTTCCTCAGGTGAATCACGTAATGACTTAGGCCAGGCCTTTGAGATTGGCCAATTAGAATAAGTGTATTCTGTGTATATAACAGGGAGTGTCAGATCCTCTGCACTCCCGGTGTAGACAGCAGACTGAATGGCTATGGTTGTTCAGCTGTTGGGTTTGTAAATAAAAGGAATTCTGGTGACGGGACTTCTGCCTCTGTGGACTTATTACAGTGTCGACGAGGGAAACGGAACGACCCGAAGAAACCTGCTCGTCAGCAGCTGCTCCATATTGAGAGTAAGCTACTGACAGGCAAAATGCCTTTATTGGGAAAATTGGACTCTTTTGACCCTGCAGTGGAAGACTGGGCCCAATATGTGGAGCGGATAAAGTACTTCTTTAGAGCAAACAATATAATTCCGGATGAAAAGCAACGGGTCATTCTGCTGACCGCATGTGGGCCAGCAGCCTTTGCCATTATGTGCAGTCTCACTTTTCCTGAGGCACCAGACACGAAAACTTTCCAGGAATTGACGGACGTAATAAAAGAGTGCTATGACCCTAAGCCACCTCTGATCCTGCGAAGGTTCCGGTTTTACTCAGCATTCCGAGACACTGGAGAGTCAGTTACAAACTTTTTATCACGATTAAGGCGATTAGTAGAGGCTTGCGAATTTGGCCTGGTGCTAAATGAGATCCTCCGAGACCGTTTGGTATGTTGTTGCACGTTTTGCTATGGGTGTAAAACGCGTTTATTGGAGTGTATTAACACGCCTCCGTTTAAAGGCCGTGTGCTTAACACTACTAGGCTCTGTGTATGTATTTTCAGCTCAGGAGTCGCCAGATGCCGTATAGACACCTCACAAATATTCCAAGGTCAGGTTCAAAGTAATAAAACGATACACCGATTAGTAAGTTCCAAACGATCAATATTTATTATACAATTATAATAAATACGCATGCACACGCTAAGGGACTAAGCTATGACTAAACTAAGCAATCAGAATACTTAACTAAACAGGAACAGGCAAGGTCAGGGAGCGAGGCCTTCGTTTCGGTCTTGGTCTGCAACCTTCAGAAAGCGTGCTGGTCACTGGGGGTCTAGAGGGCCTGGTTCGCGTAGCGAGCGTCGTATTGGCACTTACGGTTCGGCGGCTGGTGCTCAACGGCTGGAGTCAGGATACAATTCGAAGTTCTTGGTCAAAGCCGGAGCACGAAACAACAGACAGGACCATGGGTGGGGGTCTATCTTTTATAGGGGTCCCCAATGTCCTTGCCTTTTCCTGGGCGGGCTTTACCTTCAGGTATCGATTGGATCGCTCCCAATCGATATCTTTTGAATTCCTCCAATGTGAGGGTCTCTCTTAATGGCGGGGGCGGTTTCTATAGTGGATACTTCTGGTGCCGCTCTGTCTGGACATCCACTTAAAGTATCTTATTCAAACCCAAATGTTGCCATTGTGTGTGCCTAGATCTGGACTGCCTCATTAGTATGTAAAGCGTTCTGCCATTATCACCTTTGGTTTGAGATCTTCCACCTGGCCAGAAACTAGTTTTGCTGCTTGCAAAATGCTAATGAGTGTTTGCAGGCTGCTGCCTTGGCTAAACTGTTTTTCCCTGCAGTCTTAGCAATTCTCCATTTTGTTTAGTTCAGTGTCCATTTTAGGTGGCTACAGTGGCTACAATGTGGAATAAATAATTTAGCAATACAGAAACGTCTGTTAGCAGAGGCTGAGCTGGATTGCAAACAAACATTGCAGCTGGCTTTGTCCTTAGAAGAAACGGCAAACGGAGCTCATGAGTTACCGGGTACTCCGATGGAGATAGACGCCCATACCAGTGAAACTGAGTTAAGAGACTACCGCTGGGGGATAGGCAACTGCATAGCCACCCTCAGGAATGACTTGGATACTAAATTAACCAGGCCCACTCGCAGAAGCCTTTCCAAGCAAGGGAAAATTAGGTCCAGACAGACGGCAGCCCTGTAGCCTTTCGCCCAGCAAAATATTGTAGTTGTTGTCAGAGAGAGATTGGAGCCAGAAAGGAGAAATAGAAGCCCAAAACCAAAATCTTGGAGAAGGTCACGTAGGCCGGGGCACAGGAGAATGCATACCCTAGAAGCCCCACCTATCCGACGAGGAACAACTAAATTGTGTAACGATGGTGAAATCAAAACCCATTAAATTATCCATAAGGTTGAATGGACATCCCACACTGATGGAAGTCGACACTGGAGCAGCCATATCAGTGAGAGGGGAAACAGTATTCAATAAAATTCGCACTGGACTCCAACCCTTATTCTTAACTAGGACCTTGGCAAAACTGAGGGCAACACCGGGAGTGTTGGGCACAACGCATGTAACTGTGGCTTCTGGAGAGCAACTGGTTAGGCTGCCTTTAATGATAGTGAAAGGTGTGGGGTCAAGCTTATTGGGATGAAACTGGCTAAAAGAGATCCAGCTGGATTGGGTAAACATTTTCCAGCTGGAAAATGGCCGCCTGAGCGAACTCCTGTGCAAATACCCAGAGGTTTTCCGAGAAGGGCCCGGAACAATAAAGGGAGCAAAGGCAACATTGCATGTAGATCCAGAGGCAGTCCCAAAATTCTACAAGGCCCGACCAGTACTCTTCGCATTGAGGCAGAAAGTCGATATGGAAATAAATCATTTAGAGCATGAGGGAAGAATAAAACCGGTCCAGTTTGCAGAGTGGACGGCATCCGTGGTGCCTATCCTTAAGTCGGACGGCTGGACCCGCCTTTGTGGAGATTTCAAACAAACGATTAATCGCTACTCACAACTGGACAAATACCCAATTCCCCGGATTGAGGATTTGTATGCAAAGCTGGCTGGAGGACTCCTAGTCTCAAAGCTGGATATGAGTCACGCATATCTAGCTGAAGCTGGACGAAGAATCCCAAAAATTCTCAACGATAAACACCTTGAAGGGCCTTTTTCAGTATTCAAGATTACCCTTTGGGGTATCGTCAGCTTGTGTGATATTTCAGAGGACAATGGAGAATATATTGCAAGGGCTACCACAAGTCGCTATTTGACTGGACGATGTCCTCATTACAGGAAAAACAAAGGCAGAACACCTGCAAAACCTAGAGGAAGTTCTTAGGAGGTTTTCAGCAGCAGGCATGCGTCTAAAGAGAGAAAAATGTGTTTTCCTAGCACCTCAAGTAACCTATCTGGGATACAAGGTTGACAAATCAAGACTACACCCTTTGGAGGATCGGGTGAGGGCGATTAAAGATGCCCCGGCCCCCACCACAATCCAGGAGTTAAGGTCTGTTTTAGGACTGGTGACATATTATGGGAAGTTCATACAGAAACAGAGCTTCCATCTTGGACCCCCTACACCAATTACTAAAAAAGGGGCAAGCCTGGGAGTGGTCCACCCGCTAAGACAGGGCTTTCAAGAAGATTAAAGAACAGCTTTTCTCAGAGAATGTCTTTGGCACACTACGACCCAGGAAAGAGTTGGTGCTCATGTGCGACGCGTCTCCATATGGCATTGGTGCAGTTTTGGCACACAGGGCAAAACGGGGGAGATGGAAAGACCAGTCCAAGCGGAATTCCACTCTTACTGGAGCAGAAGAGAGCAGATCACCGTGGAAGACGGGATCCTGCTATGGGGGGCTCGAGTTAAAGTTCCAAGTCAAGGCCGTCGAGCCTAACTGGCTGAACTACATCATGGGCATCCTGGAGTCTCAAAAATGAAGATGCTGGTCAGGAGCTATGTTTGGTGGCCGGGCCTGGACACAGATAGCGGCATTGGTCAAGAATACCAACAAGGGCAGAAGGTGCCACCGGCAGCCCCGCTGCACCCATGGGAATGGCCAGGGAGACCATGGTCGCGATTTCATGTTGATTTTGCAGGCCCGTTTATGGGTTCAATGTTTTTTATAATAATAGACGCCCATTCCAAATGGCTGGACGTCTACAAAATGAACTCTGCAAATTCAACAACTACCATTGAAAATCTCCGCACCTCGTTCGCAACTCATGGTATCCCGGAGGTGTTAGTTTCGGATAATGGATTGGTTTTCACCAGCCAGGACTTCACAAAATTTATGAAGTCGAATGGCATTCGGCACATAAGGATGGCACCATACCACCCGGCATCGAATGGTTTGGCGGAGAGAGCCATTCAGACATTAAAAGGCAGGTTGAAGAAACAGTTAGCAGCTTCATTGGACACCAAACTGTCGTGCTGGCTCTGGCTATTTGACTACAGAACAACCCCACATGCCACAACGGGAATAGCACCGGCGGAGCACCTCATGGGCAGACGACTCCGAACCCGGTGAGTTTACTATTTCCGAATTTAGGTGGCAGAATAGAGCTACACCAAGAGGCCCAATGCTGAGAAAGGCAGTTCAACATGGCTGAAAATGTATGGGTCAGAAATTATGCGAATGGCCCCACGTGGGTAGCAGGAACAGTCATGGCCAGGATAGGACCTGTGTCGTATGAGATGCGTGTGGGAAAACATGTAATAAAGAAACACCTGGACCAGGTGCGGGCCTCTGATCTGTTTCCTCCTCCGGAGCTGACGCATACCAAGGACCGTCGAGAGTCCTCCCCGACAAACTATTCTTGCCCCTCCGACACCACTGGTGAGGACATCGGACTCGGATATAGACACCGTGGATGATGCCGCAGCTGTACACCTGCCGCCGGAGGAAAGGGGCAAACCGCCCTTCAGGTGCTCCCATCAGAAAAGACGGGTGCCCAGCAATTATTACCCCCCCTACATTGGAGGCCGAAGTGGAGGAATCACACCCACCGCAAAAACGAAGCAGGAGACCCATGAGTCACGAGGACCATGGGGGCTCCTCGGACTTTGCGGGGGAGGGGTGTAATGACTTAGGCCAGGCCTTTGAGATTGGCCAATTAGAATACAAGTTTACTGATTAGTGGCCCAATCAGGGAATCCCTTTCTGTGTATATATAGCAGGGAGTGTCAGACCCTCTGCACTCCCGGTGTAGACAGCAGACTGAATGGTCATGGTTGTTCAGCTGTGGGTTTGTAAATAAAAGGACATCTGGTGACGGGACTTCTGCTTCCGTGGACTTATTACAGCTGTATCCTGGGTTGCTGAGAGAAGTATGGGTCAAAGGGTAGCGGAGGTGCTGGCTACAAGTTCCCAATCTTCAGATAAAAAGTGATGCCAAAGATCTGGAGGATCACAAAGCGGAGAAGGATAATCCTGACAAATTAGTCCATTTAACATTGTTGATGGGAAAAGCTTTTGGAAACAATAATGCGGAGAAAAATCAGACACTTGGACAGGAATGGACTACTTCAGGCGAGCCATCATGAGTTAATCATGTTTAATTAACTTGATTATGTTTTTTGATGAGGTAACCGAGAGGGTGCATGAGGGCAATTTAGTTGATGTTGTGTACATGGACTTTCAAAAGGTGCTTGGTGGAGTCCCACCTTATTAGACTGGTTAGCAAAATTGAATATCCTGGCCCAAAAGTGGAAGTAGTAGCTTAGGCTAAGGACTAGAAAGAGTTGTGAATGGCTGTTGGGGGTACAATTTTGGAATTTGCAGTTGACAGAAAAGTTGGAAGTGGAGTCAACACGGAGGATGATAATAAAAGAATTCAAGAAGATGTAAACTAGCTGCTAGAACAGGTGGACACATGACAGGTGAAATTCAACACAAAGGTTTGAGTTGATACATTTTGACCGGAAGAATGAGGAATCCATTGATAATAATGGAGAGAGGCAGACAATCTACTTATTTACTCTCGCCACCTGTCCATAAGCAGGTGTTTTGAATTGTTTAAAAAAAATGTTTTTATTGGATTTTCACATTATATATTTGACAGTTTGTTTTATATTACGTATTTCAAGATTGAATGTTAAGTTACAGGTGTCGTACCTGTGAGTAGTATTTTACAGAAAGTAATCTGGGTGTGGTTCTATTTTATACAAGAAGGGGAAAAAAACCAAAAGAGATACATGTTACAAGAAAACAAAGAGATTTAACAATAATAATAAAGCGAGAAAAAGAAGAAAATCAAACAAGGTCACCCGAGTATGAACAGACTAGGTTCACTGTTCATATTTACAGTTGCCTACTTCGTGTTTCTTTGGTAGCTGCGTGCTTTATTTGGCCAGTCAGCCTCTGCTGCGTTGCCTGTTGCTGGCCCTGGCTTGTGCTTTATCATTTGTTATTATGCCCACTAATCTTCCTTTTGCCCTTGGGTTTATTCCCTTGCTTCTGTGCCCCTTTCATCTCCCAGTCTGATTGTGGTTTTTAAAAAAATCTCCCTCCAGCCCCTCTTCCTTTTTGCCAGCCATGGCTCGTCTGTTCTCTCTCTCTCCCCCCCCCCCCCCCCCCCCCCCCCCCCCCCCCCGCAAAACACCCCAAACCCCTCTCTATTCGCTGTTGACTACAATCAGGTCCTGGAACAAGTTGGTGAATGGCTTCTACGTCTTGTGGAACCCATCATAAGACCTATCTCCCAACTTCCGGATGGTGAATGTGATTTTTTTCTAATTGGAGAAATTCCGACAAGTCGGACAGCCAGTTTGCAGCTTTGGGTATGCTGTTTAGTACTGCTGTTTGCTAACCGAGCAGCATTCTTTGGCAGGTGATTAGAGGCAAAGGCAAGTGTGTCGGCCCCCCTCCCCATGAATATTTCTGGTTGGTCTGATACCCCACAGACTGCTACTTTTGGGCTTGACTCCACTGTCACCTCCACAACCGTGGACATTGGCTCAGAGAAGGCTGTACAGAATTCTGCAAATCTGGGACATTCCCAGTACACGTGGATGTGGTTGGCCATGCCTCTCTGGCAGGCCACATTTGTCCTCCACCTCTGAGAAGAACCTGCTTATTCAGGTTCTGATAAGGTGCACTCTGTGTACCACTTTCAACTACATTAGGCTTAGCCTTGTGCATGTGGAGGTGGAGTTTGCCCTGTTCACTGTTTCACTCCGGAGTCCCCACTCTATTTATATCCCTAGTTCTTCCTCCCATTTTTCCAGTGTCTTGTCTAGCGGAGAACGTGCCTCTTCTAACAGTCGTCCATACATGTCCTGCAGTTCCCATCACCTAAGTCGCCAGCGTCCAGCAGTTCCTCTATCATTGAGTGTCTTGGTGTCCGTGGGTATTTTGTTGATCCTTGCGGAGGAAGTTTTTTATTTGTAAATGCCGTAGTTTGTTCCCATTGGGCAGTTGCAACTTTTCCGTCAGTTCCTCTAATGTCGCTAGCCTGTCGAATGTGTATAAGTCCTAACTGTTAATGACCCCCCCCCCCCCCCCCCCCCCCCCCGCCCCATCCTGCCTCCACCTCTTAAATGTGGTATCCATTGTGGCTGGCGTGAACCTGTGATTGTTGCAGATGGGGGCCATGGTTGACTATTCGGTCAGGCCGAAGTGCTGCCTTAGCTGGTTCCATGACTGGAGTGTGGTTGCTGCTACTGGGCTTGTAGAGTGCTTGGCTGGCGGGATGGGAGTAATTTTGTCTACTGTGGTAAAAAAGGCCCTGGGGATGTAGATAGATATGGATCTGAACAGAAACAGGAACCTGGGCAGTATGTTCATCTTGATCGTCTGTACCCTCCCCATCAGGGATAGTGGGAGTGTGTTCCACCTCTGCAGATCCTTCATTTCCTCCTCCACCACTAGTCAGGTTCCATTTGTGGATCTGTGTGCAGTCGTGGGCAATTAGTTTAAATTTAAGATTTTTAGATTTATTGTCACGTGTAGCAAGGTACAGTGAAAAGTATTGTTCTGCGTATAGTCCAGTCAGATCGTACTATACATGAAAAATATCGGACATACGATAGATACACAATGTAAATACATAGACATAGGATGAAGCACACGGAGTGTAGTTCTACATGGTAGAGAAGATGCGTGGAAAGATCAGTTCAGTCCATGAGAGGGCCATTCAGGAGTCTGGTCAGCAGGGAAGAAGTTTTTTTTTCTTTAAAAAAAAAAATAAATTTAGAGTACCCAATTCATTTTTTCCATTTAAGGGGCAATTTAGTGTGTCAAATCCACCCAGCCTGCACATCTCTGGGTTGTGGGGACGAAACCCACGCAAACACGGGGAGAATGTGCAAACTCCACATGGACAGTGACCCAGAGCCAGGATCGAACCTGGGACCTCGGCACCATGAGGCAGCAGTGCTAATCACTGCGCCACCGTGCTGCCCCGAAGAAATTGTTTTTGAACCTATTGAAGAGGTTGGAAGAAAGAGTACCCCGGATGGGAGGGGACTTTGATTATGCTGCCTGCTTTGCTGAGGCAGTGGGAGATATAGACAGGGTCAATGGATGGGAGGCGGGTTTACATGATGTATTAGGCTGTGTTTGTGACTCTAGTTTTTTTTATGGTCTTGGGCTGAGCAGTTGCCATACCAAAATGTGATGCAGCCAGATATGATGCTTTCTATCGTGCTTCTCCAAAATTTTGTAAGAGTCAATGTGGACATGTCGAATTTCCTTAGTTTCCTGAGGAAGTATGAGTGCTGTTGTCCCCCCCCCCTCCTTGCAGGATCAATCATGTTTACCTTGTGGATTCGCCCCTGCACTCCACGGTTTCCCTTTGGTAGGGGGCCAATCCTGGATGGCTGCAGTCACCGTATTCTCCATGAAACTGTGCTCCGGGGTTTCCCTACTGTGTGTAGGCCGTGCGGGTGAGCTCCTACACTCCGGGGATTCCTATTGTTTGGGGACCTTCCCAAGTGGCTGCTTGAGGTGCCATTTTGTTCCATGTCGCCTCGTGTGGCCTGTTGTAACCAGCCTAGAGCCTTTCCCCTCCTTGTCCCTTTGTTTCCTTTATGATTCTGTTTTCCAATCTGTCTTCTCTCCTCCCCCCCCCCCCCCCCCCCCACACCCCCCCGTCTAATTGTTGTCCCATCTCCATACTTCCTCTCCCCCATTTACACCCTAGCTATCCCCCCGCTGGTGGTGTGCACCTCAACCCGTCGGCAGGCGTTCCCTTCTCTGCGGGAGATGCGTAGTGCCCCCCCCCCCCCCCCTCACTTGTACCTCCTGGCGCTAGCTTTCCCGCTAGTCAGGTGGCCCCGCTCCTGAGGTTGGTTACTAGCCTAGTCTTTTCCCACTCTATGGTTTCCCCTCTTTTCATCCCCTTCACCCTCTTCTGTGCTTTGCTGCCCTTGCCCCTTCTTTCCTACGTTTTGGCTGCAGATTCAGAGCGATGCAATACAGTCCCGTTCAAAGTTTTTCTCAGATCATTTAAGTCCCTTCGGGTGACCTTTTCACCCCTGTCTCATTTGCTGTTTTCCCCAGCTCGTTCTCCTGGATGAATTTGTCCGTGTCCGCAGAGGTTGTGATAAAGTGCTCCCTGCCCTGGAACGTGACCCAAAGTTTGGTCGGGTACAGCATCCCAAACTTTTGCTCTCGTACAGAGCTGCCTTCACTCTATTGACCCCCTTCCCGATGCGTGGCCAGGTCTGCCCCAATGCCCTGATAAATCCTGATCTGGTGTCCTTCCCAGTTGCAGGTGTTTGTTTGCCTGGCCCAGCGCAGGATTCTTTCCTCGTCCTGGTACCAGTGCATTTTGACGATAATTGCCTTCAGCTGTTCTCCGGCCTTGGGTTTCGGCCTGACTGACCGGTGGGCTCTGTCTATTTCTGGTGCTTTGGGGAAGCTGTCCCTTCCCACCAGGTTTCCAACATGTTCTTGAAATTTTTTTTACTATGTATTTAACAATAGGGAGAATTTATTTGGAAAAGTGACAGTTCAATGTGGTTTTACAAATGCTGTAATGGAAAATATACACTTTCATGTTGTAAGGGAAACGATGACAGATGAAAGGGATTTGAAGGAAATTTGTCAGAAAGATATTCTCTCATGTAAACCAGGGGTTGGCAGACATACATGGTTCACGACAAGGTTAGACATTAATGGGGAAGTTAGGAATACAAGCAGGATCAATTGAACCTTTTAAATTAATGAAACAAGGGAATCAATGGGTGGTACATGATATCATAATTTACCATTCCAATCAGAAATGGAAAAGCAATTTGGATGACGGAAGAATGAGACACGTAACAGCCAGTGATGGACAAAAGACCTTTGTGGTTACTGATGGACTGAGTTGTGTGCTGTTTCTAAGGGACATGAGGAAACTTCTACGGTGCTGCTATCCCAAGGAAGTAAAATGCTTTGGAGGTAGTGGAACACACGGAAAGCGATTATGTTACCTTCCTGAGCAACAACGGCTATGGTTCACGGTAATTGGACTTGAGGAAAAGAAAAGACTCTTATCGACACTGGTCTGAGATATGGATGCATTTACGTGTTGATTTTGGTGCACAATTTGAAATTCCAACACATGCATACAAATGACAAAGATCGGGGATATATGTTAGTACAATTGGATGGGGGGACAATTAACCAAATTATATAGTTATGTTTCAAATGTCAAGACAGGGTGTTCTTGAAAATACAGAAAAATGTGTCATTTGAAACATGGAAGTCTGGCAATATCTGGTTTGAGAGGGTACAGAGAAAGATCCCACAAAAGGTTAATAGCAGCTGCAAAGAGCAGGGTTGTAAAATGCAGATTCTTGCTCACAAACAGGCTTAGCAAACACATAGGTTTCATGTGGTAAGCTAAAACAATGGCTCACACCTTCATGGAATGTAACTATCTCAGGAAGCATCTGAAAAAGCATGGATGAGAGTTTCAGTTGCATTAAGTGACGAATGTTTAAAACAGGCAAGTCTTTCAAGTCATAACCAAGTTAAATTTTAGCATACAGCTAAAAGCAAAGTTTCACACCTTAATTGAAATAAACTCTCTTAGTAAACAGCTGGAAAGGATGGAAGATACCCAGTCGAATTTGGTGTCAATTTTAAAGTGTAAAATTCTATGACCATCAAGTCAATTAAAAGAAAATTGGAGACGACCTGTCTACGAGAAACATCATTTAAGTCAAAATCAAAGGCAAAGTTATGAGCTGGGGACAATTGGAAAATTAAACGATTCGAAATCACAGAAATAAAAGTTAACTATTGAAACCAAAGCATTTTTTAATCAGATCTGAGAGGAGACGATATGCCCAAAATGAATAATTAGTTGTAGTAAGATGTTTACATCAAAGATACTTTTAAACTATCAAAGTGAAACAAGCCCATTTACAATAAAGTCGTTAAAACTTAATAACTCTCAGAAAGAGAATATAAACCCAGGGAGCAGCAGCAACAAGGACAGAGGACAGAGGAAACCAGCAACAGGAGAGAAGGGGAGGAGAACTCAGAGAGAGAGAGAGCTTGGTCATGGGAAAGACAAGGCAAGCAGCCGAGTTTAAACAGTTATACATCTAAGGAAGACTAGAATTTAAACAGGAGTCAGAGTCACCTTAGAATAGCTAGCAGAGCCAGCTCTCACAGCTCGGTGCATGGGAAGAACAGGACACAGCAACCGAGTTCACCAGCGAATACAACTCAAGAAGACCAGATTTTAAGAAGATTGATTGCCAAGGTGGGCTTGAAGCATCCAGCAGCAGCATCCAGAAGCAAGATCTTTTTACCTTTCTGTAAAGAAAGTGTTTGCAGCTTTTAAAAGAAAAAAATTATAATAATAAAATAACTTAACTTAACCTGAAAAAGTGGTTATTAGCTTACTTCACTTCCTTAATAACGCAGGACCCAGGACATCAATGCTATTAAGGGGTAAGTAGGTAAAATTCTTCGGTGAAGGTATGGGTTATACCGGGGGATAACTTGAAAAGATAGTTTGACCTGAATAGCACCCACAGAAGCCTGCATTGGAGTCAGGGAGTGAGAATCCCTGTTCACCATTTAGAATATCAACCTTTTTTTTTGGTATAGGGGGAATTCTAAGAATAGTGGTGAGTTTTAACTTCAAACATTTTGGCCACATAATCCGTGTGGTCCCTGCTTTGGTTCCCTCCGGCAGGCCCACTATCCTTAAGTTCTGGCACTGTTCTCCTGATCCACTATTTTCCTCTTTAGACTTCCCTGCGTCATCACCAACCTCGCTATCTCTGTCTCTAGGGCAGCGATCCAGTTACTCCGATCCATTGAGGCTTTTTCCAATTCTTTGATGGGTGTTCCCCTGGGCCTCCAGTTGTCTCTCTGCCTTGTCCATGACCATTTTAATGGTGGCCAGAGCTCCGTGACTGCCACCTTGATCACTGCCTTAATGTTGGTCTTGATTTCCTCCGTGAGCTCCCTTAGCTCTCTAGTGAGGAACTTTTTCCATCCACCCTGTGGTAAAGGGGAGCCCTATGTGCGATTTGCCGGTCTCCCTCGTTCTCGTGCAGTTGGCACTTTGTCACCTCATGCATCCGTCGTCTCAACTGCTTGTGTCTCCTGGCTTCTGCTGTTTTTTCTTTCTTTGTGTCCTCTGTAGCTACTGTTGCTCGACATCGTCTCAATTGTGTCGTTGTTAGGTACGGTGAGGGGATACTTTTTGCGTTTTAGTGGGCTATTTTCAGTAAAAGAACCTAATTTTGGGTTCTTAGGAGGAGAGCCACCTTTCATGCGCCCACCCAGCATATACCCGCCACCAGAAATCTGAATTTTTAAAAGAAGTATGCAGTGGTGTATTTTCCCAAGCCCTCTACCTGTATGATCCAATAAACTTGTATTATGGTTAACGGAAGGTCAGCTGTTGTCACATTCAAAACCTGGTGAGATACTCCTAACTTCCCACTCCACTGCACATACTCACAGAAAGGTAGGGATAGCAAAGAGAGTTTCACAACAATGTGGTGTAACAGTACAAGAACCACAGAAATGAATATCAGTTCACATGTCTTACAGAGTCAGAGACCAATTCTTTCACATAGCAGCTCAAGTTCATTTGGCTGAAGACTAGAATTGTAGAGTTTGCTTCACAGTTGGCGTGATATTTCAAAATGAAGTAGGTACACAAAGACTGGGTTAGTTCTGCAGGCAGTGGGGGAAAATCTTCCAGAGGAGATGACGTTTTGAGGAGCAGGCTGTTGTTCTGCCTGGAGTTCTGCTTCTTGGGGAAGAGGGGTAGGGGAGAGAGCTTCACCAGTTGGATGTTATGCAGCAGGCTGCCCGTGAGGCCGAAGGTGTACTGTTAAAAGTTAGCAGAAGGCTAGAGACTTGGGTCATGTAACATGGCCCATTAATAGATTATTGAGGCTTAATAATCAGTTTCTGGCTAGAATTCCATTATTCCTCCTTAGGAGAGAGAAAGGTGGTTGATAGCTCAGGTTACAAAAAACAGCAAGTTGTGCTAAATTTATATAAAATGTTAGTTTGGCCACAACTGGCGTATTGTGCCCAGTTTTGAGCACCGAACGTCAGGATGGCTAAGGAGTGACTCCAGAAGACACTTGAGAATGGTCCCAGGGTTCAGAGATTGCAGTTACTCGGATAGAATGGAGAAGCTGCATTTCTTCTCCTTGGAACAGAGAAAGCTCAGAGGAGATTTGACAGGAGATGTGTAAAGTCATGAATAGTTTGGAGAGAGTAAATGAAGAGCAAGTTTCCAATAGTAGAGTCGATTTCCAGAGGGCATAGATTTAAAGTGATCGCCAAAAGAGGCAACATGAAAATCTTTTTCATGCTGAATGCAATTTGGGTTTTGAATGCATTGCCTGGTAGGATGGTGGATACAGATTCAATGGCAGCCTTCAAAAGGGAATTGGATATACACTTGATTAATAAACAAATTGCAGGAACTTGGGGAAAGAGCATGGGAGTGGGCCTAACTGGATTTTTCCTTATAAGAACTAACACAGAATCGATGGGCTGAATGATAGCCTCTTGTGCTGTACTATTCCATGATTCTAATGCGGTCATCCCAGAAAGCTGCTATAGCTTTACATTAGCGTCTAGTTATTTGTTGCTTGTCCAAAGATGTGCAGGTTAGGTGGATTGGCCATGATAAATTGCCCTTAGTGTCCAAAATTGCCCTTAGTGTTGGGTGGGGTTACTGGGCTATGGGGATAGGGTGGAGGTGTTGACCTTGGGTAGGGTGCTCTTTCCAAGAGCCGGTGCAGACTCGATGGGCCGAATGGCCTCCTTCTGCATTGTAAATTCTATGACTCTATGACTATTTTCTTCTGGAGTTCAGGAGAATCTACCTCCTGAAGCTCCCAAAATCACTGTGAACACATGAAAACTTTCTGACGGCTTGTAGATTTCTGATAGTGCATTGATAGCTTACTATATTTTGTGATCTTTTTGTGGGTCTGCTTTAATTTTGCAGGCCTAACAAACAGAGTACAGGTGAAGTGAGTGACTCTGGGGCAACAAATGTCAAACATGGTCTAAATCCAGGAAAGATCTTTATGCAAGTCCATTATCTAAAGGTAAGAACTTTATTTTCTATCAATATAATTCTGCCCAACGATCCTAAAGGTGCTGACTTTGATATATTCAATTGGCATTGATTGCAATAACTCACACCAGTGTTCATCCTTTGGGTAAGGATCAAAATGGAGACAATCACATGAAGGTCTTTCTGTCCGGACAATCATGTAAATTCACTTCTGAACTTATTGGATTGTCAAACTCGGGCCCCCAAAAGGCTGTGGTTGTTGGATCAATTGAAATTTTCAAGATTACTATCGATGGACTTTGTTATACGAGGGTATCAAGGGATATGGCAAAATTACACTAGGCGGAATTGAAGTGCAGATCGGCCAAAATCCTATGGAACAGTAGATCAAGCTTGAGAGCTAAATGGAAGTGGAAATCATGACTATTTTAGCACCCTCCTTTTATAACCATCACACATGTGTTTATGCTGCTCATACATTAGGTATTTTGGAATGAACCTACAATTGTTTTGCCTTCTATTTGAGTACGTGTTCTGTTGCATTTCAGCCTGAGAAAAATTTTGATCTAATTATTAGCAAGCAGAAATTAATGCCCGTTCACATATCACTGAAGCGTTTGGCACAATTCTGTCATCTTTGATCAATATTTTGTTGCATTTGCTTATCATTCTGACCTGTCTATTTGCTACTTCGTGGACTTTTTTATTGTAAGAAGGGGCTGCCATTATTAAACTGAAATATTATAGTCTAATTGGTTCTCATCAATGAATCTGGCATCTGATTTATTATTTTGTGCCACTTGAAGAACTCCGCTTTTATTAAACCCCGTATTTGCATCAGCATATCCATTGAACTAATTACATTACTTCAGCATGTATGTAGCACAGCGTTATTTGATAGTTGTCACGTGGCACTGTAAAGGCTCTTGGTAAATCCTTAGATGTTCCTCAGAATGATTTCTGTTGTGAATTTTCTCACAAGTTGTAGCTTCTAAATGCTGGATTTAGTGAAATGTAGAATTTATAAATTTAATAGTATCAGGACTCGGGAGAAATAAACTGGATTAGAGCAGATGCAAGGTTTGTTTGTTGCATCAAAGGCACAATGCTAAGTAAGTGCTAATTATATTTTTAAACAGTTGCCAAAAGAAAAAAATAATTGTTCAGTCCTTTGAGTGGAACTATATATGGGAAGATAGTAAGAATTAAAACCATAGTAGGAACTCTGTTTGATGTGTTGAAATTTTATCTAATACTTTTGTAATAGATATATATATATATTTTTATATATATGCTGCATGTAATGTAGTTATTACCTTTTATTTAGATCTACAAAATTGAGTCTACAAAATTGAGAGGTATGGACAGGGTGGATAGCAACAAGTTTTTTCCAAGAGTGGGGGTGTCAATTACAAGGGGTCATGATTTCAAGGTGAGAGGGGGAAAGTTTAAGGGAGATGTGCGTGGAAAGTTTTTTACGCAGAGGGTGGTGGGTGCCTGGAATGCTTTTCCAGCGGAGGTGGTAGAGGCGGGTACGATAGCAT
The DNA here is from genome assembly GCF_902713615.1 of Scyliorhinus canicula. Classification (NCBI taxonomy): domain Eukaryota; kingdom Metazoa; phylum Chordata; class Chondrichthyes; order Carcharhiniformes; family Scyliorhinidae; genus Scyliorhinus; species Scyliorhinus canicula. The sequence goes on along the minus strand of NC_052153.1, from coordinate 79,667,852 downwards.
AATTTAAGATGCATCTAGACAGATATATGAACGGGCGGGGAACAGAGGGAAGTAGATCCTTGGAAAATAGGCGACAGATTTAGATAAAGGGTCTGGATCGGCGCAGGCTGGGAGGGCCGAAGGGCCTGTTCCTGTGCTGTAATTTTCTTTGTTCTTTGTTCTTCTAGATGTCACGACTAAGATTTTATTTCATCTTCTGATCATTTTTGTTCACAGGGTTATTTTTTGCTTCATTATCTTGAGAACAGAGTTGGACAAAAACCATTTCTGAAGTTTTTCAGGCTATTTGTGGAGAGATTTCATGGACAACTGATACTTTCTCAGGTGTGTTATTTTGTGAGAATTCTTTGTTTATAGATGTCCTTTGTTGCAGTCCAATACTGTAAGCGGGAGACCTGCAGTGACTAATCCCTAAAGCACATAAATAACATAAATAAACACAAATAGCTTTTGTGTTTTACCCATAGAAAAGTGTCCAGCCTGTTCTTAATCTATTTTTCATGATGCTTTAATCAACATTGAGAACTCTGTGGTGTTGGGTGGAGAGCCTTACCTCTTTTTCTTTCATACACAAAGAGCATAAAACCATACACTCACCTGAGGAAGGAGCTATGCTCCGAAAGCTAGTGATTCCAAACAAACCTGTTGGACTTTAACCTGGTGTTGTAAGACTTCTTACTGTGCCCACCCAAGTCCAACATCGGCATCTCCACATCATAACATCATATAGGAGCAGGAGTAAGCCATCCGTTATTAGTACATCAAATACTTCAGTGCTCATATGAAGTGTGAAGTCCAAAAAGGAGGTAGGCAGAGAGCAGGAAATTATAGGCCAGTGAGCTTAACTTTGGTAGTAGGGAAGATGCTGGAATCTATCAAGGAAGAATTAGCGAGGCATCTGAATAGAAATTGTCCCATTGGGCAGACGCAGCATGGGTTCATAAAGGGCAGGTCGTGCCTAACTAATTTAGTGGAATTTTTTGAGGACATTACCAGTGCAGTAAATAACGGGGAGCCAATGGATGTGGTATATCTGGATTTCCAGAAAGCGTTTGACAAGGTGCGACACAAAAGGTTGCTGCATAAGATAAAGATGCATGGCATTAAGGGTAAAGTAGTAGCATGGATAGAGGATTGGTTAATTAATAGAAAGCAAAGAGTGGGGATTAATGTGGGTTTCTCTGGTTGGCAATCAGTAGCTAGTGGTGTCCATCAGGGATCCGTGTTGGGCCCACAATTGTTCACAATTTAAATAGATGATTTGGAGTTGGGGACCAAGGGCAATGTGTTCAAGTTTGCAGATGACACTAAGATGAGTGGTAAAGCGAAAAGTGCAGAGGATACTGGAAGTCTGCAGAGGGATTTGGATAGGTTAAGTGAATGGGCTAGGGTCTGGCAGATGGAATACAATGTTGGCAAATGTGAGGTTATCCATTTTGGTAGGAATGACAGCAAACGGGATTATTATCTAAACGATAAAATATTAAAGCATACCGCTGTGCAGAGACACCTGGGTGTGCTAGTGCATGAGTCACAGAAAGTTGGTTTACAGGTGCAACAGGTGATTAAGAAGGCAAATGGAATTTTGTCCTTTATTGCTAGAGGGATGGAGTTTAAGACTAGGGAGGTTATGTTGCAATTGTATAAGGTGTTAGTGAGGCCACACCTGGAGTATTGTGTTCAGTTTTGGTCTCCTTACTTGAGAAAGGACCTGCTGGCACTGGAGGGTGTGCAGAGGAGATTCACTAGGTTAATCCCAGAGCTGAAGGGGTTGGATTTTGAGGAGAGGTTGAGTAGACTGGGACTGTACTTGTTGGAATTTGGAAGGATGAGGGGGGATCTTATAGAAACATTTAAAATTATGAAGGGAATAGATAGGATAGATGCGGGCAGGTTGTTTCCACTGGCGGGTGACAGCAGAACTAGGGGACATAGCCTCAAAATAAGGGGAAGTAGATTTAGGACTGAGTTTAGGAGGAACTTCTTCACCCAAAGGATTGTGAATCTATGGAATTCCTTGCCCAGTGAAGCAGTTGAGGCTCCTTCATTAAATGTTTTTAAGGTAAAGGTAAATAGTTTTTTGAAGAATAAAGGGATTAAGGGTTATGGTGTTCGGGCCGGAAAGTGGAGCTGAGTCCACAAAAGATCAGCCATGATCTCATTGAATGGTGGAGCAGGCTCGAGGGGCCAGATGGCCTACTCCTGCTCCTAGTTCTTATGTTCTTATGAACACGTATCTAAACATGTTAATATTAATTTTAAAAAGTAGTTTGTTTCCTTGTAGTATGAGTTGTTGGATTGTAATTCCTGTTTGTCACAGTTGTTATTATTTCAAAATTAGGATTTTCTGTACATGTTTATGGAACATTTTTCAGAACTAAAAAGGTATGTAAAAAAAATACTTTTCTTTGCACAGTAAAAACATGGGGTTCAGGCAGGGTGTTGGGAAGGGGCAAAATCATACATAAATGAAAGAAAGATGTCTGTACAATCATTGTAATGCCTTTTTGTTAATGTTCGCTTATTGTTTAGCAAACAAATTAATCTTCTCTAATGATAAAATAATTTTGGTGATACTTGTTTTGATTTATTTATATTGCCATAAATCCATAGAATGATACAGCACAGAAGGAGGCTGCATGTCCTCTCCCAGCGATTTGAAAGAAATAATCTAATTAGTCTCTCTCTGCTACTACTCCCTATAGCCCTGCAATTTTTCCCTTCAAGCATGTATCTAATTTCCTTTTGAACGTTGAGTTTTTCCAGGACCTTGCTGGCAGTGAGTTTCAGATCATCATAATTTGCAGTGTAAAACATCTTCTCATGTTGCCTTAGTTTATTTTACCAATTAACTTTTAGATCTGAGTCCTTTGGTTACCAGTCCTTCTGTTGTTGGATATTGTTTCTCGATGTTTATTCTATCAAAACCCCAGTTTCTCGAATCTGCCCTCATAACAAATCTTTGAGCACTGATACCGTTCCAGTAAATCTCCCCTTTACCCTCTCCGAGATTAGATAAACTTTCGTACCTGCTCCCACCACCTCCCCAGGCAGCACGTTCCATATATTTACCACCTTCTGTGTAAAAAAACTTGCCTCGCACATCTGTTCTAAACTTTCCCCCACACACTTTAAACCTCTGTCTTTCCTAGAATTGGCCACAATACTCCAGTTGTCCCTTCCTAATTTCCTCGAATTGGCCACAATACTACAGGCTGAACAGTGTTTTATACAGGTTCTTTCAAATTTCTTGCTTTTGTATACTCTGCCTTCATTTATAAAGCTAAAAGTCCTGTGTGTGCCTTTGAACAGCCTTCCTGTCACTTTCAAAGACATGTGTACATAGATTAAGGTCTCTCTCTTTCTGCACCCACTTTATATTGTACTATTTAGTTTATATTGCTTCATCTCCTTCCTACCGGAAGTAACCACTTTACATTTCTCTGCACTAAATTTATTTTCTTCTTGTTTTAAATTTAGAGTACCCAATTATTTATTTTTTCCAATTAACAAAGAACAATACAGACAGGAACAGGTCCTTCGGCCCTCCAAGCCTGCGCCGATCATGGTACCTGCCTAAACTAAAACCATCTATACTTACATAGTCCGTATCCTTCCATTCCAACCTTATTCATATATTTGTCTAGATGTCCATTAAATGCCATTATCGTATCTGCTCACACCACCTCCCCAGGCAGTGCGTTCCGTATATATACCACCCTCTGTGTAAAAACCTTGCCTCGCACATCTGTTCTAATCTTTTCCCCACGCACTTGAAACCTATGTCCCCTAGTACTTGACTCTCCTACCCTAGGAGAGAGCATCTGACTATCCACTCTGTCCATGCCACTCATAATCGTGTAGACCTCTGTCACCTCTCAACCTCTGTTGTTCCAGTGAGAACAGATCGAGTTTATCTAACCTCTCCTCATAGCTAATGCCCTCCATACCAGGCAACATCCTAGTAAACCGCTTCTGACTCCTCTCCAAAGCATCCACATCCTTCTGGTAGAGTGGCAGCCAGAATTGTACACAATATTCCAAATGAGGCCTAACTAAGATCCTGTACAGCTGCAACATAACTTGCCAGTTTTTATATTCAATGCTCCGACCGATGAAGGCCAGCATGCCACATGCCTTCTTGACCACCTTATGCACATGCTTTGCCACTTTCAGTGATCGGTGCACATGCATGCCGAGATCTCTCTGCCTGTCAGTATGCGCAAGAGTTGTACCATTTATTGTGTAATTCCTACATGCATTGGACGTCCCAAAGTGCATTACCTCACACTTGTCCACCCAAGACTCCAACCAGTTTATATCGTGCTGTACCCTCTGCCAATCCTCATCACTATCCACAACTCCACCAATTTTTGTGTCGTCTGCAAACTTGCTAATCAGACCAGCTACATTTTCTTCCAAATCTTTTATATACATTGCGAAGAACATAGGCCCCAGAACTGGGGCTGGATTCTCCCTTACCCGGCGTGACGGAGGGTGCCGGCGTAGGGGACTGGTGCCAACCACTCAGGGGTCGCGCCTCCCCAAAGGTGGGGAATTCTCCCCACCTTTGGGGGCCAGCCCCGCGCCGGAGCAGTTTGCACCAGAACACTGGCGCAAACACCCGGCGCCGTCGGAAGCGGGGCTGGCCGAAAGGCTTTCGGCGGTCGGCGCATGCGCCGGCAGTGACGTCAGCGGCCAGCTGCCGCTGACGTCACTGCCGGCGCATGCGCGATGCGGGGTTCTCCTCCGCGTCCGCCATGGCGGAGGCCGTGGCGGAGCGGAAGGAGAAAGAGTGCCCCCACGGCACTGCCCCGCAGAGTGAGCGGGGTCCCCGATCGCGGGCCAGGCCTCCGTGGGGGCACCCCCCCGGGTCCGATCGCCCCTCCGCCCCCCCAGGACCCCGGGGGCCCGCTCGCGCCGCTGAGCCTGCCGTTCCAGAGGTGGTTTAAACCTCGGCGGCGGGAGAAGGCCTCCCAGCGGCGGGACTTCGGCCCATCCGGGCCGGAGATTTGAGGTAAGTTTTTAAAAAATGAAATCCCGCTGGCGCCAGCTGTTTTCACAGGCTGCCGGCGGGATTTGCACAACGCCGGTTTATGACCGGCGGGAGAATTGAAAAACCTGCGGGAGCGGAAATAACGCCGCTTCCCGCCTATTCTCCGACCCTGCGTGGGGTCGGAGAATTTCGCCCCGGATTCCTGTGGAATGCTGCTAGTCACAGCCTTCCATTCAGAAAAGAAATTTAGCGTGGCCATCTTTGGGTTGTGGGGGTGAGACCCACGCAAACACTGGAAGAATGTGAAAACTCCACACGGACAGTGACCCGGGTCCGGGATCAAACCAGGGTCCTCGGTGCCATGAGGCAGCAGTGCTACACACCGTGCCACCCCTCTCTGTCTTAAATTTCATTGGCATATTCCACAGTCTGTGTCTTCTTTAAGTCTGTTATTATCCGTCTCATTGACTACTATATTTCTGAGTTATATGGCATTTGCTAACTTTGAAATTTCATCATGTATTCCCAAACCTAGGCCATTTTTATATATATATAATATATAGAACTGTGGTCCAATGCACCTTCGATTTTACTTCAAGAGCACAAATGGTTTGTTTAAGTGCATGGCACCTGTCCCTTTCTCTTTTTTTGTATGGCACACACGCTTTTAAATAAGAATTATTGAAGATTTTTCATTTTTAAGGATAGCTATATAACCATATACAAAAGTATGTTATGGGCGGCACGGTGGTGCAGTGGTCAGTACTGCTGCCTCACGACGCCGAGGACCCGGGTTCAATTCCGGCCCTGGGTCACTGTCTGTGTGGAGTTTGCACATTCTCCCCATGTTTGCGTGGGTCTCAACCTCACAACCCAAAGCTGTGCAGGGTAGGCCAAGCTAAATTGCCCCTTAATTGGAATTTGAAAAAAAAAGAAACACCACCAACAGTATAAATCATATCCAAAAATCCACCCTCCCAACCTTAAACTAACCCCGCAGCCTCCCTCCCCAATATCTGACGGTAACTAACCTTTAAAAAGGAAAATGAATGCCTCCCATCTCAGGTAGAATCCCACAACCCATCTTCCGGTGACCGTGATGTGCTGAGAAGTCGCACACCAGGTGGCTCTCCTCTCGCGAACCTCAAAAAATAGGCACTTTTTGCCTGAAAAACGGCTGCAAACGAAGCAAATCAACCCCACACCACTAACGAAACAAAAAAAGAAGTAAGGATGCCAAACAGCAGCCAGTCCAGAGGATGTGTGGAGACCAGGAGTGTGAAGAAACCCGTATTTCACCAGAGCGAGAGGAACCGACCCGCCGCACGAGAAGCCCCCCACACCAGGGGATGGATGGAGGATGTTCCTCTCAAGAGAGTTGAGGGGACACCGAGAGGAAGGGCGCGGTGGCCGAAGCTCTGGTGAACATGCAGGCGGACAAAGCCGAAAAGCGACTGGAGGCTCAGGAGGCAAGAATTAAAGATCTGGAGAGGGCTGCAACTGACCAGAGTGATCGGATCGACGCTCTGGAAAGGAGGTGGCAAGGCTGGTAGTGACACAAGGCAACATGAGAGGAAAGGTTCAGGATCAGGCGAACCAGTCGAGGTGCCACAATCTGTGGATCGTGGGTATACCGGAGGGGATCAAAGGTAGTAACCCCACAGATTATGTGGCGCAAATGCTGAGCTGAGTAACCTGGTGGGAAGGGACGAATTCCCCAACCCACCAGAAATTGACAGGGAAAAGCTGAGGGCGATAATTGCAAAGATGCACCGGTACTCGGACCGGGAAAGAATCCGGTGTTGGGCCAGTCCAAAAACTGCAGCTGGGAAGGTCACAAGATCCAGATCTATCAGGACATTGGGCAGACCTGTCCAAGCGCCAGACTGATGGCCGCCAAATCCACCAGCAAGACAAAACAAAGAAAAATTTCTGGTCACCATTAGTAAACCTCCCCACCTCAACCAATACCCCTCCCAGATATTTATGTCGGTATCATGAAAACGAACGATACTCTTCCAATATCCCCAATAATAGAAAAACACTAAACTATAATAGTTACTCCCCCCACCTTTCTCCCGTTGACTAGCTGACTTTGCTGATAGCAAGACAGCCCTCGACCAGGGTAAATACAAGGGAAAAAACTGCTGCCCGCTCCAAGGATACAGAGCAAAACAAAACCCCTCGAAAATCATATTCCCACTCGGAGCCATATATTTCCTGAAACAACACCCCTCGTAACATTAACCCCCCCCCCCCACCAACATCCAAGATGTGAAAAATCATCCCACCCAAGAACAAAGAAATACCTACACATATGAACAAGACATCCCAATACCTCTCCACCCTCTACAATAAAAAAAAACTCACAAAAACACTCGGTTAACTCAAACCAAGCCCATGTTTTTTAACAAAGGCATCCGCCTCCTCCGTGCATCAAAATAATAGTCCTTCGATATGTAAGTTACTTGAAGCCTCACCGGGTACTCCACCCCAAACTGAACTCCAAGCTTATAGAGGGTGGCTTTGGCCTTGGACATGAGTACACCCTCCCCATCATCTTCCCAAACATCTTCGAAAAGTACGCAGTGGAAGTCGGGCCTTCCACCCACTTTGTCAACCCCACGATTCTGAGGTACTGCGTCCTTGAGCGGTTTTCGAGATTGTCAACCTTAGCCCTCAGCATCTTAGTCTTGTCGGCCACCAGAGAGATCTGAGCCTCCGACGAGGCAATTTTCGTGTCATGCTGTGACAAAGCTGTTTCCATGCCCTTCAGCACTGTACCATGCTCCTTTACCTTCTTGGAGGCTTTCTCCAGCTTCAACCTTATGGGACCCACAGCCACCTCGATCGACTTCCGAAGATCCCCACACAACTCTCCACTGCTTCCCGAACTGTTACTTGAATTCCGTCGCTCGTACACCAGCAAGCATGTTGGCTGTAATCGGAGTGGTTGGAGTCACAGAAGCTCTGTGTGCTCCACTGAGGAGCTTTGTGAAGTCGCCGAATCCGTCGCCGAAGTTCTATTTGTAGGTTTCTTTCCCCTGGCCATTCTTGACATCTTTTTAATGTGGGAATCTTATGTTATCTAGTAGATAGGAATTTTGAAAAAAAAAATAACCCCAGAAACAGGACAAAAAAGGCTGAAAATCAGGAACCCTGTCGGGATCTATCTCATTCAAGACCTCTCCCTACATGCCGCTACCGGAAGTCCAGTCGCACACACTTAATATTTTAAAAGGACCCACTTGTGAATCGCTTGAACTGGATCTTTTAGAGTAGCCGCATCGCTGTACATTTTCGGGGGCCAATGAAATGGTCCCAATATTAATCTCTGAGGGACGGAACTGTATATTTCTCTCTACACTGATGAGTAACCATTCACCACCTCTCTTTGTTTTCTGTCCCTTAGCACATTTTGAATACATGCAACCACTGTTCCTTTAAACCTCATGGGCTTCAATTTTGCTTTCAAGTTTGTTGATATAAATTATCAATAACATATTCAAACAGCATATTCACAACAATACTCTAATCACCCATTCCATAATTTCATCAAAATACTCAATCATGTTAATCTAATATGATTTGTCTTTAACAAATATGACTTTTGTTTATTAACCCATATTTAACCAAGTAGCAATTTATTTTCCCGAGATTGTTGTCCCTCAAAATTTCCCAACAATGATGTTTGGCTGAGTAGCCAGCAGTTGTTGGATTTATCGTTCCCTTTTTTTTTTGAATGGGGGTGTAACATTTGAAATCCTTCTGTCCTTGTAGCGTCATGGAGCATGTTAGACCAGGTCCCACTAAGGGTTACCTTTAGCAGTCTGTGATGTCATAGTCATACAGCACAGAAAAGGCCCTTAGGTCTATTGCATCTGTGCCAACCAAAAACAACCACCTAACTATTCTAATCCCATTTTCCAGCATTTGGAATTGCAAGTGCATATCTAAATACTTCTTAAATGCTATGAGGATCTCTGCCTCCACCACCCTTTCAGGCAGCCAAACTCTCACCCCCCTCTGGGTAAAATTTTATTCCTCACATGCCCTCTGAACCTCCTGCCCTTACCTTAAAGGCAATTATACGAAATGCCTTCTTAACCACTGTATCCACCTGCTCTACTATCTTAAGGGACCAATGTACATGCACACCAAGGTCCCTCTGATCCTCGGTGCTTCCCAGGGTCCTGCCGTTTATCATATATTCCCTTGCCTTCTTTGTCCTGCCCAAGTGCATCACCTCATACTTATCGGGATTGAATTCTATTTGCCACTTATCAGCCCATCTGACCAGCCTGTCTATATCCTCCATTAATCAAAGGCTATCTCACTCACTATTTACCACTTATTTACCACCCGATCAATGCCATGGAAAGAAGTGACATACACTCATGTGATCTGGGACTTGAGGAAAGTAAACATGTTCAGAGTTAGATTAGGCTGATCTCATAACTGGAAATAAGTTACAATAAGTTGAGAGTATTTTGGAGCTAACAGTCTCAAATAATTTATTGAAACAACTCCAACCCAACAACACAATAATAGTTTTCTGGCATCACTGTCATAGTTAAGAAGGATTGGAAGATTATGGCCAAGTCCTCTGCAATTTCCACCCTTGCTTCCTATTGGAATGCATCCCATCAAGATCAGGTGACTTTTCTATTTTTTTTAAATAAATTTAGATTACCCAATTATTTTTTCCAATTAAGGGGCAATTTAGCGTGGCCAATCCACCTACTCTGCACATTTTTGGGTTGTGGGGGCGAAACCCACGCAGACACGGGGAGAATGTGCAAACTCCACACGGACAGTGACCCAGAGCCGGGATCGAACCTGGGACCTCAGCGCCGTGAGGCGGTTGTGCTAACCACTAGGCCACCGTGCTGCCCTATGACTTTTCTATTTTGAGTGTTGCCAAATTTTTAAGTTCCTCTTTATTTTTATCCTATCCAATTTCTCTACTAGCTCTATTACTGTGACATCACAGGAGTCCCCTTCTTTGGGTAGACAAATACAGAATACACATTTAATACCTCACCCATGGCTTCTGCATCGACAAGAAGGTCTCCCTTTTGGGCCCACCTTTTCTCTTGCTACCCTTTTATAGTAAGAAGTCTTATAACACAAGGTTAAAGTCCAACCAGTTTGTTTCAAATTCACCTGAGGAAGGAGCTGCGCTGTGAAAGCTGACAATGTTCTCTGCAGAATTATGAACCTGACATTTATCATATAACTGCTTTATTTTTTAAAGTAAGAAGTCTTACAACACCTATGGGTGTGATTTACCGGCTGTTCATGCCGGCGGGAAATTCCGCCCACATTTGTGCATGGATTTCCCGGTGACAAGGGGTACTGTCTACAGGAAATCCTGTTAACAACTGCGGGACCGTTGGATCCCGCTGGCGGGCCGTCTCCCCGCCATAAAGCACACGGCGGGGTGGTTGGTAAATCCAGCTCTATATCTTAATCATCCAGAGAGCGCAGGTTTTGGATGCCATTCTTTTACCCATTGTGGGAATATGACTAGTCTGTACCTGAACTGGTATTGTTTAGAAGACCTTGCATTGCTCCTTTACAGTTTTATCTGCCATCTCTGATGCCAGTCCACCAGGCGAGGTACTCTTTCAAATCAATAAGTTCCCCCATCTCCAGTTCTGTACTTTCACATTTGATTTTTTTAAAAATCCTGTTCTAGACACATTCTAAATGTAATATTGTGATAACTGTTTCCCAAATGTTCCCCCGGAAACATAAATATAAACAGAAAGTGCAGGAAAAACTCTTCTTCAGAACTGGAAAATGTTCCACTTGGCCACCCATTCCCCAGAACTGGATCCAGCACAGCTTCCTTCCACATTGGGCTGAAAATCACTGATCAAGCAAGTTCCCCAGTAAAAATTCAGGAATTTCTCCCACTCTTTAAAAAAAATTCATATCAGTTGACATTTTACTAAGATTTCTCCTTTTGCTTCATTCACCATAGTCCAGGACTGTCCATGGAAGCTATTTATCAAAACTGGCTGGATGTAGCAGGAATACCAAAGGTAATTTCTGTTTTGTACCGATTAGTAGTAACCAAACTGCTTGTATTTAGATTGATAAATGCTGTGTTTATACCTATTCTATTTTGGCATTTACCAAAGATTGAGTGCAAATCAATTAATTGAAAATATATTCTGTGGAATGAAAATTCAAAAGCAACATACAAGTTAATTTAGTATTTATTAAGGACTTTACAAAAGAAATCTATCTGTTATACAAATTAATGAATAATTACGGAAAAGGTGAAAGGCAATGGTAAATTTCATAGACCACAAAAAGTATTGAAGCAGTGCAGGAAAGGTTATTAAAATGTTACCAGACTAGAGAGATTGCAAGCATTAGGAAAAAGGGAAGAGGATGAAACCCTTTGGGGGAAAAAACTTTAGAGGACGCCTGATGGTTTAGGGGCTGGTTTAGCTCACTTGGCTAAATTGCTGGCTTTTAAAGCAGACCAAGCGGGCCAGCAGCACGGTTCGATTCCCGTACCAGCCTCCCCGGACAGGCGCCGGAATGTGGCGACTAGGGGCTTTTCACAGTAACTTCATTGAAGCCTACTCGTGACAATAAGCGATTTTCATTTTTTCATTTCATTTCATGGAGGTCTTTAAAATAATGAAGGAGTTTGGCAGGTTGGATATGGGGGAAACTATGTCAACTTGTACCTGAGACCAGAACAGGGGAGTATAAATATAAAATAACCACTAACATAAATAAATAACAAAGGAGGAATCTCTTCACATAGGAAGTGATGAGAATGTGGAGCTTGCTGCCAGTAGCTGAGGCAGATAGGCTTGATGCCTATCTGAAGGAGAAGGGAAACAATGGAAATGAGGTGGGCTAAGAAGAGGTAGTTCGAGTGGGCTTACTCTTGGTTTAAAAACTGGCATGGTCCAGTTGGCCGAATAGTCATTTTATATGCTATGTATTCTGTGTAATTCTGTTCAATAGCGTTCAGTAATAATACTGTGGAAAAACAACCAGAAAAGGAAATGAAAAAAAAAATGAAAATCGCTTATTGTCACGAGTAGGCTTCAATGAAGTTACTGTGAAATGCCCCTAGTCGCCACATTCCGGCGCCTGTCCGGGGAGGCTGGTACGGGAATCGAACCGTGCTGCTGGCCTGCTCGTCTGCTTTAAAAGCCAGCGATTTAGCTCAGTGAGCTAAACCAGGAAGGATTGAATGCAAGTGTAGAATGTGCCTATTTCGTGATGACAATTATCTTGGGGTTTTTAATGTTATTATTTTAGATTGAGCAAAACACCTTTTAATCTTTGAAAGTAAAATGCAATTTGCGATTAAATTTGAGCAAAATCTGACAGAAAAAAGAGATTAAACAGTGCATTTCAAAAACATGGTTGATTTATTCAGTTTCCTGCAATATTGATTTTGTGAGAATTCAAAGTGGAAATCTTGAGCAGTGTTTATTTTTCCTTGCCCGACAATCACAGCAATCAGATGTGTTTCATTCAAGTGGCGGGAGGGTTTGGGGGCATTTGCCCCTGAACAAACAATCACAATGGCAAAATTACCCCACCCGAGAAAACGCTCCCCCACCCTCCACAATAACCACATCTTCCCATCTCTTGTCATGCTCTCATCATGCTCCTCCATCTCCCATCAACGTTCAGTTCGTCCCTGTTTATGGTCTTGATGAAGTCATTGGCCTTCTCTGAGGTTTCCAAATAGTACTTCTGGCCTTCAAAAGCCACCCTCAGTTTTGTTGGGTACAATACCCCAAATCAGATCTATCTTTGGTATTGTTGAACCCGGCGTGCCTTACGTCAGCTCTGCTCCAATGTCCTGATGGATTCGGACCCTATTCCTCTCCCATTCACAGTTCCTCTTCTCCCTGGCCCACCTCATGATCTTCTCCTTCTCTACAAATCTATGGACCCTCACAATATCGCCTATGGCAGCTCCTCCGCTTTCGGTTTCTGCCAGGAACCATTGCGTGGTATCCAGCTCCACGGTCCTGTCCAATACCCCCTCCGTCACTGGCCCCGCCAGCATACTTGAGACGTATCTCATGGAACTCGTGCCTTCCACACTTCAGGTAAGCCAATGATACGCAGGTTCTGCCTTCTGGATCGGTTGTCCTACTCTATCTTTGCCCTTAGCGACTTGTAATGGTCCCCCAGGAACTCAGCCTCCAACGCCATCACCCGATGACTGTGCCTCCAACACCACCACCCGATCACTATGATCGGACATCACCTTCTCCATCTCCCGGATCTGCGACCCCCGTGCCTCCAGACACTTCTCGACTCTCTCCATCAATCCTTTCAAGGGTGCTACCGCTTCCTCGATGGCCTTCGACTGATCCGCATGCATCTCCTTTCACTGCTGGTGGAACATCTCTCTAATAAACGGCATCAACTGTTCCATCTGGGGTTTTCCAACTTGCAAAACCCTTCTCCCCCTCCACCATCTTCCCAATTGCTACTGCGCCACAGGTCTCCTCCAGTTCCTTGGCCAGGGTTTTAACCTTTTCTGTCGGGTCTGGTAACCAGCAGACATGCCACTGCTCGGGGTACTTCTCCTTCACACCTTCAGCTACACTTTCCTGTCGCAGTTACCCCGCTTTCGGGTAAAAAGAGCTCAAATCAATACCTTTGAGCCGGAGCTGCCCTGTGTGCGACCACTCACTCCATGGCTGCCACCGGAAGTCAATTTGGCTCCTTCCCAGAGTTGATAGTCCATTCCAACCCTGGCATTAGAGTCCCCAAGGAGGATGATCTGATCATCTTTAAAAATGTTGGAGAGTATGGTAGCCGTGATGTGGAGATGCGGGCATTGGACTGGGGTGAGCACAGTAAGAAGTCTTACAACAAACGCCAGATTAAAGTCCAACAGGTTTGTTTCGATCACTAGCTTTCGGAGCACTGCTCCTTCACCTGAGAAAGGAGCAGTGCTCTGAAAGCTAGTGATTTGAAACAAACCTGTTGGACCTTAACCTGATGTTGTAGGACTTCTTACGGAGGGTATGGTGTCCAGGGTGGAGCAGAAGCTTTCTTTGCGCTCATCATGAATGAAATGAAATGAAAATTGCTTATTGTCACGAGTAGGCTTCAAATGAAGTTACTGTGAAAAGCCCCTAGTCGCCACATTCCGGCGCCTGTTCGGGGAGGCTGTTACAGGAATCGAACCTTGCTGCTGGCTGCTTGGTCTGCTTTCAAAGCCAGCGATTTAGCCCTGTGCTAAATAGCCCCTCATTGGCATCAGGGATTAGGGCATCGGCACTCATGACCATTACCAGCTGGTTCTTGACAAGTTGTAGATGGAGAGTCATGAGACGGTCATTGATGCCGACAGAGAGCTCTGAGAGTCGGTGGATGAGTTTGTTCGTGAAGGCAAATCCAATTCCATGTGTCCTGGGCTGATCCTAGGGCTTTCATCTCCAGGAGAAGGTGTAACCACCACCAGATTCCTTCAGCTGCCCTTTGCATGCTCTTCGGGTCTTTTGCAGGGCAGCGACATCAATGTTGGAGTGCCTGAGTTCATGGACAACAAAGGCAGTTCTCCAATCCGGTCAATTGTTTTGCTTGTTATCCATGAGGGTTCATATATCCCAGGTTCCAAAATTGAGTTTAACTTTGATTTTCGGGCTGCAGGTAAATGAGCGTTTTTCCAGCCAGCGATGGAACAAACTATTTTTAGGGCAACTTTTCTAGCTCTTTCCCCATGTGGGATGAAGAGTGCATCCTGGAGAGGGTGCTCAGTTGTGAAGAAATGCTTTCCTATTCCTAATCCAAGAGCCCCATATGATATAATGGCTAATTGAATTACTGACAAACAACCCTGAAACATATTTCAGCAGAAGTCAGCAAGGTTGAAAATAAATTGCGAAGTAACCCTTATCCTCAGCAAATTATCTCCTCACAGTAGTGCAATTTTGAAGAATTAAGGGATGAAAGCAATCAAAGGTACACCCCTACCGCATACAAGATTATCAGCGCTGTCATCAATCTCTCGAAACAAGAATGGTGTCTGACAGACTTCATGATTTGTGTCTCCTCGGATTACTCAGCAAGCCAATCGTGGAACCGCAGGTCTTTGCCCAGAGAGGACAAGGGTGGCATGGCAGAACAGTGGTTAGCACTGTAGTGCCAGGGACCCGGGTTCGATTCCTGGCTTGGGTCACTGTCTGTGCGGAGTCTGCATGATCTTCCAGTGTTTGTGTGGTTTTCCTCTAGGTGCTCCGGTTTCCTCCCACAAGTCCCAAAAGAAGTGCTTGTTAGGTGAATTGGACATTCTGAATTCTCCCTCAGTGTACCCGAACAGGCACCGTAGTGTGGCGACTAAGGATTTTCACAGTAACTTCATTGCAGTGTTATTGTATGCCCACTTGTGACACTAATAAATATTATTATTAAGAGTTGCCCTGGGAAAGGGGGGTTCTTAAGCCAAGGTTCTCTGTCTCCCCTTCCACTTCTGTTGCTACTCCTCAGCAGAGTCTATGCAATCAGTTTACAACTGTTTTGAGGCTTTCTGGAGGAAGCATTGCCTCATGGCACACCGTTTGTGGCAAGCTCCTCCCATGTACAAATGTACATTTTTTCGCTTTTCAATAAAGCCTTCAGAGTGGCCTTAAAAGGTTTTCACAGTCCTCCTTGAGAGCGGGTACCATCCTAAAGTAAAAAGAGGATCTGCTTCGGAAATTGATTACTTGGCCTTGTTATGGACCAAGGTTTAGAGTACCCCAAAGTGTATCATGGAGTTCACCTGACCCACAACTTTTAATAGATTGTGGTTATGGGGAGCATATAGCCCACTCTACAGATGTGGTACAGCAGAAATCTAAAAGTATTTTTTAAAGCAAAACAATGTTTATTCTATGAACTCAGTTAACCTTTTTAAAACATACCGTGAACATCTTAGCAACCATCAATTTAAATACAACCTCCAAAGAATATAGCACTCTTAAGTAATCCTTAAACTTTCCTTTTAACATCCAAAAGACAAAAAGAACCCTTTGTACAGAAAGACATCAGGTTTAATTTCACTACTGAGAACAGTTGAAATCACCAAATGGACATCCATAAACTTGCAGAGATTCATACACATCCTGCTATGATCGCAGCTTCTCCAAAACTAAACACACCCTGTAGCTGCAAGCCCAAAGTGAAACTAAAAGTTGACAGACAGCCCAGCTCAACCCACACTCTGACATCACTGCAGTAATAAACACCATTTCTGAAAGGGACACCCACTACTGCTATTCTATAAAAAACACCCATTTCTTAAAGGTATTCTCACATGACAACCTACAGATGCAGTGTCCAGGTCAATGGAGCTGAATTTGAATGATCGTGGTTGCAATGCTGGAGGAATTGACTTCAGTGAGGATGTTGGAATTTGTTGATTGTATAACAGTACTGTAAAGTATGGGAAGGATGATCTGGAGAGCTTTATTCCCTCAATTCTACCAAGCCAAATCCTATTCTTGCATCCTGTTGTCCATCTGTGTTAGTTATATTGGATGATAATCACAAGTGGAAATAGAAGTCAATTTTCTCCTCAGTTTTGTGGCATCTCTATTGCCATCCCACAATTACAGGCGAGGAAGGCATTCTGACTGATCTTAGTTTATCTATTCTAGGATAATTCTCAGTGCACCATTACAACTTCCAAGTGGTTGTTAAATGATTAGGGTTTTTATCTCCATTACTGTATCTAGGGGAACATTGCATGTGTTGGTCATTCTTTGTGTCATGGAAAGTTTTCTGATTATCCATCCCACATTTTCCTTTCATTAGCTAGGATGTATGGTTTATTGAATGAATTTCACAATTTAAAGTCAAAGAATTTTCTGGATTACGTTTTCCATTTTGTTTAATAAAGTTCTTTAAGGGCATTACCCAGGTGCCTCCTTTCAAAGCTGAAAAGTTTAAATTTCACCAGCATTTACTGATAACTCAGACCGTTGCTACTAAATATCAGCCTTGTGGCTGTTCTGTGCTTAAATGCACTCAGTGCATGAGTACCTTCATTTTATCTTAGTAAGCAGAACTGGATGCAGTACTCAAGATCTGACTAAGGCACTACATTAAGATCTCTAGATATTGCATGCGACAGAGAAAGAAATGAGGTGAATTCCTCATATTAGAAACAGAAAGAAAGAAAGACAGTGGAATAGGAGGAAAGAAAAGATGCAAATAAAAGTAAGAAAGTTAAAACGTAAAAACTTTGAAGGTTACCCATGCCACGGGTGGTTCTAACGAACTAACAAACTCTTATATAGATGACTAGTTTACATTAATCTAGCAACCATCTTGGCTTAATAATCTTCATGGCGCAATGTAATATAATTCTTATCTGGGCTTCATAACCATACAGCTTTTCTATATGATAAGGATCAAGAGGCGTGAAGCGATTCACTGTCAGATTGCACAACCAGACATTTCTCAAGACATATGTTGTTGAAAAATATGCATTGAGACAGCGCATACTGACTTTTGCTAGATTTGTTTGGGGCATGCTTTGAGACTTCATCTCATTTGGCCATGTTGATCCTGATGTTTGCTGACCATCTGATTTAAGAAAAGATTAATATCTTGTTAGTTATCTTTCACAAGCCAAAAGCATAATGTTGTGTTGCATCTTATTCATTCAATGGAATCCTGTTGGCCTGAGACTTACAACCAGCTCTATTGAAACTGAAGTAATAGATGCAATTACCATTGCATCTGGTACACACAGGCATATTGATTTCACACTTTTTTGGGCTTTACATTTGTTGAGAAATTGGTATTTTCCATTGAACAGTCCATAGATAGTAGTGTGGCCTGTTCTGTTGGCAGCATTTATCAAAATAGTTTCCTTTATTTGGAACTCCAGAACATAGTGTAATATAGTCTGTTTATTCCAATAACAATATGTTCAAAGCAGAATATTGTGATTAAATACATAGCTGTGGATGAAAGAAAACCTCGCTATCCATGACTTAGTGCCTAATAAAGGACGGTTATGTTCAAAATTAGCCCTGTAACACAACGAGATCAATGCCTCTGTCAGTATTCCTCAAATTGTTAGTGGTGTTGGTAAGAAGAGAAAAATTACCGTGAACACCAATGAGCATTTGTTCTGTAGTTTAACCCAGCTGATATAAAATGAAGCAGGATGAGTGGAGTGTTTTTATTGTCCCATGCAATGTGATATTGTTAGTGCATTGCTACTGATAATTCAACTGGTGTCTGCTTAGCCCTACTTCTCATTTATTTCTAGTCCTTGCTAGAAATTGGTGCCTCCAGGCTTCACTGTCTATCCGATGTTCACCAAGTTATATTTGATGCTGTTGTTCCTTTATTGCAGTCCTTTTTTAAAAAAGGCAGAAAATGCTATGATTACTGTATCCCAGCTTCTGTCCAGTAAATTAAATGACTATTAAAATAGAATTATTGAACAGAACTATAGCAGTTCTGTTTATCTGACTTTTACTTAGCAACCCCCTAATTCAAATCAGGAGCTCACATTGTGTGAAGCTGCACATCCAATTACTCTGTGATGCAGCATTCATAAAACATAGTAACATCCCGTCTTCCCAGTGTTAGATTTTGGGGGGGTACGCCAAAGATGTGCTGGGGAATTCTCTCAGAAGTTCCCAAATAAGCATTTGCACCACAATTGTCCAGAAGTGCTAACGTCTTGAACAATTGCACTGTGCTGGGAACCATCCGACAAAATTATTTAAATCATTACCTTTGGTTAGCTCTGCCAGGGTTATGCTAATAGTTACTCAGAAAATTTTAGAAGAAATAAAACCACTTCTAACTTCTGTGTAACTATTTTATATATTCAGACCCACATGGGACTCCCGCCACACTCGCGGCCCTACAGACGACTCCCCACCAGCCACCCCGCCCCAAGCATCCCCTTCACCGCCCCCAGCAACACTCCCACCCACCCCCCACGCCCCCCTCCACAGTGTTCCCTACCCAAACCCGACCCACACGTATCACAGATGGACATCTCCCCCACCAACCTCCAAAATCCCATCCACTTACCTTTGATATGACATCCTAGACTAGGGTGCAGTCAATTCAAGCTTCCCATTCACCTGGGTACGATACAATTGGATTAACCAATAATTCTTAGAAAAATACCCAAAGTCTTTGCCCAATAATTATAGTCAACAGGTTTGTAAATTTAAACATAATTAAGTTAATTAATAACAATAACTAAATATGCAGCAATAAAACAGGTGAACTGTTATCTAATTGTTAACCCCCCCCCCCGCACTTAAAGTCACCCCACCTTCTACACACACAAGGCACACAAGTACAGAGGGAAGAGGGGGTAAAATAATGATAAGTAAAAGCTGAGAGTCTTTATTTCAGATAGTTGTTTCTAACACACTTTCCTTCAAACTAGGCTTTTAGGTTGAGATTTCTGTTTTCCAGTCTGTAATGGTTTCACTGTAGGTTCATTCAGGTCTCTGCAGTTTCAGGAACACAGCAGCTTTTCTGGAAAAAATCCAAGAGAGAAACAGAGAGAGAAAGAGAGCAGGTCACTTCCCATGAGTGTCCAGGGACCCAACTCTGCTTTCCTTAGGTTTCTGGAATCACCCCACTCAGGCAGAATCCAATCACCACCTGTTTTTGGGCAAACAACCAATCTAATCAAATCTGACCTCATCTCTTGGGTGCCACAAAGTCGGAGTTTTGCTGCTCAAAATCTAGCACCATATACTATGTTGAAACTTCTTCAATTCCTCATTCTCTCTGCTGCTTGACTTAAAGATACATGCCCATTAAACATCCATGGATCAAAATGATAATGGCACAAAATAAAGGGGAAGTAAGGGAATCAACAGGAAGGACCCTTATACCATGAACATTTACCTTCTCACTGGCATGTTATTTTCAGTGTGATAGACAAAATCTGGATCTGGTAAGTGGATACGGAGTGACAGCCCGATGCTGATTGCCATTCCCAAGGAAGTTATAGCCCATCGTGAGACACAATACAGTTCAGCTCTCAATATCTACCAGTTGTGCCAAAGCATAATTTGTGCAGGTCTGATTCTCATGGCTCAGAGAATCATGGGGTGAAATTTCATGGCCCCTTCTGTTGGTGGAATTATTTGGGCCCACTGAAGTCAATGGACTTTTATGCGGCCTGCCACTTTTTCCATCCTCACGCCTGCCACGACAGGGCCGTAAAACTTTGCCCATGGGCAGGGAAGGATTGTTGTAGATAGACTTGATTTCAAATATGCATAATACAATATAGTGCAAAAAAAATGGAATGAACTGAGTGGTAAAGTGCATTTACTTTGATTTTATAACAGATTATTCTAGATAGTCTGGCTGTTCAGGATAACTGCAAACTTTAAATACTGTTGGCCCGTGTGCTTTCAACTGCCAAGCTCTGGAATTCCCTGCCAAAATCTGTTGTTGGAGAAACTGCAGCACAATAAATTAGATTCAATTTACTCTATTGTTAATAAATATACATATTGTTTATATATTGATTTAACTTTCACGTAGCAGCTATTAACATATTTCATCAAAGAGATTAGCACGGGTGATATACATAAAGCTACGGAATTTCACAGTAAAGTATGCGATCAGGGCGAAATTAATCGGAACCAAAATGGTATATTAAAGTGAGTAGAATGCTTTTTTTTAGCGTTTCAGTGGGCACAGTGTGTTTGGACGCTTTATTGAATATTAACCTTCGTCGCTTGAATGCAAAGTCGGAAAAGTATTTAATGTATTTGTGTTAACTTGCCATGTTGGCAGCGCTGAATACAAGTGTTCTGTTATTGTGTAGCCTGACAGCGGTTAGCTGGGGCAGTACGTAAGTTATGTTTGGTATCCGAAGGACAATGAGGCTTTTGCTGGCTGAATGATCAATGTTGGATCAAGTTCAACATTCCAGCTCCCACTCACCGCCCACCTACACACGGGGCGGTGCCACACGAAACAACGGTGGGCGGGGGTGGTAAGAAGCTGTAATTTCGTCCCCACCCGAGCGACTCTGCTTTATTTTTGAATGGGCGTTTGGAACTCCGCCTCCAGTAGGCTCCGAGGGAGTTAGACAGTGGCCCGGGGACTGGCAGTGGGATGAGCGCTGCTCCCGCTCGCACGGCTGGAACGTTGTGTCAGCGGGAGGAGAGCCCTCGCGCCCCCGCACAGAGCGCGAGCGGCACGGGCAGCGGCCACGTGCAGCACTAGTCCGTACACATCCTGTCCAGGAAGAAGCCGCCAGCCACTGATGGGAAGGAAGCAACAATGTGAACTTTTATTAAAGAGGGGGGGGGGGGGGGGGGGGGGGGGTAGAGAGAGAGAGAAAAAAACATGGTCATCATTAGCTACGGCAGCTGCTGTAAACCTCCCGATGTTCCAGTTGGAGGCGACCCCGAGTTGGTTCCTCGGTAATTTGCCTTGGGAGGGGAAGGGGAGGGAGCTAGTTGGGTGTGGGCTGGAGGGGAGAGGGAGAGAGAAGAAGGTGGTTGTGAAGACTGAGAGCAACATGATGGGCAGAGCAAGATGATGGCGCTGTTACAAACCGGTTCTGGTACTCGCTGCCTGTGGAACGCAATCAAAAAGGGACGTGAGCAGATTAAATTTTGACCTAAACTAAAATTCCTGTTCCTTGAAGTTTGAAAATGTGAAATTCCAGATTTATTTTTCACCCTTTTTTAGCCCCTTTTGGATGGCACTCTGAAATGGACAGAGAATCGACTGGTTCGTGAAGTGCAGGATGAGGTGAGGGATGGTGATGTTCCGCGCGAGTGGCTGTCAAATTGTAACTTGGAGATTTGACAAGTTCTTTTAATGCATCTCAAACACCGTGTTTTAGCTCCTATTTTTATTTTAAAAATACACCAACGCTTCGGAAGATGCTAATAACGAGGGGAAATGCGACACACACTCGACAAGTTGCTATTCTGCACTTTTGGACTAAGTTCATTTCACATGGTCTTAAAATTATTAGTTATGAATATTTAGTATCATGGGAAGCCTGAAGAACATATTGCCTTAATAGTAAAATATGTATGCGATAAAGTGTGTTGTTTTACTTCAGTAACTACGATTATTAACATTAGGTCGTCAAATGGGTCGAGTTCAATAAAAAGAACCGAAAACGCACACGCACCTGTAAAAGGAAGCGCAGCTGTAAGGACGTGGTGACTTTCAAAGAAGTATGTATGCAAAGCTTACTGGAAAATATTCTTAAGCTTCCTTCATAACTTCTGTTTAAACACTCATGCTTATTTCCAAAGGATTTTTCGTAGGCTGAAAATGTGCTTGAAGGTGGGAGCAAAGCATAAGATAACAGGAATTTTAAAATGCGATTGTAGCTTGTACTTTGTCAGTGGATCTTTTTCAGCTGTGTAAGATGAGGTACTTTTGCTGATGGCTGAAGAGACCAAACCGTGAGAGACAGATTCATACATATGATGTTGTGGGCTATTGTTTTCGGTGTTGGTGCCTATTGTCAAGATACTGCAACCAGTGACCATCACAGTGTCGTATGATGATGTCACCACTTTCTTCTGCTAGTATCTTCAAAATGTGAGAATCGATGTTTGGGTCATGTGTGCAAACATTTTTGAAACCGAGTTGTGGGTGTCGCACTGATCCTCTGCCTCTAGCTACCTTGCCACACATAAGATCCTTGGGTATGTGACCATCTTCAATCCTGTGAACATGCACAAGCCAACAAAGCTGATTCTGCTTGTTGTGTGTCAATATGCTTGAGAGGACTGCTGCATTCAGGATCTTGTCCTTTTGTTTAGTGTGACCAGACACACACATGACACTCTTGTCTAATATTTATGGTTTTCTAGATGCTCATTGTCAGGGAGAACAAGTTACAGGCATGAGGGAAACAGTCCTGGAGTTTCTTTCATCTGAGTTTCCATGTGGCCAACAGTAGCTAGTAAATTGTTGCTTATAATTTGTTCGGTAAACTTGTCTGATATATACTTTTTTATGGGACTATGGCATTTCGGGAAATAAGCAGTTCCAATTAAATGTTTGTTCACCATAAAAGGGAACTAAAGGCAAAGAGACAGATTTAAAATATGCTGTGGAGTTAATGTCTAATCATACCCATTTTTAAATCAATGCAGTATTTTCCTACAATTATTCTGCACTATTTATTTCCTTATCTTTAGATAAGGTTTCGTAGTTCCCATCAGTTTTGGTGTCTTTCTCCCAAGTGGCTACTCTTAATTTCTAAATCTAGGCAATGAGTGGTGTGAGGCTGTTTGACCACAGAAAGCCATTGTAACAAGGCTTAATCTTGTTTTCATCCAATATAGGTACAGATGCATTTTCCAGTAATGATGATTGGTCAGCTTGGTGTTGAATCTTTGGTGATCAAGTGGCATTTAACAAAGTAATTAGAGCACTGAGCTATATTGCAGTCCTTTGGTCAGATCTCAACCTGAGTACTGTAGCTCCTGTGGTCCCAAGAAACAAATAGGTACTCAGGCCATGGAGATGGTGTAGGAAAGGGCCACATGGATCATTCCTTGTGCCAGGGGACTGAATTATAGGACTGGAAAAAATGGGATTCTTCAACTGTGAATGATGTAACTAATTGGAGGCATGATGACAGGCATATATATGCTAGTTACTGGTTTAGAAATAGTAAACCTAGAAATAAATTTAGTTAAATCAAAATAGTGAGCTAAGTAGCTAAAAGTGGTTTAAGGCAAATGCGGGAGCTGTTTCAAGATGTTCTTGAGAAAAATGCCGGCTATCGCCAAATCAGGACAACAAGGGATAAGGTAATAAAGGCTGGCCTGCCCTAACATTCATTTCTGAAGAATGAATTTTAAAGAAGTGCCACTCATATTGTGTACAACAAGCAAGTGCACAAAGAGCAAGACCACTTGGAAATAATGGACTCACTCATCGACTGCAAAATGAAAGCATCTGGTTTAACAGCCTGCTAATAAAGTACATACTTAAAGTTTAAAAAAAAGTTGCACCACTGTCATTTACTTTTTAATGACTGAAATAAACTATCTGATCGGTCTTTTCAACCGCCATAACATCATCCAAAAACACGCATTTTCACGACAGTCACCTCTACCGTACCACTATCTCAATCCCTCCACTAAATTGTCGTACTGCTTATCTGACATAAGTACTGGATGAGTAGAAATTTCTTCAGTTGTGTTGGGAAGACTGAAACCATTGTCTTCAGTGTTCACTCCATCGCACCTTTGGTAATTTGAGGTGATCCAAAACTTTGCTGCCTCTAGTCTAACTTGCAAAAATCCTGTTTACCCATCACCCCCATGTTTGCTGACCTTGACTGGTTCTTGCGTAAGCAATGGCTCGATTTTAAAATTCCCATCCCTGCTCTCTTGTTCCTCTATGGCCTCTACTAAGTATGAGCTCCTCTAAATCTAGCTTTTTGAGTATAAGGGATTTTAATCCTTCCACCATGATGACTGTAACTTCAGCTGCTTAGGTCCTATGCCCAGGAATTCCCTCTCTAAAACTCTCTGCCTCTCTACCTCACTGTTTGCCCTTAAGATGCTCCTTAAAATCTACCTATTTTACCACCCTTTTGATCACCTTCCAAAATTGCTCATTATGTGACCTGATGTCATATTTTGTTTATACAATTCCTTTGAGAGGCACTTGGTGATGCTTTGTTTTATTCAATACCCTAAATATATGAAAGTTGTTTAAAATTGCACTGGTGATCATTAGGTGGTAAACTGTATACCATTTGTGATTAAATATCTGTACACGCAACTCTGACTTTTCCAGCTTGAGAATAATCGGAGTAGCATTCAGAATTCTGCATTAGTACTGCTATGAAAATGTCACCAACGCTTGGAGTATGAACTGTTACTAGATTTCTTTTAATAAATAGGCTCATTGCCTATGATATTTTGGTTTCAACTTGAATTAATAGTAATTTTATTTTTAAATATTTAGTTTTGATAATATGCATATTGAAGGCAGTCAGTGCTAGGGAATGGAACTATTGTCGGTGTCGCGCATGCCTAGGTAAAGCATAACATTGCTGGCTAAGCAAAGCTACTCCTACTCTTCCGCAGCAGCTTTCCTGGACTCCAAGCCCCTGGAAGAGTTTTTACTACTGGGCCAGTGTCATTTTATCCCCTCCTTCTTCCCATATTGGTAAACCTTATGCTCTCAATCAGTGATGGTGAGAAATTAGGGCTCCATTGTGGGTGGGTCCATGCCCATAAGGAACTGAATGCTAGGAAACAGATTTTCTTGTTATTTTTATAACTTAATCTATTTTTGCGATAGCTGTGTATCAGTCATACAAAATTTAACAAATGAAAATGAAATGAAATGAAAATCGCTTATTGTCACAAGGCTTCAAATAAAGTTACTGTGAAAAGCCCCTAGTCGCCACAGTCCGGCGTCTGTTTGGGGAGGCTGGTACGGGAATTGAACCGTGCTGCTGGCCTGCCTCGATCTGCTTTCAAAGCCAGCTCTTTAGCCCTGTGCTAAGTGTATGGATCTAATGGTCAATTCCAGAAGGGGAACTTGGAATGCTGGATCCTACGAGTATTTTTTTGCAATTTGATACAATCTGAGAAAAGTTGTGAAGAGTTGTGGTAGCGTTGACATTGTTGGGCCAGGACAGATTTTTGGTGATGTGTACCCCAAGGAATTTGAAACAGCTAACCATCTCCACCTCGGCACCGTTGTTGCTGACAGGGGTGTGTACAGTACTTGCTTCCTGAAGTCAATGACCAGCTCTTTAGTTTTGCTGGCATTGAGGGAGAGATTGTTGTCACTGCACCACTCCACTAGGTTCTCTATCTCCCTTCTGTATTCTGACTCGTCGTTATTCGAGATCCGGCCCATTATGACCGTATCGTCAGCAAACTTGGTTTTGACGATTTTCTTCAATTGTTCTTGGAATGATAGAGTCCTATCTAGAGTCATTCCCAAGTATGTTGGATTGGGATCATGCTTTAGTCTCTGGCCATCCATGTAGGTATGGAATTCTTTTTGGCACTGGCAATGCGGAGGTGGAATTTGCTGGATGTGGTTTTTGAAGGGGTCAATGTGAAACACCATGTGCTGTTATGTCACAAAGCAAGCTTATGTTATTTTGGAGGGTATCCTAACTGGGAACACTTATTCACGGGGGTGTATTGTTTTAGTTTGTTTGTGCGAGGAGACTAAATAGCCGAGTTGTCAGGTAACAGTTATTCAAGACTATTTATTGGCTGGAATTCTCTGTTGGGTGGGATTCTCTTTTCTTGCTGTCAGTGCACCTCCGCCTGTGGGTTTCCTGGCAGCGTGTGGTGGCTTCAATGGGAAATCTATTGACAAGTGGCGGGAAGATAGCTTCCCACTGCCAACGAACGACGCACCGTCGAGAAACACGTGGCTGGGGAACTGGAAAATCCAGCCCATTAAAGAAAAGAAAAGACAAATACACATAAACCTGACTACTCTGCTCTCGTGCAGTTAATATGTATGGATTATTAGACACACACAGTTTCTACAGAACATACCCCGGGTTAAAAAATATATCCATGATACCTGAACTCTGTACGACTTCCCATGTTCTTCAAACAACATCCAAATTGAATAACCAGCTTTAGTTACCGCACAATGCAGGGATGATACTCAAATCTGGGAACCATCTGTTCCTGGTCCAGGGAAGATATTTTAAAACTGCAGTTACAGAGGTTTTCTGCACTGCCTTGGCTGTCAGAAGTAAAAGCGTGTTTGCTGTAAACCTTCAGGCTTGGTGGTTAGAAACTGGCCTGTCCACTTTCTGAGACTGTTAGAGGGTAACTGCCTTCCTTCCTTCTCGGGGACTGGTCAATTATACCTTTGTTGTTCTTTGATTCTGCCTTCTGTGTATTTGGCTGTCTGCCATCATGAACTTCCGTGCCTGTATTCCTGTGTGACCTTCCCGATCATCTATAATCTGTTATCCTCCGTAAGCTATAAACACTTTTATCTAAACCATCGTTCGAAACTCGTTACCGGGAGAGACGAATACCACTTAAGGCCCTTTGAATACTGTCTATGCTGTCTTCACAGATTCATGACTCTCGTTTGTCAACTTAGTAATGTCTTTGTTAAGGATTTGATTCAGAGTGCAAGCAGTTGCACAGCAGATATCATTAGAATAGTGTTAGGAATAATGTATAACTACTAGCGGGGGATATAAAAACTGATTGTGAAAGTTTCTGTCGGTATGTAAAGAGAAAAAGGTTAATAAAAACTAATGTTTACAGTCAGAAACGGGGGAATTCATAACAGGCATCAAAGAAGAAATGGCTGAGGAACTAAATTCGTACTTTTGTGCTAACTTCACAAAGGAAGACCTAAATAATGTACCAGAAGTTCTGATACATAGTTTTAGTGAGGAGTTGAAGAAAATTTGTATTAGTAAATAAATGGTTCTGCGGAAATTGATGAGATTGGAGGTGGACGAATCTCCAGTGTCTGATAATCTTTACCCCAGAGTATTTAAGGAAGTGGCTGTAGAAATAGTAGATTCATTGGTAGCAATTTTCCAAAATTCTTTGGACTCTGGAATGGCTCCTATAGATTGGAGGGTGGTGAATGTAACCCTGCTATTCAAAAAGGGAAGTTGCTGGAGTTAAGGATTTCATAGCACAGCATTTGGAAGGCAGTGGTGTAATCAGACAAAGTCAGCATGGATTTACGAAAGGAAAATCATGCTTGACAAATCTAGAATTCTTTGAAGATGTAACTAGCAGAGTTGACCAGGGAGAACCGGAGCATGTGGTTTATTTAGACTTTAAGAAGGCTTTCGCCAAGGTCTCACACAGCAGATTAATATGTAAAGTTAAAGCTCATGGGATTACAGGTTCGGTTTTGAGATGGATATAAAGCTGGTTTGCAGACAGGAAGCAAATTGTTGGATTAAATGGGTATTTTTCTGATTGGCAGGCAGTGACCAGTGGGGGATCTGTCCTAGAACGCCAACGATTCACATTTTATATTAATGATTTGGACGAGGAAACTAAATGTATTATCTTCAAATTTTCAGATGATACAAAGTTGAGTGGGAGGGTAAACTGTGAGGAGGAGGCAGAGATGCTTCAGTGGGATTTGGACAGGCTGAGTGTAGGCACATAATAGTAATCTATTGTTGTCACAAGTAGGCTTACATTAACACTGCAGTGAAGTAACTGTGAAAATCCGCTAGTTGCCACACTTTGGCGCCTGTTCGGGTACACTGAGGGAGAATTCAGAATGTCCAATTCATCTAATAAGTACATCCTTTGGGATTTGTGGGAGGAAACCAGAGCACTCAGAGGAAACCCACGCAGCCACGGGGAGAATATGCAGACTCTGCACAGACAGTGACCTAAGCTGGGAATCAAACCTGTGAAGCAACAGTGCTAACCACTGTGCTTGCATGGCAGATGAAGTATAATGTGGATAAATGTGAGGTTATCTATTTCAGTAACAAAAATAGGAAGGCAGATTATTATTTGAATGGGTGTAAATTGAGAGAGGTAGATACTTAGCAAGACCAGTGCTCGTGCATCTGTTGCTCCGGTACAGCAGGCAGTAAAGAAGGCAAATGATATGTTGGCCTTCATTGTGAGAGGATTAAAGCATATGACTTACTGCAATTTTACAGGCCATTGGTGAGGCCACATCTGGAGGATTGCGTGCCATTTTGGTGTCCATATCTGAGGAAGGATGTTCTTGCTATGGAGGGCCATGAGCGGAGAGACTAAATCAGTTAGGAGTATATTCATTGGGGTTTAGAGAGTGAGGGGGATCTGATAGAAACTTACAAAATTCTAACAGGATTAGACAGGGTAGATTCAGAAAGAATGTTCCCGATAATGGGGGAATCCAGAGCTAGGGATCATAGTTTGAGGATAAGGGGTGAACCTTTTAGGACTGAGGTGAGGAGAAATTTCTTCACCCAGAGAGTGGAGAATCTGTGGAATTCGCTACCACACAAAGTAGATGAGGCCAAAACATTGTGTAATTTCAAGATGGAATTCGATATAGCTCATGGGGCTAAAGGGATCAAGGGATATGGTGGGGAAGGCGGGATCAGGTTATTGAACTTGATGATCAGCCATGATCATAATAAATGGTGGAGCAGGCTCGAAGGGCCTGTTTCTATGTTTCTATATGTATATTTGTGCATTAAGAAGGTGGAACATGATTTCAGTTTAATTTAGTTTTGTTTTGTGAGCTTGGGAAGCCTCCTAACAAAAAGGTTAGGTTTTCTGTATTTGTTTGTACATGTGCAAAATAAATGAGGTTTTACAAACCTTGATGGTTTTCAAAGGGGTTAGTAGTTTAGTGATTTTGGGAACACAAACACAGTAGAAAAAAAATCTGCTCCTTCACGAGAAGGGTCCAGTGATACACAAGGAAAGGCAGAAATAAACTTCAAAGTGTATATTTCAGAGAGGGAAGATGGAGTTCTAAGGTGTCTGATAAGAAATACTGCAAGGTTGCTGGGGGTCTGAATTTAGGGATTGCATGTGTTTGCTCTGCAGTTGAAGTAATAGTGCGTTTGGGTATCTCAGGGAGAGATCATAGAATCCCTACAGTGCAGAAGGAGGCCATTTGGCCCATCGACTCTGCACCGACCCTCCAAAAGAGCATCCCACCGAGGGCCACTCCTCCATCCTATTCGTGCAACCCCATAACCTAACCTACACATCTTTGGACACTGAGGGACAATTTAGCACGGCCAATCCACCTAACGTGCACATCTTTGGACTGTGGGAGGAAACCAGAGCACCCGGAGGAAACCCTCACAGACATAGGGAGAAAGTGCAAACTCCACACAGTCACCAGAGGCCTAAATTGAACTCGGGTCCCTGGCACTGTGCGGCAGCAGTACTAACCACTGTGCTAGTGATACTAGCTGGGGGAGAAAAAGCATCCGCCGAATGTTCAGAAATCTACCACTAGAAACTGTGAAAGTTTCTTATCCACTGTCTTCCAGCTGGTGAGACTGCCCTCGCCTGGTTCAATTCTTATCTATTTAATGTCACATGCAGCGGTTTCCCTTTCTGCCCCTGTACTTGCTTTCTTTCAAAAAAACACTTCTTGTTATTTATTTATTTATTTCCCCCCATAAATTTTTAGAGTACCCAATTATTTATTTCTAATTCAGGGGCAATTTAGCGTTCCCAATCCACCTACCCGGCACATCCTTGGGTTGTGGGGGTGAAACCCACGCAGACATGGGAAAATGTGCAAACTCCACACGGACAATGACCCAGGGCTGGGATTCGAACCAGAGTCCTCCGCGCCGTAGGCAGCAGTGCTAACCACCGTGCCGCCCTCAAAACACTTCTTAACACTTACATCTTTGATCATACTTTTGATATCTTATGTGGCACGGTGTCATATTTTGTCTTTTATTGCTCCTGTGCAGTGCCTTAGAAAGCTTTATTCCATTAGAGGTGTTACATAAATATAAGTTCTTGTTATATGCTATGTTTAATGTAGTGAGGCATCCCAAGGTGCTTTACAGGAACGTTATCAAACAGATTTTTATACCAAGTACATAGGTTATTAAGACACATGACCAAAACCTGAGTGAAGGAATTGTTTAAGGAACCTCTCAGAGGAAGATAGCGAGGTAAAAAGGTTTAGGGAAGGCATTCCAGAACTTCGAGGAACTGGCATCTGCAGGCACAGCCACCATCGGTGGAATTACTAAAACCAGGGATGCACGAGAGACCAGATTTGGAGGAGCACAGACATCTCAGAAGATCCTAGGGCTGGGGAAAGTTAGTGATAGGAGGAGTGAGGCAAAGCAGGAATTTGAAAAGAAGTGTGAGAAATTTAAAATGAAAGTGTTGTCGCATAGGGATCATTGATAAATGGGGCTTGGTGTGAATTAGGATAGGCATAGCTGAGTTTTGGAGAAATTTCCACATAATTAAAAGGATGAATATTTTATAACTTGTCATTTTACGTGAGCCTTTTTGCCCTAATCACTTGAGAATACCTTTATTTCTAGTTGAATTAAACCCTAGAACTATGGCCTGATAATTACTGCGGCAGGGTTTCTAAGCAGGGGTATGGACCTCTTGACGGGAAATCTGGAAGTCTAAGTTTTCTAAACGCCGTGGTGTGTTAACTCCACAGCATGCATTCCTTTTTAACAAATTGCCTGTGTGGAAGTGCCTGATGGTCAGGCAGAGAATACCGCAGGAGAGGCCTCAGCCTGGGGCAGGTAGATTTACTGCGACCGTTGTTAAAAATTGCCAGGGGCTCAGTGTTTTGGGTGGAGAAATTACCTCGAGATTGAAAAGAGAGATCTGAATTCAAAAGGAAGGGAGGATCGGTTGGGCTGTTGTAGGGGAGATTTACAGATTTGCTGGGGGAAGCAGTCCTCTTAATCCACAAGAAGTGCCAGTAAAGAACTTAGCCGTCCCATGCAGCAGTCCTTGCTTCCCGTTAGGTTCTGGATTTCTTGAGGAAACCCAGCAAGTTTCTGTTAAAGGTGGAATCCAGATAAAATCTGAGCCATACTGTCTCATTATAATATTTTAGCTACCTGTGGCACACGGTTGTTGTATGTCCTTTGTGTCGTCTACACTCATTCTGGAAGTGAGTGGGCTGAAGGTAGACTGTGTCAGCCCTGAGATTTAATACATTTTAACTTGTCACCCTAACCAGATCTATCTATTCCATGGTAGAAATAATGCCCTCTGTTTCTTCCGTCAAAAAGGCATATTTACTTCAGTTTTTCTATTTGTTTGCCAGTGTGCCTCCAGTCCTGTTTGTTTAATTTATCTGAGGTGCATCAGTACAAGTATTTTGGAGAGATTTTAGGTTTTCATTGCCTGAAAATTTTGTTTCCCTATCAAGCTTCTCAATGAGCTGAGAAATCAAGAGATAATGGATAACTTGGGTACTTCTGTCTCTGTGCCTACCAGTTTGATATTTCCATTTAATATGTAGATAATTATAGATAATTTTCGACCAACTGCTGTTTCTTTCTGTAGAGCTGGATGAACAAAATATTTTAAAGCACAAGTCCCTCTTGGGAAAAGAATTGGTTAACATATGGGCGCATATATTTGTATGAATCAGTTTGATGTTTTGTACACTACTGTTTTTTGGTGATAATCATTATTAACACTCAAATGAACTTCTCTAAGTTTTACTTATAGCTTTAGGCGCAACTGGGAGAAATCACTTGGTCATTATGTCCAGGCCACTTTGTAAACATTGGGCCCAATTTTAACTCTGCATAGGTGAATGGACTTTGGATTCAAATTGGACCTGAAT
Source organism: Scyliorhinus canicula (assembly GCF_902713615.1). Classification (NCBI taxonomy): domain Eukaryota; kingdom Metazoa; phylum Chordata; class Chondrichthyes; order Carcharhiniformes; family Scyliorhinidae; genus Scyliorhinus; species Scyliorhinus canicula. The sequence goes on along the minus strand of NC_052153.1, from coordinate 79,635,571 downwards.
GTGTCAACTTGTTAATATCCACTTGATGATTAATTTTCACACCTGTGAATTGAATTCTGCTCATAAGGGGAAAAGGGTTTACTTTCAGTTTTAATGCACAAGCACTCTCTAGAATTCCAGTACCATTTGTCATGTGTGTGCAATCTGAACAAGGATCTTTGGTATTGTGTTTTGGGACAAAAAACAACCCTCTATAAAAATGCAAGTTAAGACAAGAAATTTCACGATTTACAGCTTACCTTTGAAAGTACAGATCTTGGCAATCATCGTAAAACTGTTTTACTAGTCTGGGCTCAGTAATTTAGAATGAATTATTGATGTGTGATGAGTTTGTTGGAGCCAGTTCCAGGTTTTGTGTGTCTACATGGATAAAAGTCATAACCTCCTGAATTAAGGCAATTACTTCTATATTATTTTACAGAATAATAAGATTATTATTATTCCATCAAATTAAACATTTATAGCGTGGGATATGTTTTTTAAGTCTGACTGGAACGTAAGAAATCACCACCAGATATCCAAACGCCAAGAAAGATGAAATGAAACAATGTGAAGAAATTTCAATTTCAGCAAGTCAGTTACAGATAGCCTGATTGCCCATGTAAACGTCGCAAATAGCTAATAACTGGTTTTGGAATTGTATTGACAAAATCTACTTCATTTAGAATTACAGTACAGTATCACATATTAGGTGGGTTCAGTTTAACATAAACATTAATGTATCATTGTGTGGATGACTACTAGATAAGGCTAATGTTTATCAGCTGACGTTGTAAAGTAACAAGTTGAATTTACGCATTCCTTATTTTTAAAAATAAATGTTTTTATTGAGATTTTTGTAGTGTACAAAACAAGAATAAGATAAAGTAAAATATTTACACATTGGTCTGTTTCTATAATTTACATCAGTCGTCTTGCATTATTTACAATAATGGTTAGGGTTTCCTGTTTTGTCGTTCTCCAGTAGTTTTACGATTCGGGCTGGTTCCCCTGTTCCCCTTCCCACATTCCTTCTTCCCCCACCCCGGGCTGTCTAGCATGCCTACTTCCCTCATTGGTTCTTGTACCCTGCTCCAGTTACGTTGGTGTGATGCTGTGTCTCATGTTTCTTTTTGTGTTCATGGTTGAGTTCCATGTCTCCCTGTCCCCGCTGCCCTTCCTGCTTGCTTTATCGTGACTACCCTCCTGTTCTTTGGCTTATTGGCTGTTAGCTACGAACAGGTCTTGGAACAGCCGAGTGAACGGCTCCCAAGTTTTGTGGAAGCCCTCCTCCGACCCTCGGATGCCAAATTTGATTTTCTCCATTTGAAGAAATTCCGATAGGTCGGACAGCCAGTCTGCAGATTTGGGGGGTGCTGCTGACTGCCAGCTGAGCAGGATTCTCCGGCAGGCATTTAGGGAGGCAAAGGCAAGAGCATCGGCCCTCCTCTCCATGAATAGATTTTGCTGTTCTGAGACCCAAAGACTTTAATCCCCACCACCTTGGACATTGCCTCAAAGAAGGCTGTCCAAAAACCGGCAAGTCTGGGGCAAGACCAGAACATGTTGGTGTGTTGGCTGGGCCTCCTTGGTAGCGTTCACATTTTTCCTCCACCTCTGGGAAGAACCTGCTCATTCGGGTTCTGGTGATGTGTGCTCCATGTGCCACTTTTAGCTGCATTATTAGGCTTAGCTTTGCGCATGTGGGAGTGGTGTTGACCCTGTGCAGTGCTTTGCTCCAGAGTCCTCACCCTATTTCATACCCCAAATCCTCCTCCCACTTCTTCCTTGTCTGGTCCAGTTGACTGTTCGCCCTCGTTAGTAGTCGCCCATACATTTCACCACAGTTCTCTTTATCTAGGATGTCCATATCCAGTAGGTTCTCTAGCACTGATTGTTGTGGTGGTTGTAGATCGGTATGGATTTAAACAGGAAGAGGAACCTGGGCTCTTGACTAGGTTCCTTCTTGGTCGTCTGCACTCTCCCAGGGAGAGTGGGAGTGTGTTCCATCTTTGCAGGTACTTTTTTTCTTCTTCCATCAGTCTGGTCAGGTTTCATTTGCGAATGCCTGACCAGTCATGAGCGATTTGGATCCCCAGGTAGCGGAAATTGTGTTGGGCTTGTTTAAATGGCAAGCCCTTCAGCTCTGCCCCTCCCTCTTGCGGGTTCATCGGGAAGATCTCGCTTTTGCTCAGATTACGTTTGTAGTCCGAGAATGCTCTGAGTTCTTAATTTTTTTTTTAATAAACATTTTATTGAGATATTTTTGGTATAGTAACAACAAAATAAATAATATCCATGAAACTATAAACATAGTGCAAAAGCCGTTTACCTCTCATACATGTCCAATCCTTATTATCCCCCCACTCTAACCTAAACTGCTCCCCCCCCCCCCCCCCCCCCAACCGGTCAGCTAACGATTATTTTTCCGCAAAGAAGTCGACGAACGGTTGCCACTTCCGGGTGAACCCCAACAGTGAACCTCTCACGGCGAACTTAATTTTCTCCATACTGAGAAAGCTAGCTATGTCCGATAGCCAGGTCTCCAACTTCAGGGGCTTTGATTCCCTCCATGACAATAGTATCCGTCTCCGGGCTACCAGGGAAGCAAAGGCCAGAGCATCTGCCTCTTTCTCCTCTTGGATTCCCGGATCTTCCGACACCCTGAAATTAGCCACCTCTAGACTCAGCGCCACCCTTCTTTTTAAAACCTTGGACATTGCATCCGCAAACCCCAGCCAAAATCCCCTAAGCTTTGGACATGTCCCAAACATATGGACATGGTTCTCTGGTCTTCCCGCGCATTTTGTGCACCAGTCCTCCACCCCAAAGAATCTGCTCATCCGGGCCACTGTCATGTGAGCTCGGTGAACAACCTTAAATTATATCAGGCTGAGCCTGGCACATGTTGCAGACGCGTTGACTCTACTCAATGCGTCTGCCCATAGACCATCCTCTATCTCACCTCCCAGCTCCTCCTCCCACTTGCGCATCAGCTCCTCGGTCTGCGTCTCCTCTGACCCCATAAGCTCCTTTATAGATGTCCGAGACGCTTCCCTCCCCTACCCACCCCCTGGAAACTACCCTGTCCTGAATCCCCCTCAGCGGTAGGAGCGGGAAGGTTGACACCTCTTCACGAAGGAAGTGTCGCACATGCAGATACCTGAATTCGTTTCCCTCGCAAACCCAAACTTTTCCTCCAAAGCCCTCATGTTCTGAAAGCTCCCCTCTATGAACACATCGCCCATCCTCAATCCCGGCTCTCCGTCATAACCAGAACCCCCCCATCCATACTCCCCGGGGTAAACTGGTGATTATCACAAATTGGGGCCCAGACCGATGCTCCTACTGATACCACATGCCGCCTCCACTGGCCCCAAACTCTCAGGACCGCCACCACTAGAGGGCTGGTGGAGTACCGCGCCGGCGGGAACAGCAGAGGCACAGTTACCAATGCCCCAAAACTGGTGCCCTTACAAGAAGCTGCCTCCATACGTACCCATGCTGATCATGGCTATGTTAGCCACCCAGTAATAATTGCTAAAATTTGGCAGCGCCAGCCCGTCCTCTCCCCGACTCCGCTCAAGCATTACCTTCCTTACCCATGGGGTCTTGCCCGCCCAGACGAAGCCCGTGATCACTCTGTTGACCCGCTTAAAAAAGTACCGCAGAATAAAGATGGGGGAGACACTGAAATACAAATAGGAATCTCGGGGCGACCGTCATTTTCACCGTCTGGACCCTTCCGACCAGAGACAATGGAAGCGCGTCCCATCTCCAAAAATCGTCTTTTATTTGGCCAGATTCAATTTATGCAGTCGGTCCTATTCCCACGCCACTTGGATGCCAGGTACCTAAAACTACCCCATACTGACCTAAATGGCAGCTCTCCCAGACGCCCCTCCTGTCCCCTAGCCTGAACCACAAACATCTCACTCTTTTCCATATTTAGCTAATATCGAAAACCGGCCGAATTCCCCAAAAATCTTCATAATTTCTTCCATCCCCTCTACTGGGTCTGAAACGTACAGAAACAGATCATCCGCATATAGAGAAAACCTGTGCTCTACCCCACCCCCGGACCAGTCCCCTTCCAGCCCCTCGAGTCTCTCAGAGCAATTGCCAACGACTCTATAGCCAGCGCAAAGAACAATGGGGAGAGGGAGCATCCCTATCTCGTCCCCTGGTGCAGTCTAAAATAGTCCGAAGTTGCCCTATTCGTCCGTACGCTTGCCACTGGAGCCTGATACAGTAACCTGACACAGGCAATAAAGCCCCGCCCGAATTCGGCCCGTCCAAGTACTTCCCACAGATAATCCCATTCTACCCGATCAAAAGCCTTTTCTGCATCCATTGCGATCACTACCTTCACCTCCCTATCTTCCGGGGACATCATGATCACATTTAACAGCCTTACATTGGCCACCAACTGCCTACCCTTAACAAACCAAGCCTGGTCCTCCCCAAAAACATCCGGAATGCAATCCTCAAGATTTTGGCCAGCAACTTGGCATCCACGTTCAACAGGGAGATCGGCCTGTTGGACCCACACAGCTCCGGTTTCTTGTCCCGCTTAAGAATCAGCAAAATCGTTGCCTGTGACATAGTCGGGGGCAGCACCCCTCTTTCCCTTGCCTCATTGAACATCCTCAACAACACCAGCCCCAATATCCCAGAGAACATTTTATAACACTCCACTGGGTACCCGTCCGGATCCAGGGCCTTACCCGCCTGCATGGCCTTCAAGCCCTCCACTATATCTTCCAGCCCAATTGGGGCCCCCAGCCCTTCTACCCGCTCCCCGTCCACTGTTGGAAAATTCAGCCCCTCCAAGAAGTGCCTCATCCCCTCCGGCCCCGTCGGGGTGTTCCGGGCTCTGAACTCTTTCAAGAGTGCCATGATTGCTTCCATGCTGCTTCGCAGGTCCGAGATGAAGAGGAGTAGGTCATCCGCATAGAGCGAGATTCTGTGCTCTCTATCTCCTCTCCAGATCCCCTTCCAATTCTTTGCCGCCCTAAGCACGATCAGCAGTGGTTTGATCGCTAGGGCAAACAGCAATGGGGATAATGGGCATCCCTGCCTCGTGCCTCTATGCAGCTGGAAGTAGTTGAGACTGTTGGTATTTGTCCGTACACTCGCTGTGGGAGCATTGTACAGGGTTTCACCCGGTCAGTGAACCCTGTTCCAAGCCTGAACTGCTCCAGTATCTCTAATGAGGCCTTTTCTATGTCCAGGGAGATGATCATGTCTGGTGTTCTCTCCCCAGATGGGGTCATGATCACATTCAGCAGGGGGCTGATATTCAATGTCAACTGTCTACCCTTGACAAAGTCTGACTGGTCTTCTGCTGCCAGCTCTGGTACTCAGTCCTCCAGGCTCTTGGCTAGGATCTTGGTCAGTATTTTCGCGTCTGTGTTTAGCAGTGAAATGGGTCTGTCGGGACTGCGTTCTGTTGGGTCCTTGTCTTTTTTAGGTATCAGCGGGATTAAGGCTTGTGCTAGTGTAGGCGGCAGGGTGCCCCTCACCAGTGAATCTGTGAACATCTCCCGCAGATGCGGGGCCAGTGCCATTGTGAATCTTTTTAGCAGTCAGCGAGAAACCATCTGGTCCCAGCGCTCCCCGCCTGCATGGAACTAATACTCTCCATGACTTCTCCAAGTTCTAGCAGTGCTTCCAGTCGCCATCTCCTATCCTCCACCACGAGTGGCATTTCCAGTCCATCGAGGAACTGCTTCATCCTCAAGTCCCCTGCTCGGGGCTTCGTGGTGTCCAACCCTTGGTCGAAGGTCTTTAATGCCTCGTTGACCTTTTCCGGCTCTGCTACTAAGTTGCCTTTGCTGTCCCTAATCTGGGCTATTTCCCTCGTGGCAGCCTTCTTTCTCAGCTGGTGAGCCAGTAGGCGGCTGGCTTCGTCTCCGTGCTCGCACAGGGCCCCCCGTGCCTGGCTGAGTTGATGCACTGCTTTCCTCATGGTGAGCAGGTCCAAGTCCATCTGTAGCTTTTTCCTTTCCGCCAGGTGCTCTGTGGTCAGGGCCTCGGAGTATCGTCGGTCTACTTCCAGTACCTCTCTTCCCTATTGCACCGTGCTTTATTCATAATTTCTCCTCTGATCACAGCCTTCAGCGCCTCCCAGAACGTGGAGGGTGCGACCTATTCATTCTGGTTTTTGGTAATATACTCATGTATGGCCTGTAATATTTTCTCACAGAAAGCCTTATCAGCCTGGAGGGCAGCGTTGGGCATGGCCTGACTCCAACCTCACGTTCGTGTGGTGTGGAGCGTGGTCGGAGATTACGATCGCAGAATATTCCGCTCTTATTAGCACTGGAAGCACCGATTTCCGCAGTACAAAGAAGTCGATACGTGGAATATACCTTGTGGACTTGGGAGAAGAAGGGAAGGAGAACTCCTTCTTCCCTGGATGGGTGAACTGCCATTGGTCTACTGCCCCCATCTGTTTCATGAATGTGCTGAGTTATTTCGCCATGTTGGAGGGCTTCCTTGTTTTGAGATTCGATCTGTCTGTCAGTGTGTCCTGTACACAGTTATAGTCTCCCACCATGATCAGTAGGTGTGTGTCTATGTCGGGGATTTCCGCCATGGTCTTCTTTATAAATTCCTTGTCGTCCAAGTTGGGAGCATACACGTACACCTACTGCCGGTGTCGGAGGATGCGCCCCTGCACTCTGGGGTTTCTGTTTGTTAGGGGGCCGTCCAAGATGGTCATGGTCGCTGTTCTCCCCATGAGGTTGGGTCCCTGCGCTCCGGGGTTTCCCCTTGTCCAGGGGTCACCCAACATGGATGCCGACTGTGAGTTTGCCATGTGAGTGAGCCTCTGCATTCCGGTGTTTCCCTTTGTTCAGGAACCCTCCAAAAGATGTTGCTTGCAACACCATTTTGTTCCAAGCCGCCACGTGGGGCCTGTTGGAGCCAGCCTGATGCCCTTACTCCTTTCCTACCCGTATTTCCCTTGTGGTGTTTTCGTCGACCTCCCCCCCCCCCCCCCCGGTCCCTCTGTTACCGATGTCTACTAGCCCCTCTTGCGGGAGAAGCCCTGTGGTCTCTCTCCTTCCTGGTGCTAGCTACCCCGCTAGTGTGGTGGCCCTGCCGGGGCTAGTTGTGCATCCTGCCTTCGCCCTTTTTTCTGAGCTTGTCTGCCATCCCCCTCATCCTCTTCTACGCTTTGCTGCCCTCGTTCCTACCTTCCTCTCTTTCCTCCCTCATCCCCAGCATGAGGCAGTATAATCCCGCGCAAAGTGATTGACATGGTGGTTCACAGATGGCAATTCAGAAAGTAGATAATAGACGATAAGAGTCTCTTCCTATGAGCTCTTCATCGCTGCCCCTGCTGCTGTTTCCGTTTTCCGAGATGAACTTTTCCGCATCCAAGAGGCTGTAAAGAAGTGCTCCCTGCTGTGGAACATGGCCGAGAGCTTGGCTGGGAACAGCACCCCAAATTTAACGCCTTTGCCTTATTAAATTCTGCCCGGCACTTGGCTAGGTCAGCTCCAATGTCTTGATGTATCCGAATCCGGTGGCCTTCCTAGTTACAGTTTTCAGTTTTCCTCGCCCAGCGCAGGATTCATCCTGGTCCTGGTACTGGTGCATTTTGGCAATTATCACCCTTGGCTGTTCCCCGGCTTTGAGCTTTGGGCAAAGCAACTGGTGTGCTCTATCGATATCTAGTGAGTTGGGGAATCTATTCCTTGACATCGGTTACCCAGCATTTGGGCCACATAGTCCTTGGGGTTCCTACCTTTGATCCCCTCCGGCAGGCACACGGTCCATTGGTTTTGACGCCTCGACCGGTTCTTCTGGTCGTCGATTTTCCCCTTCAAATTCCCCTGCATCACGACCAGCCTTCCCACCTCTCTCCAGGCCAACAATCTGGTAACCCTGATCTGTTGCAGCTTTTTCCAGTTCTTTGATTGTATTCTCCTGGGCTTCCAGTTGTCTCTCCGCCTTATCTAGGGCCACCTGCATGGTCGGCAGAGCTTCGGCAATTATCCACAGCTCGGATGCCTGATTTTGTGTCTTGATATTCTCTGAATTCTCTTGAGAGAAACATCCTCCAACCATCCCCTGGTGTGTGGGGGGAGGGGCTTCTTGTGTCGCGGGCCGGTCCTTCTCGCCCTGGCGAGTCCCGGGTTTTTCTGCCTCATGCGTCGGCAGGCTCAGTCGTTAGTTTGTCCAGGCTTTTTCCGTTCCTGATTTCCACATGTCCTCTGGAATGACTGCTATTTGGCATTATCCTCTCGTCATCTAGTTGGTAGTGGTGCGGGGATGTTTTTTTATAGTGCCAATGGGCTTTTCCGGGCGAAAAGAGCCTATTTTTCAGGTTCAGGGGAGGAGAGGGACCTGATGTGCGACTTCCCAGCATACCCCCCACCACCGGAAGTCTGCATTCCTTATATTTGTCAATGAATAACACCAATATAAAATAAAAATACATTTTATTGAGTTTGCAGTCTAATTCAGACTCAAAACATGTATCTCCTTCTGCAGTATGATTATTCTGGACTCTGGGGGGTACCCTCAGTCAGTCTTTGGTTTTCCTTCCTGACTTTTAGTAATTTTACCTAAAAAGCTATTATTTCAGGCGGTGTATTAGGCAGTTGCTCTAAAACAGAATGAAATACAGTTATCAAAAACCTTGCAGATATAATCTGGTAGGATGCCTGAATTATCCACCCAGGCATATCTTAAATGTGTAGTTTCTTGGCAATCAAATTAACATATGAAGTAGCTTTTGGATTTTTCTGGTGTCAAGCAGACAATAATTAATGGTTAATGTAAACAGCACTTAGGAGCAGCTTTGATGAATTTTCATCTAAAATTTCACTTCATTACTTATTAGCTAAATAATGAACCCATTAATAGTTCCTTTAAGAGAATAAGAAGTAATAGATGTGTGGTTTAGTGGTCGAAATCTGTGAACATCTCAACTTCAATTTAAACTAGTCTGAGAAAATCCACATTTACAACAAAACACACCTATTATTCCTCACCAAAGTTAATGGTCTCACTAAAATCATGTGCAAACACATCCGTCCAAGTATGATTTTTATCTTTGCAGTGTTAGTTACTTGGATTTTGTATTTAAAGGTAGCACTTTTAAAGGATACCTCCCTCAACCTAAGATCCAGTCAGTGATCCTTTGTTACACTTCCTCTAAGGCAGCTATGTCTTTTCTTGGGTAAGATGACCAAAATTGTGTACAGTCCTCCAGGTATCATCTCATTGAGGTTTGTTTTCTGTACTGCTTTCAGTGTAAAGCTTTATTTGCAAATTGTTAAGAAATATAACTAAGATTTTCACTTTTGCATTTGTTTTTATTATGATATGAAATTGTTTTTGCAACACAAATTAGAAGGTTAGACTAATTTACAGTGCCACAGAAATCAAATGAAGACTACTTTAACTGAGTGTTTCACCCCTCTGGTGCGTAGAATTTGAAATGTTCTTGGAAGTTAATGGAGAGCAGATGAACAACTAAATATTAAATAAACTACCAGCTTTGAAATAGAGTATGCCAATGTATCTAATATTTATTCTGCATTGTTAAATTTTGAGTAGGTTGCTCAAAGATCATCTGCGGAGAAGTAACAGTAAAAAGCAATTATATTCCTGGCATTCCTCCAATCAATTAACAAGAGTTTTTTCTCTGATATTGGGTATGTATACACCAAGGTGCAAGCATTTATTATTCAGGAAATTGATGGTTAGGTGCAGAGTAAAGATTATTCTACTTTGCTCCACCAGTACACCTCAAGCTAGAGGGATGGAGTTTAAGACTAGGGAGGTTATGTTGCAATTGTATAAGGTGTTAGTGCGGCCACACCTGGAGTATTGTGTTCAGTTTTGGTCTCCTTACTTGAGAAAGGACGTACTGGCGCTGGAGGGTGTGCAGAGGAGATTCACTAGGTTAATCCCAGAGCTGAAGGGGTTGGATTATGAGGGGAGGTTGAGTAGACTGGGACTGTACTCGTTGGAATTTAGAAGGATGAGGGGGGATCTTATAGAAACATTTAAAATTATGAAGGGAATAGATAGGATAGATGCGGGCAGGTTGTTTCCACTGGCGGGTGACAGCAGAACTGGGGGACATAGCCTCAAAATAAGGGGAAGTAGATTTAGGACTGAGTTGAGCAGGAACTTCTTCACCCAAAGGGTTGTGAATCTATGGAATTCCTTGCCCAGTGAAGCAGTTGAGGCTCCTTGATTACATGTTTTTAAGGTAAAGATAGATAGTTTTTTGAAGAATAAAGGGATTAAGGGTTATGGTGTTCGGGCCGGAAAGTGGAGCTGAGTCCACAAAAGATCAGCCATGATCTAATTGAATGGCGGAGCAGGCTCGAGGGGCCAGATGGCCTACTCCTGCTCCTAGTTCTTATGTTCTTATGTTCTTATAAGCTCAGCCTCAGATCAGAACCATCTACAGTTAGACATTTTTCCAATTCCTATCCTAACCATCACATCATTTTTCTGATTGTAGTGCCGCTTTAGTGCCCAAGACACAAGTTACTGTATTAAAGCTGCTAAAGCATATGGCTACACTGCATGCAAAAGTAATAAAGTCAGTGAATCATTACGGTGTAGAAGGAGAGCAGTTGGCCCATTGAGTCCTTGCTGACTCTCTATAAAGCAAAAAACTGAATCTGTGATATTGCCAAAAGGCATTTGCTGCATTTTAAATAAGAGGGTGGAGGAGGACTGCGGAAAGGGGGCTGCTTTCTAAATTTTATTCAAGGTCTCGGGTGAAGATTGGGTAAAATGGGTGACGGGGAAGATGCAAGTCCTCCCAGATGTTCTGTCATGTGATTCCAACTGGCCTAAGAGGAGTCCCTTTCTCCTCCTCTCCCCTTACTCTCAGGGTGGGATTAAGAGAGCAAACAGGTGGAAATACTATATTGAAACCATTTCATGAACAATTGTCTCCGTCTGCTGCCGCTGCCTCACAGTGCCCTCCACACAACTCCAAGTCACTAGTTGTATGAATTATGGCAGCTCCTTTCTTTACTCTCTCCCCAGTCTAATTTTGTTCAATATGATTCCTCCTTAATGTGTTGCGATTTGACTGGGGTGGTGGGGGGAAAGTGTAGCCTCAGCGCATTGTGCTTTTTTGCTTGGAATAAAAAGCTTTATCTCACAAACCAGCACTAGCTGATAATTTCCTGAAATACAGAAATTCTGATGACTGGGGCGGCAGGAGTGCACAATTTATTTAGCCCTACTATTCCACAGGTTACACCATTAATTTAAAAGTTTCATTCACGCACCAAAATGGCCAATTATTTACAATTGATACTGTTTAACCCATAATAAAAGAGACTTTAACTAGACATCTTTCAATAAATTCAAAAGAAGCCTTTTTAAAAGAAGCTGCAAGAACTGATGTAAACACAATTGTACTCTAATAGTATAAATATTTACCCCTTTTCAAATGAACCGCCAGAGCGTATGCACGCGTGCACAGGCACACACAAACAAAGGGCCTCTGCAGATATGGGTTTTGGAGGATAGGCTTTAATAACTTAAAGGATACAGTTTGCAGAGTTTCGATGCCGTCAGTCTGGAGCTCCCTCATGTGAAGAGTTGGTCCCAGTGGACGTCTGGAGGTTTTCACCAACAGATCTTCGACATTTGGGAGAATATAGAGGTAGATCAATTCTTCTTCTCTCAGCAGGTTTCCAATTGTAGACAATTTATACTCGGGTGAGGATTCTCCGGCTCCATGTTGATAACAGCACATAGAATTTCAGGCAAGCGTGGGAGAGCATGAGTTAGGGCAGCCTTCCTTTTCCGCCTATTCCCCAATCTGAATTCAAAAACAATAAGTACAACACTTAAAGCTCCTTTGTCAGGTGCTACCGTGGCACATTCTCCCTGTGTCTGCGTGGGTTTCCTCGGAGTGCTTTGTTTTCCTCCCACAAGTCCCGAAAGATGTGCTTGTTGGGTGAATTGGACATTCTGAATTCTCCCTCTGTGTATCCGAACAGGATATCCGGAATGTGGCGACTAGGGACTTTTCACAGTAACTTCATTGCAGTGTTAATGCAAGTCTACTTGTGACAATAATAAAAATTATTATTTCCAGTAAACCACCAGGCCTTTGACTTTAAACCAGTTTTTCCCCCAACAATTAAAATGTAGTTCAAGAGCTGTATTGATCAGCTATATGTAATTTCCGAGACAAGCCAAACGAGCATCGATAGTCCGATGTAAACTTGTGACTTTTAAAAAACATCCAATTGTCCAACTAATGCAATTGCCTTCTAAATTTTAAATGAAAAATACGGATTGTGTTGTTTTCCAGCTCTGTGTTAGTCTTATTATTTGATATTTGTTATTGTAAGGAATAAGAAGATGCTAATTACAAAACGTAACTGATGAGATCTACCATGCGGAACTAGTGAGGTCTTGCGACACTAAAACTTAGTAGAAATTTGAGTTAAACTTCTTGGATGCAAACAAGAATCTTTATTGCCTCTGTTTGATTACAATTAGGAGAAACTTAAATCTATTCTCAATAAAGTCCAGCTAGCAAAAGGACTTGAAAGAGAAGTGACTTATAAACAATTTAACTTTCAAACTAATACAGAAATCGTTTCTTGCTTATGGCAAAACAGCTTGCATTTACTTCAGGAGTTAGAGTGGAAAAGTGAAAATATGAAAAATAGAGATAGCGAATAGTTAGGTCAAAGTATAGGATGATCCCAGAATAAAATGGCCGTACGGACCATTATGTTTATAGGAAATCTTATCTGTCTTGAGCCATCTATCCAGAGAAGTAACTTATGTCGTCCTAATTGGTTTGGGTTGGAATCAAATGTACTTGATTCGACGGTTAGCTGTCAAACCTTAATGTGCAACATAACTTCTGAATATTTCACGTTTGAATATTTGTGTATGTTATGGAATGCGATTCTGTGCTAATATCAAGACTAGTATCATAGTATCAGTAGTATCATAGTTTCAATAGTATCAAGACTATTATCATTTTTGAATATTTGTGTATGTTATGGAATGCGATTCTGTGCTATTATCAAGACTAGTTTCTACTGGTTTTCTGCTGACTTCGCTTTATCCACATTATCAACAATAGTGCCTTCATGTTGCTATGGTGCCTGCTTCGTCCTTGATCTGATAACTGGTACAGCTCATTTCTTAATGTCAAACTGCCTTTGAAAATATGTTTGTTAGAACAATAGCTTTTTCATCTTTGCTTAGAAAAAATGTTGTTTTAATCTCCAATTAGTTTATGTATGTGTCAGGCTTTTTGTGTCTCTGTGGAAGCTGTGTGTTTTATCATGACCTGAGGTTATGAGTGCTGAAATCCTCAATTTAAAATGGGTATTAAAACTGGGGCTTAATATTTACACTAAATAGCCTTCTTTTACCGATCAGATCTATCAGGAAATAGTCGATTCCTATCAGTGACTCAAAACAGCTCCAGCATGTTGCTCACTTCCACTGGGGAGGCTGATCAAGGACTAAAAATTGAAGAAATGGTGATCACTGTCACTAGATTTTAAACCTGTGGAGTCCCATCCATTCCTAGTGAAAATAGTTCACTCTGTAACATGGTCACTAAAATATGCTGGACATTTTCTCTCATGAATAGGACATTCTCTATCAACAAGTTAGTCTCATGTAACTCTAGTTCTTCATTTGAGGTGTCAATGTTGGAATCAAATTCAATACTTACAAATGGATTTTTCAATGCTTTGAAGAATTATGTGCTTTGTGTGATGAGTTGTGAACCAGCAGTAATCATTGATCCTTTTGTGATATTCACACCAAATGGCTGTATGTCATAGATAGTTGATTGCTTTCCAAATGATCATCACGTTTCACAGGTACTTTAGCGTAGCTCTGAATTTCATGCTTCCATCTGTATTTACTTTCATTGTATCCGTAAGTTCTTGATTGCGTACACATGCATTAACTCCATGAGACAGTTCAGGAAACGTATGCGCATAGGATAGGCAACGGTGAGACTGGTTGGAGTTTGTTCCAGAGCTCAAAGGAGGAGATGCTCTGTAATTATGAAGAAAGTGCTTCCATGACTTGTTCTCAGCTGTTGCTGTAGATATCACTATTCAAGTTAAACTTAGACTGATGAGATGAGCTTAGACTGTACATTTAGTAGGGTTTTGTTATTTAGAGACTTGGTATTGTTTGTTAGTGTTAATAAGGGACGTTTTTGGGGTAGGGAGGGAAAGGGGGGAGAAGCGTTTTAATGTTGGCTGGCGATGTCTGAATCCTTTTCTGTCGCGACGTATGATTTGGCTTGGTGGCCATCTTGGTTGGGTCTCCTTACTTTATCTTTCCGGGATTCCATGCTTGGTAATCCTCCTTGGAAATGGCTAAATCTGGTGTGAGAGGCAGTGGGGGACCTCCACTTTGTTTTGTAACTTGGAATATTCGATGTCTGAATGGCCCAGTTGTGGTGAATTGTATACCTAGTAATTCACACTGTGTTGTATTACATGTATTGTGTCCTCGTGGGCTAAGTATACGAGCTGTTGCGCGGCTCTGCCCATAGGGGGAGATGAGGAGTTTTTACTGGACTCCACCTTTGGCTCCGCCCATGGCTCCTCCCACTAACCGGAAGTATAAAGCACTGCAGTCGTAAGCCTGCTCTCAGTTCATCTCGTCGCAGGCAGGCTCAGTTGTAAGACTATTAAAACCACTGTTCACTTCCAATCGCATGTCTTGTGAATTGATGGTCTCATCAATTTAATAGTCTTAGAAAACTTGAAGAAAACTACTATGGAATCAGCCCTCAAACCTGACTGACTAGAACTCGACCCGCAGGCTGCAGAGGCGAAATAAATCTTTCTACACTGGCTCAGATGTTTCAAGGCCTACCTGGCTGAATCAAGCACTTCAGAAACTACGGAGGAGCAGAAACTCAGCCTACTGCACGCAAGGGTGAGCCATCGTACCTCTACACAACTTAACTACTACCTCGTATACGGAGGCTCTGGCCATGCTCGACCGAATGTACGTGCGGCCCATCAACGAGATCTACGTGCGCCACATTTTTACAACCTGCCGCCAGCGCCCGTGGAGTCGCTGGAAGACTTTTTGTGCGATTTAAAACCCCTAGCTCGGGACTGCAATTATCAGGCTGTAACAGCCGCTCAACATATGGAACTCGCTGTCCGTGATGTATACGTGGCAGGGCTCAGGTCCAACTATGTGCGCCAACGGTTGCTTGAGAAAGGGGCCCAGAATTTGGAAGACACTGTAGAGTTAGCTACAACTATGGAGCTCTCGTTCCGCAGCCTCACCTCGTTCCCCGCGGACCAAGTGACCCCATCATGGGCCCCCGATCAGCGACTGCCCCAGGCCTGCGCCGCGCGGCCACCCACCCACTATGCAGCACCAGCGTGCCATTTTTGTGGGCAGCCCCAGCACCCACTGCAGCACTGCCCAGCCCGCAACGCTGTGGTCGCAAAGAACACTATGCCCGGGTATGCCTAGCGAAGAAAACTCCTACTCCAAACTCTCCCGCAGCCCAGAGCACTCGCTTCCCAAGCTCACAGGCCCGCAGGCCCCGTAATGCTGCAGCCTGTATGCCGACTCCGCCCCCACCCGACATGTGCGACTCATGGGGGCCGCCATCTTGGCAACCCTCCTCCACGCGGCCGGCCACGTGCGACTCATGGAGGCCGCCATCTTGGACACCATCTTCCTCGCCATCCGCCACGTGCGATCCACGGGGGCGGCCATCTTGGGCTCCATCCTCTTCAACCTCTGAAACTCATCTCGAAGGCTACGACCTCAGCAGACAGTCGTCATGGGGACACTCCAGTACAGCTGATCGAGCCGCCGACTACCCGCAACTCAGCGCGGTCACGTTGGACCAGTCACGTCCGAAACACCTCCGGAACTCTATGATGACCGTTAAAATCAACGGGTACAGGACACCGTGCCTCTTCGACTCCAGGAGTACCGAGAGCTTCGTACACCCAGAACTGGTAAGACGCTGTTCGCTCCCTATCTTCCCTGCACAGCAAACTCTCTCCCTCGCCTCGGGCTCACGCTCTGTTCACATCCAAGGGCGCACCGTCGCAACCCTAACGATTCAGGGCGCCAGCTACCCGAACTTCCAGCTGTACGTATTCCCCGAACTCTGCGCCCTACTCTTACTGGGACTCGACTTCCAGTCTAACCTCAAAAGCCTCACACTCAGCTTCGGCGGACCCCTACCTCCACTCACTATCTGCAGTCTAGCGATGCTAAAAAACGACCCCCTCCACTGGGGCAGGTGGAACAAAATAGAATGTCAGGAATAGGTTACTGGACAAGCGAGATTAAGCAACAAAAATGTCATGGAACACAAGACGAAGGGAGTGGTAATGATAGCATTAAGGGCTAATGTTTTAGTCCACAGTAAGTGTTAGTAGCAGAATAAAGGTCAGCACTGTCTGAAAGCAAAATTGTAGAATATGTTAGTAGCAGGGAAAGGGGCAGTGCTGTCTGAAACCTAAACACAGGAGTAAGATACAGACTTGCACTTGCGGAAACACAATTCTAAATTTGGACAGAGTTCATGGTCTGGAGTTTTTGTACTCAATATTGGGTCCAGAAAAGGTCCTAATTGGAAGATGAGGTGCTGTTACTGCAGCTTGCATTGACCTTCACTAGGACATTGTAGAGGGGAGCACGTTGTGAACAGTGGATACAATAGACTAAATTGAAAGTAGTGGAAGTACTGCTTCACTTGGGAGGAGTATTTAGTCGCTAGATTTGTACTGGCATGGAAAGTGGTGTGCAGTAAATTGCTTTATCGCTGTCGAGTTGCAGCATAAACATGCCATAGGATGCAATGCAATACTTCCACCTCTGAAATACAATTCCACCAAGTTTATTCAGGGAATAGAGTTGAAAGTAAGACATATTCAAAGGACCATACCCTTCTGCAGTTTTACAATACTGCCAAATTAAAATATACTTGTACAGTATCACAATGGTGGAGAAACTACAGTGCCATTGTTACAGGCTAGTGTTACACCTCCTGCGAGTGCATGGAAGTTGTGTTGGAGCAGACATGTTCTTCCTGAGCATGTTGTTCCAATCTCTCTCACTCTCTCTCTCTCTCTCTCACTTTCTGACTGTCGTCTTGTCTTGTCTTAACACGTGACTGACTAATGCCAGTGATACATCATCTACACCATTCATTAGCACATCCCATCTGTTAATCCTTTGTACTGCACCGCCCTCCAAGAATACTATCTACATTTTAACAACCATATGAAGCTATTTCTTTAGCTATTTGCATAGTATTTCTGTAACTCCCTTTTTACAACTACAGCTTCTACCCAATTCCAGTTCCTGCTCTTGCCCCTCCCCACGTCACAGTCCTGAAGGATTCAGTCTCCCACAGTATTCTCGGCTCTTAGCGAAGACATCTTGGAGACATGAGTGACTTCTTCTTTGCTGTGGAGAACATCATCAACAGAATGGGAAAGTAATTTGGCAGTACTGCTGATAAGCAGAGATTAGCTTTCAGGAGAACTGAACTGCATGGGCAATGAGTCTTATTCAACAGAAGACTGATCCAAGAGAGAATACTGAAAAGCATCAACCGTTGGACTCTGGGACTTAAAGAGAGAATTTAGGATTGTGAGGAACTTGTTGCTCCCTTGATGCACACCGGGAAAGACTTTCAGAAGAGGAACAATTTTGAACTCCAGGCATCTTATTCACTACTGTATGGAAGACTGAAATGGTATTGATAATCTTTATTGTCGCAAGTAGGCTTACATTAACACTGCAGTGAAGTTACTGTGGAAATCTCCTGGTTGCCACACTCCGGTGCCTGTTTGGATACACAGAGGGAGAATTCAGAATGCCCAAATTACCTAACAGCACATCTTTCGGCATTTGTGGGAGGAAACGGAGCACCCGGAGGAATCCCTCGTAGACACTGGGAGAACGAGCAGACTCCACACAGACAGTGACCCAAGCCGAGAATCGAACCTGGGACCCTGGCACTGTGAAGCAGCAGTGCTAGGAACTGTGCTACCGTGCTGCCCTAATGAGAAGCATTTGATGTTTCTGCCCGGTTACGAACAGGGGACCTTTCACCACTACACTACAGAAACAGCTGAAGATTTGAGATTTCAATTAATGCAAACTACGAAGAATAAAAACAACAAAATTCATGTGAACCAGAAAAAGAAGAGATGATTCCCTGATACTTTCTGTAGGCGATGTGAAGAGAGCCACATTTCTCTCTGAGACTAGTCCACTCTGGGCAATGGAAAGATTTTGATTTGATTTATTGTCACATGTACCGAAGTACAGTGAAAAGTATTTTTCTGTGGCCGAGGAACGTACATAGTACGTACATAGTAGGCACAAGAATAATCAACAGGGAACATTGACAAAAATGGAACATCGACAAAACAGTGATTGGTTACAGTTGCTGTAAGAGTTGCTAAGGATATGGAGACAAGACAGCACCTTCTTCTGTTATGGGCCAGATTTCCTGTAGACAATTAATTATGAGACAAGATTGCTTTACAGTACGCTGCAGCTTCAGAAGTGCTGAAGATTCTGCCATTGCCTCTGTGTTGACACACAGCTCCAGAGAGAAAGAAGACTTTCAGCTGGGATTGAATTACGAGGTCACTTGGCTTTCACCCCTGGAATACGGTACCACCTCTTTGGCAGTATGGTGCTCTGTGGACTCTAACATAGAGCCAGGTAAGCCATTCTCTCTGGAAGATGGTCTAAGACTGGGATTTCCAAAAGTACACTGGATCAGGTTGAACTACATGTCTCATTATGAGTGCAAATTTAATTAGGAATATCTACATATTAAATTGTCATATCTTGGTGGACAACAAAAGATACAGTTTCAAGTTGTCAGAGGAGAGCTTCAGGTGAAACAGAGAACATTCACAAAAATTGTGCAAAGGGACATCATTACTATAATTACCTTTTGTATCATGTCAGAAGCATAGAGATGAGGATCTGTGATTTTCATGGTATTCTCTGGATTAAGCCACAGAACCTCAGCTCCAATATGAAAGCAAAAGACACTAAGTGCTAAAAACATTCCAAGGTCCTGTTTTTGAATTATTGTCATTTGACCTAAAATAAGGACATTGAAGCATTTGTCCTTCTGTTTCAAGGATGACTACCCTCCTTGCTGAATCTGCAGCAGCTGAACTTCTAAAGTGTCCTAAATGAAGGAGAAGCTTTGCACACATTCCCTCCAGCTACTTTAGGACACACATCTGGTCACTGCTTATATTTAATAAATGTTCTCATGCTGGCACAAAGTTTGCCACAACAAAATCTCCCTTCCGCTTGAATAGTTTTAAGAATTCTTGCATTGCTAACTTTGATCAAGAAGTTGTGAAATAAAAATTATTACTTTTTAATTAAAAGTTTCCAGAATACAGAAAGATACGAAAGGACAGAGTAGAATGTAGCTCTATTTGGTAAGGAGGATTTAATTGTTACCGAGAGAGATGATACTTGTCTGCAGGGAAAAGATGAAGCAATTTAGTTGCATTGGTCAAATAGCTGGCCCTAGTTGGATCATCCACCTGCACATCAGGGGGTGATCAGGGCAAGATATTTTGTTCAGACATGAAGAGGGTTGCATTGTGTGATAGTGTATGTACAATGGCGAATCTTAATTACTTAATTTATTAGATAGAGAGAGCAAGTATTGAAGGGGGCAGAGCTGATATTGTTGAATAATGTTTTTGGAAAAGCATGCTGGAGAGAATACTAAGGGAAATAGGTTACTAGACTTCATCTGAGCAAAGATCTGGAAGTGGAGTTAAAACTCCATGTTGGAGAATACTCTGGTGATAGCAATCATAGCATTATCAAATTTAACTTGACTAGCGAAATCACTGCTGCAGATAAATTAATTGTTAGGGCTAGATTTCAGGAGGGCTTGAATAAGGTGCACTGAGAAAGTAGTATTGTCCACCTGAATTTCCCCCGAAAAAAACATTTGATAAAATGCTCACTTAATGCTGTTTCAGTTTAATATCGTTAATAAAGTAGTGTCAGTATATCGATTTAACATTGACTGTTTCACTTTGAAGGTTTTGCCACAGACTTGCTTTTCTTCGGCTTGCCCATTCACACACACTTTCTTGCAGCTCTTACACTGTCACACTCAGTTCCTCTCTTCCCACTGCCCCCCTTTGTTGCCTTTGCCTCCTGACGTTTGCTCTCCAACTTGCCGGTACCGTGACTTTGTTTTCCATCCTACCTCTATCGAGCCATGCTCTCCGTCCTGCCTGTACTGCAGCGTGCTCTCTGTCCTGCCACCACCTGATGTTGCTCTCCACACTGCCTCCTCCACAATGCTCTCTGACCCTACCTCCACTGCAACAGAGTGTGCCAGCACTGCAATGCTGCTCTCTATCCTGCCTCCACAGTACGCTGCTCTCTGTCCTGCCTCCACAGTACGCTGCTCTCTATCTTGCCTCCAAAGCTACACGGCTCCCCATCCAACCTCCACAGTACGCTGCTCTCCGTCCTGTCTCCACAGCTACGCCACTCTCCATCCTGCCTCCACAGTACGCTGCTCTCCATCTTGCCTCCAAAGCTACACGGCTCTCCATCCTACCTCCACAGCTATGCTGCTCTCCGTCCTGTCTCCACAGCTACGCCACTCTCCATCCTGCCTCCACAGTACGCTTCTCTCCGTCCTCCCTCCACAGCTACGTTGCTCTGCACGCTGCTCTCTGTCCTGCCTCCACAGCTATGCCACTCTCCATCCTACCTCCACAGCTACGCTGCTCTCCGTTCTGCCTCTACAGCTACACCGCTCTCCATCCTGCCTCCAGTGATGCCGCTCTCCGTACTCCTCACACTGCTCTCTGTCCTATCGCCACAGCTAAGCTGCTCTCCGTCGTGCCTCCACAGCTATGCTGCTCTCCGTCCTGCCTCCACAGCTAAGCTGCTCTCCATCCCGCCTCCACAGCTACGCTGCTCTCCGTCCTGCCTCCACAGCTACGCTGCTCTCCGTCCTGCCTCCACAGCTAAGCTGCTCCCCATCCCGCCTCCACAACTATGCTGCTCTCCGTCCTGCCTCCACAGCTACGCTGCTCTCCGTCCTGCCTCCACAACTACGCTGCTCTCCGTCCTGCCTCTACAGCTACGCTGCTCTCCGTCCTGCCTCCACAGCTACGCTGCTCTCCGTCCTGCCTCTACAGCTACGCTGCTCTCCGTCCTGCCTCCATAGCTACGCTGCTCTCCGTCCTGCCTCCACAGCTACGCTGCTCTCCGTCCTGCCTCCATAGCTACGCTGCTCTCCGTCCTGCCTCCACAGCTACGCTGCTCTCCGTCCTGCCTCTACAGCTACGCTGCTCTCCGTCCTGCCTCCATAGCTACGCTGCTCTCCGTCCTGCCTCCACAGCTACGCTGCTCTCCGTCCTGCCTCCACAGCTACGCTGCTCTCCGTCCTGCCTCCACAGCTACGCTGCTCTCCGTCCTGTCTCCACAGCCAAGCTGCTCTCCGTCCTGCCTCCACAGCTACGCTGCTCTCCGTCCTGCCTCCACAGCTACGCTGCTCTCCGTCCTGCCTCCACAGCTACGCTGCTCTCCGATCTGCCTCCACAGCTACGCTACTCTCCGTCCTGCCTCCACAGCTACGCTGCTCTCCGTCCTGCCTCCACAGCTACGCTGCTCTCCGATCTGCCTCCACAGCTACGCTACTCTCCGTCCTGCCTCCACAGCTACGCTACTCTCCGTCCTGCCTCCACAGCTACGCTGCTCTCCGATCTGCCTCCACAGCTACGCTACTCTCCGTCCTGCCTCCACAACTATGCTGCTCTCCGTCCTGTCTCCATAGCTACGTCACTCTCTGTTCTGCCTCCATCACAATGTCACAATTTGATTTGCAATTTTATCATTCAAATGATCAGAACGTATTTGTTAATGGTGGGCAACCCTGCATTGAAGTAGTTGCTGATGGATTTCCATAAGTCATAGGAGCAGAGTTAGGCCACTCGGCCCATCGAGTCTGCTCCACCATTCAATCATGGCTTTTCTCTATCTCTAGCAATTCTTTTTATGATGGCATTAGTAGTACAATTCATAGATTTGCTGATGTTACAAATATGAGTTAGGACTACACATGAAATAAATAGATTGTAGATTAATTCAGATAAATTAGGGACTGTATGGCACATGCCTCAATGTTGATAAATGCTGTGTGATACATTTGGGTCATTCATTTCAGGCATGTGTATACAATATGAGGTTAGCCTCTAAAGAGTAAGAGTGGGATTGCTATTGTTAGTTCAAGCCAGAAGTTCCAAAATAAACTCTGGCATCTGCTATTGTCCTCTAGAACAAGGAGCCTTTCGCGAACAAGGAGACTTTGGCACAAATTACAAAGGTTAAAATTTTTATTATGGGGATTTGAATTTCATTAGTATTCATTGACCTACTGATTAATCATCCAGTGTAGAGGATAGGCCAACTAAATTATATATTGGTAATGCTAAAATGGTGAATATCAAAGCAAGAATATGGAGTTTCAAATTTGATAGGGCTTCTGAGCTTGATGACATTCATCCAAGAGTGCTCAAAATGGGGGAATGTTTCAGATAAGTCCCAGTATATATTTTAAAACTCATTGGAGAATGGATTGTTCTCATAAATTGGAAGGAGACTTTCAAGAGGACAGCAAGTCAGAAGCAGGAAGCTACACCTACCAGCCTTGCAAATGCCATGGTTACTAGAGGAGGTTGGAGGCTGAGTATTCTGCAGCAAGCGACTCACTTCACATCCCAAAACCTCTCCCAACACCTATAGATACAAATCAGGAGTGTAATATGTAAGGGTTCTTCCTATTTATTTCCTTCGTTCTCTTTTAATTTTTTAAATTATTTTTGGTCTGTGCACCCATATTCAGAATGTACCTATAAGCGGAGCACTCAAGCTGAAGCCCCCTGCTTGTCAGAACATAGTGTTCCTAGGTTTTGTATTTTGGAGAGGAGAAACCGACTCGTTGGCGCTGAGGGAATCTTAGGAACCAGCTTTGGAGGAAGTTGGTTCAAGTGGTTGGCTGGCAACCTGTGGGTTGGTCAGGGACAGTGTTCTGCCTGACGACAGTCAGTGATTGGTTCCTGCGTGATACCTTGTGAGAGAACTGGGCAGACGTTTAGACCTTGGAAGTGAAAAGGACCGTCTCCCTCTCTGAGAAAGTAGATAACTTTGCCAGAGAGAACCATCTCCAGCCTAGAAGGAAGAAGTAATGACATAAAAACTTTAACTCCAGAAAGACATTAACTGGAAGCCATTCTAGTGCATCTAAGATCATTTATCCGTATATTTTTATTAATATTTTCCTTACCTCTTAATCACTTTTTCCCCTTCTGTGTTGCTTGTGTGTATGTGTATAGAGAGAGATAGAGTTTGAAAGGGGGGTGTTGGGAAAAGGGTATTAGATAGTCAATTACATTTTTCTGTCAGTTTAATTAAAGCACTGTACATAATAAAAGGTTACTTGTGTTAGGTTGCAAATCTGGTGACTGCAGTTTATTGAGCATAGCCAAGAACCTCAGGTATTTTAAAATAACATCTAATTTCACTTGTGTTGCAACTCTGGGTCAAGTGGGGCTGGAAAGGACCGCGCACTAACCCAGGGTGTCCTGACAGTAATACTTTTCACTTAGCTGCATGGGTGCACCTGCAGCAATACTCAAAAATCCTGACATCATCCAGGACGTAGTAGTTCACTTGATCGGCAGTCACATCATTCACTTTACCACTGGAGCACCGCGGGTGCAGTGTCACTATTGAGATACACTGCAGCAACTTGCTGAGGTTTCTTTGATTGCACTTTCCTAATCTGCAACCGTTGATACATAGAAGGACAAGGTAAGCAGGTTCATTGGAACACCACCACCTCTTAAGTTCCCCTCCAACTCATACACCATTCTGATTTGGGAAAATATTGCCATTCCATCGGTGTCCTGAAACACTGCCTAACAATAACACCTTCACCATGTGGATTTCAGTGGCATAAACAGATGGCTCGGACAGCGACATCAAATTCTACAAGTTGCCTTTAAGTAGAACTGTTAGCTTAACTTCAATTGTTGGAAAGTTGCTGGAAGGGATCGTTAGAAATACTGTGGATGACGCCTGGAATTGTGACTCGCAACATGACTTCTAGTAAAGAAAATCAAGTCTCCAACATGGCTTCTCGTAAAGAAAATCAAGTCTCAAGGTGACAAATAGGTTAATAGATGAAGGTACTTGGGCACTCAGAAAGCTTTTGACAAGGGCAGTACAATTAGGATACTTTATAGGACAGAGTCCTGTGGGATAGAAGAGCGTGATCCTGTATTGGATAGGGATTGGTTTGTTCGTGCAGGCAGAGGGAATTAATTGATGCTATTAATAGAAGTGAAAGCTGGTTACCACTGGGGTTCTGCAGTTGGAACTGCTGCTTTTCATACTGTATATTAATCATTTAGCTGATGATGCCTTGTGTTACTGTCTACAAGTTCATGACGGTCTGAAGCTCTGTTCTAATATTTGCAGCTTAAGAAGAGAAGAAAGGATACAATTTGATCCAGGTATGATGAACCGACACCTGGCAGATATAATTTAATGTAGATAAATGTAGTGCTACATGTGGGCAAAGCTAATGCTAAAAACGTATTTGCAATATTTGCTTCAGAATTGATGTCTCTTTAGAGGTAAATGTGTCTGGCTATGACAGTACGAGTCCCTGAATGTACACAACTAGTGCCATGAGGCTAATTAGAAGATTATTAATAGAGGTTTAGAGTATATAATAAGAACAAATCCAGACTAAACTAAAAGAATGTTAGTGCCATTCAAAAAGACTTTAGTGAGGCCTTATATGGGGCACCATGTTTGTTTTGGTTCCCTAGTGCGGTGGATGATACAGAGGCTTTGGATATGATTCAAAGGAGGGCTCCTGGAATGGTGTCCAGTTTAAAAGCCTTTAGTCTCAGGAATAGGTATTCTTATTGTAGAAAATCATAAGCTTTGGGGAGTTAAATTGAAGTGTTCGATTAAATTATGAAAGTAATAGATTATGTTGGTGTGGACAATTTGACTATTTGAAATAAATATTTTTGGAAATATCATTTATAAAAGCTGTGCAAACTTGGGATTAAGTTGGATGTTTGGAGGTTTTCCTTTAATGCAGAAGGTTATTGACTCTTGTAACAAGTTAGCTCGTGATGTGTAGGTTTGCTGATTGGATGGGTTCTTGCAGTAGCCAGTATCACTGTGTACAAAAGGTAGGTTAAGACATTTTGTTTGTACCTGTTGGTTATTGCCGTATTTTACAACTCTTTCCGAGCACCTTCTGGAGAGGAGAGAAATTTATCTTCCATTCATTGAAATTGATTAAACGGGCGGCACGGGTGGTTAGCACTGCTGCCTCATGGCTCCAGGGTCCCGGGTTCAATTACGGCCTCTGGTGACTGTCTGTGTTGAGTTTGTACTTTTTCCCTGTGTCTGCATGGCTTTCCTCCCACAGTCCAAAGATGTGTAGGTTGGGTGGATTGGCCATGCTAAATTGCCCTTAGTGTCCAAAAGATTAGGTGGGGTTACCGGGGTACGGGGATAGGGTGGATGTGTGGGCTTAAGTAGGGTGCTCTTTCCAAGGGCCGGTGCATACTCAGTGGGCCGAATGGCCGTCTCCTGCACTGTAAATTCTATAAAAATTGATGTGTTTTTTATTTTTTTTAGCCTCTCCAGGAATATTACAACTTCAGTATTGCTGAAAAAAGACATTTTGTTGAAGCTTTTCATCTTGCACACATCAGGCAAATCACAAGAATACCAATGTCAACAGCAACTTTATACTATGAGTTGTCGGTAGTTGTTGTTTCCCTGACATTGGTATTCTTGTGATTGCCCTGATGATTGCAAGATGAAAATCTTTGACAAAACGTATTTTTTCAGCAATATTCAAGTTCTTTACTACAAATGATTATTACTATTAAAACTATAAGTGAAGGGTAATCTGGTTATCATGCTTAGTTACATCATGACTGTTTAGGACAGGTTTGATGGACTTTTCAAACATTCGAATGATTTTTGGTATACTAAATGGCCATGACCAGTGTGTCAATGCTGTAGAGTTGGTAAGTAGAATGTAAGGAAATACAGCTACAGCAATAAAATACAAGATCAAAATATAGTGCTACCTTTTATAAAATACGGGTATAGTCCAAATGTGAATACTGCTCCCAATTCCTCGTGTTTCAAATGGTACAAAATATTGATACACTGAACAACATTTAGGACATGGCTATGGACAGAGTCTGGGTACAGGGTTGTTTTTCCACAATCTAAATGTAGACTTTATAGGGAGAGGATATAATTGATGTTTTTAAGAGAGTAGATTATTGGGCTATTGTAGCTAGATGAAGAAAGGGCAATATAGAAGTACACAATTTGAAAACAAAAGCATAGACTTAAGTTTCCAGGATCTATGAACTTTCAGAGAGACTCGTTGGTCAGAATTAACTACAGGCCTTGCAAAGGGAGCTGGGTGAATTCCAAAGATGTGCAGGTTAGGTGGATTGGTCATGCTAAAAATTACCTGTTAGTGTAGGATGTGTAGGTTAGGTGGGGTTACAGGGATAGGTCAGGGGAGTGGGCCTTAGTAGGCTGCTCTAAAGGTTGGTGCAGACTCGATGAGCCAAAAGGCCTCTTTCTGCACTGTAGGAGTTCTATGTTGAGTCTATGATTCTATGACTCCATTGAGTAGAAGACATGTGGAGTTCTAGAAGTTGTCTGAGTTTAGAAGTGGCTAACATTACCCATTATTACAGCAATCTCTAGAACTTGCTTAAGTATCATCTGGAGTTTGGAGAGAAATTTCCAAGATTTATTTTCCAGAAATTGGTCCATTGCTACTTTTCTGTATTTTTGCCTCTCCCAGGAGATTACATAGCAACGGGGTGAGGGTGGTTTTATGATGCGCATGTAGAGTTGCACCATGTCTGAATGGGATCAGCTGAATGGAGTAGTTGCTTTTTTATGGATGAAATATGCCATATCACCCCTCTATGTTAGAATCTCTATGTCCAGATAAATAACTTGAAAAGTTGGATGACTTGGTGCACTGCAGATAACAATCACAGTTCTTGAAGTTTATTAAAGGTCTCAACAGGAAATCATTGAGTTAGTGGTGCAGATTGGTGTGGTGGTGACACAAACCCTAACAAATGATGCTGTTATTCTGGATAAAAGAGCTCCTTTATTTGGTTGGCTTTATTTTAGAGAGAATTTCTTCTGTCTATTATAATCATTATGGAAAAGAACATTTGCACCAAATGGAAATGGTTTTCCATTGGTAGCCTATATTGAACACATCTCTGCAGTGCCACAACTTTTGACTTCTTCGCTTTTTAGCATTTACTCTTACTAAAAAAAAAGAGACATGGTGTTGAAGCTTCTCATCTTGCATTCATCAGGATAGTCACATGAATGCCAGATTTCAAAGAACACGATGATTTAACTGCATAATGCTGAAAAAAGACCCATGTTGTTGAAGCTTTTCATCTTGTTCATCAGGACAATTCACTAGAATACCAAATGTAAAGGGAACAACAATTTGTACTTTTTGAGAAGAGCTGAATAGTTGGTAAATGGACTCTGGTTGGTAGACGTGTTGCCATGTAGAATGTACCAGTTAACTGATGACTGACAATTAACTGATAAGCTTTGATTACGTTGAAATCAGGCATGTTGGCTCTGATTGGTCAAGGCATTGCCCAGGGGAATGAACCAGATATCCCTTTATGCTTATCTTATCTATGACCAGTTCTACATAACATGAATTGGCCAAATAGATGGCCAACTTGCATTTCAATAGCGATGCCATGTCTATGTGTTCATCTAACGTTGCTATATCATGGTCATCTAGATCTGCTGCCATTATGTGAATCAGTATTCATTGAACTTAAGAACTCAGCAACTCACACAGTTGAATTCAGTTTTAACGTCACCATGTGTGCCCAAATAGATGATATTGCCAGGGAATCCCCTCTAGCCCCAGCTCTCACAAATATCTTTGTTGGGTTCCAAGACACAAATTTATTTGATGGAATGATACACTACCTCCTATCCTTTGCATACTTCCTATACGTAGATGATGCATTTGCTATATTTGAATCTGCAGCTCATGGAAGAATTTCCTTATACACCTTAATATGCTCCATTCATTGCTCAAATTCACTTTTAAGTGGATCAGTCAAATAAGCTCCCTTTCCTTGATGTGTTAGTTGAGAAACCTGCCAGGGGATTCTCTACTACCTCTACTGCAAGCCTACCTTCACTGGTCTATATATGCATTATTATTCGTATAATTCCATGAATTATAAGATTGGCCTTATCAGCAACCTCATAAATAAGGCACAAGCCATTTTCTCACCATACAAGCTTGATGCTGAAATATGACACGTTGTTAGTATACCGGACTAGACCCCAATTTATGTTAGGATTCGGGATAAGGAATCCCAATAATTTGCAGTTTGTAAAACTATGAGGAAAGGATACTTCACCCCAGGAGTGATTTAGGGAACTTTTAGGTTAAATCAAATATTATTTTTAACACAGTATTAACCACATTAACATCACACAAATAGCTTAATTGAAACCTTGAAATTCTACAATTCACAGGTAAATAGTTCTTAAGTAAAAGGAAAAACTTAACTTGTGGCCTACACCTTCACTATAAATTTTCCAACCAAGCAACCCAATACAGTTCAAATGACACTTATAAATAATGTTAATGGAACAGGTTTACTTGCTTATCTGTGTAAACCTTTTGGAGAGAGACCCTTTCAAGAGCAGATCCTGTACACTTCTGTGTTGTCATACCCTTCTGCTCAACGTAACAGCATTTGGCAAAACTGTAAACTACAATCAGACCTGGCTCCTTCCATTAATTACATCATCTGTATCCAAGTAAAATGCTACATGGCCTGCTTAGCTAGGATTAAACATAATCCTTCAAATTATCTATACCCTTAGGGAACCATCCAAAATATAATCATTCTTCCATTAGCCCTTTATCTGTAACCAAGTAAGTGGTTAGAATGAATGATTACTTCACTCTTATGGCACCTTAATTGCAGCTTTAACAGACATACTGTTTTGGATACAATAATCTCGGCTCTTTAATAATATTACTGTAACACATAAATACCTTGATCCAGGATTTTAATACTATTACTGCAATAGATATAAAATACAATTTAAACACAATTTTGTAACATTAATCACAACATCAAAGCCATCCTGTGTGATAATGGCTGCCCTGATCAGATCAATGGTCGCTTTTTATCTCACGATCCCATGAATGGGCCCAAAGTCATCACTTGAAATGTGCCCAGTCTACCTCCGATTATCCTGGAAGGGTATGTAATCTGAAACACTTGAGCAACAGGTGAAGCTAGCTGTTTCACACTGCTACTAAGCAATAGCAGTATGAGTGATGTTTGTCACTAAAAGGATGTTTGCCACTAAAAGGATACTGCTGTCAAGTCAAAAGGATCTTCTGCCTCTCACACAAATGAGTAATGTGATATATGAATTTCAGTGCCAGTGTGATGCTATGTATGTAGGCTGTATATCCCAAAGACTGGCACATCATATCAAGCAACATGTCCCTGTGCAGTGTAGCGTAGTTACGTGTGTTAGACTCTATACACAGGGCCCTGTTTTTTGTAGACAGGAAGAACATTTGCACTCAATGTGCCGGTTTCAATTAAACATAATAGATGACAGCCATTCTCTGGTTCGTTCCCCAGGGCAATGCTTTAACCAATCAGAGTTAACCTGCCTGGGTTAAATTTAATCAAAGCTTGGCAGTCAACTGTCAGCCATAAGTTAACTGCATTCTCCATGGCAGCAGCTCTACTATACCAATAGTCCACTTACCAAATAATCAGCACTCTCATGAAGTATAAATGGTTCCCTTTACCTTTGGTATTCTTGCGAATTGTCTTGATGAGTGCAAGACAAAAAGCTTTGACAACTTTTTTTTTAAGCAATGCTCAAGTTCTGTACTACAAATGATCAAACTGCATGAGAAAAGAGGTGCCAATTGGCTGACAAGTCGGCTCTGATCAAGACGTTTTGCAAACGCATGATGGTTGAGTACAGTCAGAACTCTGCCTATTACAAACAGCCAAGTGGATGTGCTGTTTGATGTGCCCCACCGGCCATTGGGATGTATGGCTGGCATCGCACCCAGCACTGAAATTCATTTTCCACAGTTCTCATTTGGGTATTGGACAGAATGTCCTTTTGGCTTAACAGCAGCACCCTGTTAGTGGAAAACACCACTCATGTGCTGCTCATAGTAGCAGCATGTAACGGCTAGCTTCATCTGTTGTTTAAACGTTTGAGACACTTTACCCGTCCAGACAACTATTTATTTATTATTTAACTTATTCAACGTGCATGTGACAGTGATTTCCATCTGTCACTGGACTAAGGTAGGAAATTCAATACATGAACAATCAGTATGGCTTATGTTTTGAAAAATAACAAGTTAAAATACAGAAACAAAATACTGCTGATGCAAGAAGTCCAAAATAAAAACAGAACATCCTGTAAATACAAAGCAGGTCTGGCAGCATCTGCGGAGAGAGAAACAGTTAACTTTCAAGCATGGTCATTAATCTGAGACGGTAAAATGTTTTGTACACCAAGATGCTTTTAATATGCTCAGATGAGAAGTGCTACACTATCTTCCTTGTACTGCAGCTGTTCATATATTTTCCTGCAGCTGATTTACCTTTTCAAATTACGAACCAGGAGTGGTGAATGCACCGTCATATACAGAATTCCAGAAAATGGTAAATTTAGGTTCTGACCGGAACAGTGCAAGTTAGGCTGCTTACCTTTCCAAATACAGGTGGGAGAGTCATCAGTTTCACTGTAGTAAACTCAAGTTTGGTTTTGATCCTCAGTCCCATTGAACAGTTGGGCTATATTTGTTTTGATTTTTAGATATGTTGCACTGCTTGCTTTTACATTAGTTTTCAAGGTAATTGTACTTCATCCATAGTGAGAGGTCCGTGAGATACGTTGCCATTTGCCTAAACTGGAGTATGACCATATCAAATATTTACCATGGAAATTGCCATTAAATTGTGGAAATTACAGCACTAAAATGTTAACCTGCCATTGCATATTTTCTGTTTGTTAATACTGTCTTGATTTCTTGCACTGGATGAATTGTTCCAAGGTTGTTTCAACACTAAACTGTATTACTTTAGTGTAATTATTTCATTTGTATTAGACATTGAAAAATAAAGTTACAGACCTAGGTTGATCATTGTATACAATGCTTCTTCGCTGCATTCCATACGTGATATGTCTGAAATTACACAAAGCATGCTTTCAACTTTGATTGCTCTGTGTTGCTGAATCCTTTCAAAGAACAACATGAATGCACATACATGTATGTTATCTATAAATATTATACATATATATGTGCATGTATGTATATTATATTTATATGTATAAAAAAATAGAAGGAATAGGGAAAATGTTATTCGTAGTGGTTGAGGCAGAGACCACAGCACCCTTTAAAGGATATTTGGGAGAACATTTGAAGCAGAGGAAGATGCCTGTGTTTAGGGAGCAGACAAAGTGGTGGGGTTAATTTTGCTAACATCGAGCTGACAGTTCTGGGCAAGCTTTTTCCGGTTTCTAAATGGCTACCATTTGGCACAAAACTTTAAAAATTACAATTTTCTTTTCTCTGTTTGGACAATGACCTGTTTGTTTGTGGAATTTTAACTACAATCAAAGAATGATGAAGACCATTCCTTTTGTTTATAAATTTAGAGTACCCAATTATTTTTTTTCAATTAAGGGACAATTTAGAATTGTCAATCTACCGACCCTGCACATCTTTGGGTTGTGGGGTGAGACCCACACAGACACGGGGAGAATGTGTAAACTCCATACGGACAGCAATCTGGGGCTGGGATCGAACCCGGGTCCTCGGCGCCATGAGACAGCAGTGCTAACCACAGCTCCACCGTGCCCCCCGAAAACCATTCCTAAGGAGAAATTTTAAGATCTGTTTGTCAGTTTCTTTCTTGTTCCTTTATTCAATCATAAACCTTTCATCCTGTTGGTCTCCATACGTTGAAATCTATGAAAAATTATATGTGATCCAAGTTGTTAATGCTTGATCAGGAAGTAAGAACTTCTATTTATAGATGGCAGAATCATATTCACAAGATGTTGCACATCTAATTAATTTGATTTGAACGGCAGCATTTGCTGCCCATTCCTAATTGCCGTTAAGAAAGTGATGAAGATTTGCTTTCTGAACCACTGTAGATCATCTGTGTACGTACTCAGTGTTGTTTGGAAGGGAGTTTCAGGTTGTTGACCGAATGACAATGCAGGAACAACAACATAGTTTCAAGTCAGGATAGTCAGAGATTTGGAGGCCCTATTCCCCCCGTTACTGTCTGCAGCCTCGCATCCCTCAAAGTGGACCCCCCTTCCTTATTTGCGAACCTCACCCCGGATTGCAAACCAGTCGCCACTAGGGGCAGCACGGTAGCATGGTGGTTAGCATAAATGCTTCACAGCTCCAGGGTCCCAGGTTCGATTCCCGGCTGGGTCACTGTCTGTGCGGAGTCTGCACGTCCTCCCCGTGTGTGCGTGGGTTTCCTCCGGATGCTCCGGTTTCCTCCCACAGTCCAAAGATGTGCGGGTTAGGTGGATTGGCCATGCTAAATTGCCCGTAGTGTCCTAAAAAAAAGTAAGGTTGGGGGGGGGGGGGTTGTTGGGTTATGGGTATAGGGTGGATACGTGGGTTTGAGTAGGGTGATCATGGCTCGGCACAACATCGAGGGCCGAAGGGCCTGTTCTGTGCTGTACTGTTCTATGTTCTAGGAGCAGACGATACAGTGCCCAGGACCGGACCTTCATCAGGTCCGAGGTCCAGAGGCTATTGAAGGAAGGAGTCATCGAGGCCAGCAACAGTCCCTGGCGAGCCCAAGTGCTGGTAGTTCGGACTGGGGAGAAAAACCGAATGGTCATTGACTACAGTCAGACCATCAACAGGTTTACGCAGCTGGACGCGTATCCTCTGCCCCGTATCTCCGACCTGGTTAACAGGATCGCGAAGTACAAAGTCTTCTCCACGGTGGATCTTAAGTCCACCTATCACCAGCTTCCCAACCGCGCGAGTGACCGCAAGTACCCCGCGTTCGAGGCAGATGGGCGCCTCTATCATTTTCTTAGGGTTCCATTCGGTGTCACAAATGGAGTCTCGGTCTTCCAACGGGAGATGGACCGAATAGTTGACCAATACGACTTACGGGCGACATTTACGTATCTTGATAATGTCAACATCTGCGGCCACGACCAGCAGGGTCACGACACCAACCTCCAAAAATTCCTCCGTACCGCAAAACTCCTTAACCTCACTTACAATAAGGATAAGTGCGTGTTTAGCACCGACCGTCTAGCCATCCTCGGCTACGTAGTGCGTAACGGAGTGATAGGCCCCGATCCCGAACGCATGCGCCCCCTGATGGAACTCCCTCTCCCCAACTCCCTCAAATCCCTCAAACACTGTCTGGGCTTCTTTTCCTATTACGCCCAGTGGGTCCCGAATTACGGTGACAAAGCCTGCCCCCTCATCCAATCAAATACTTTTCCACTGTCGATGGAGGCCCGCCAGGCCTTTAGCTGCATGAAAGCAGATATCGCAAAGGCCACAATGCATGCTATCGATGAGTCCCTCCCATTCCAGGTCAAGAGCGACGCGTCTGATGTAGCTCTGGCGGCCACCCTGAACCAAGCGGGCAGACCCGTGGCCTTCTGCTCCCGGACCCTCCACGCTTCCGAACTCCACCATTCCTCGGTGGAAAAGGAGGCACAGGCCATAGTTGAAGCTGTGCGATACTGGAGGCACTATCTGGCCGGCAGAAGGTTCACCCTCCTCACAGACCAGCGGCCAGTGGCCTTTATGTTTGATAATGCACAGAGGGGCAAGATCAAGAACGACAAGATACTGCGGTGGCGGATTGAGTTGTCCACGTACAACTAAGATATCTTGTATCGTCCTGGGAAGCTCAACGAGCCTCCTGATGCCCTGTCCCGCGGTACCTGCGTCAGCGCGCAGATTGACCGCCTCCGCCCTCCATGCGGACCTCTGCCATCGAGGGGATACCCGCCTCTACCTCTTTATCAAGACCTGCAACCTGCCCTACTCCATCGAGGAGGTCAGGACCGTGACCACAGACTGCCACATTTGCGCAGAGTGCAAACCTCACTTTTACCGCCCCAAGCAAGCGCATTTAGTAAAGGCATCTCGCCCTTTTGAACGCCTTAGTATGGACTTCAAGGGTCCCCTCCCCTCCAACAATCGCAACACTTACTACTTAAGCATGATTGATGAGTACTCCCGCTTCCCTTTTGCCATCCCTTGCCCTGACGTGACCACAACAACCGTCATCAAGGTCCTCCTTGTTCGGTTACCCCGCGTACATCCACAGCGACCGGGGGTCCTCTTTTATGAGCGACGAACTGCATCAATTCCTGCTCAGCAGGGGCATCGCCTCTAGCAGGGCGACCAGTTCTAACCCTCGGGGTAACGGGCAGGTCGAGCGGCAGAATGGCACAGTCTGGAAGACCGTCCTACTGGCCCTACGGTCCAGAGATCTCCTTATCGCCCACTGGCAAGAAGTCAGCCCAAACCCCCTCCATTCAATTCGGTCTCTCCTCTGCACTACCACAAACCAAACACTTCACAAACGTTGTCTTGTTTTCCCCAGGAAGTTGTCCGCAGGATCCCCACTGCCAACCTGGCTGGCCGCCCCCTGGCCCATCCTGCTCCGGAAGCATGTGCGGGTGCACAAGTCTGACCCGTTGGTTGAACGAGTCCAGTTACTCCACGCTAACCCGCAGTACGCGTATGTGGAGTATCCCGACGGTCGGCAGGACGCGGTCTCCCTTTGAGATATGGCACCCGCCGGCGTGCGGCCTCAACCTCCCACACCAACACCCTCCTCCCAGTCCCTATTCCCCCGGCGCCCCCGCAACCCAGCGCACAGGAACCCACTCCCCCAGCCAGAGTTTCACTGGCACCGACCAGGGGTACGGACACAGGATCACAACCGCCGCTCCCGAAGTCACGGACGGCCACCGGCCCGACGTCACAGGCACCGCTGCGACGGTCCAGCAGAACATCAAGGGCGCCCAACAGACTGATCGTGTCAATCTGATGTTTCCACTGGACTTCTATCGGACTCCTCGTGTCATTCAGAGTTCCAGTGTACATGTTGCATATTTTTTTCTCTCATTTTACTTGTATACTGTTCATTGTTTTGCACAATCGTCGCGAGCCAGTGGGCAGCCACCAATTACCTTGGTACACCTCACAAGCTCTAGTCATATCACAGTCCTACAGCCCCCCCCCCCCCCGGGCTTCTTTCTCCACAAGGAGTGAATGTGGTGATATTTGGGAGGTTTACGGTACCTATCTGCCATTGGTGCAGAACACTCGCTGCCCATTGGCTCAGGCCGGTCATGTGCCTCTCAGCTGGTTGGTTGAGACTAGTCACGTGACTGCTCACCGATTGGTCGGGAGGCGGGGTATAAGAACCCGTAGGACCCGGCAGTCGGCCTTTCTCTGTAAGTCGACTGCCGGGCACACAACTAGTCGATTAAAGCCTAATGTTTGGATCTTCATCTCGACTCGTGTCCAATTGATGGTACATCAACCCCCAACTCAAGAAGACCCCGCCTCCCCTTTAACTGTCAACGATAACCAGCTCTCCAAAATGCAAAATAAACAAACCCCAACTCTTGAGGTAAGAACTCCATTAGGTCTCCCAGCCTTGCCGAGGCACAGGGTGGAGGAGCTGACCTCCCCCCTAACAGGACCCTCCTGTGAGCAATCAGCGAGACAAAGGCGAAAGCATCTGCCCCCGCACTCATCTGCAACTCCGGCAAGTCCGACACATCGAACATGGATCCCAGGGGACCGGGCTCCATATCTACACGAAAGACCACCGACATGGTGCTAAAAAAATGACATCTAAAACTTTTTCAGCTTGGGCAAGACCAGAAAATATGTACAAGGTGAGCAGGGCCCCTCCTATACTGCTCACAGATTCCTCCCCTCAAACAAGCAGCTCATCCTTGACTTTGTCCGATGCATCCTCTGCATCCCCTTCAGTTGCATCAACCCCAACCTTGCACACAAGGTTGAGGTATTCACCCCCTGCATCACCTCATACCCAATCCCTCCTCTAATACCATCCCCTACTCCTCTTCCCACTTGGCCTTAATCCTCATGGTCACCTTATCCTCCTACAGCATCCTCCCATAAATCGCCGAGACGACCACCCCCTTTCAGCCCCCCACTGACAGCACCTCCTCTAACAATGAAGAAGCGGGCACTATCGGAAAGGTTGGAAAGACCTTTGCAAAGTCCCGCACCTGCATATACCGAAGGCTCTTCTCCGGCGCCAGTCCAAACTTCTCATTCAACTCCTCCAAGCTCACAAACCGCCCTCCCAGAAATAGATCCTTCAGCTCCCTGAAACATCCTCCCATCCCTGGAATCTCGCAACCACCCTCCCGGCTTGACATCGTGAATCCCCCTGATCGGCATCAGCCTCGACCCCACTCACAACCTAAAGTGCTGCCGAAATTATCTCCAAATCTTCAATGTGGCCACCACCACAGCACTTCCCGAATACTTCCCTGGAGCCAATGGGAGCGACGCCATCTCCAGCGCCCGCAACCCCGACCCCCTTCTCGAGCCTACCTCCACCCTTAGCCACAAAACCTTCACCTCCCTATTCCAACCCTGCACCTTCTCCGCATTCACCGCCCAGTCACAAATACATGAGATACATAATACAGATTTGGGAGGTCTAACACCCTCTGTTGCTGTCCATCTGAAGTACCTCCTTCCTTATCCTGGCCACCTTCCCAGCCCAAACGAACAAAGAAACCAACCTATCCGCCCCCTTGAACAATGCCTTGGACAAAAAGACCAGCAGAAACTGGAATTAAAACAAAAACCGTGGCAAAATGTTCATCTTAACTGCCTGCACCTGACCTGCTAACGACGGGGGGGGGGGGGGGGGGGGGGGGACTATCCGACCTCAAAAATCCGCTTTCACCCTCTCCACCTTGCCGAAGACCTGCCCAATCTTGGGCCACCTGCACCCCCAGATACATAAAATGAGAAGCTGCCACTTGGTATGTCAAATGCCCTACCCCAAGCCCTGTCCCTGGAGGCTCTCCCCCGGGGCATCCCTGCCTTGTTCCCTGATGCAACATAAAATACATTGATATCATGTCATTCGTCCTCACACAATCCACTGGATCCTTATACAGCAATTTCACCCATGCCACAAACGTAGGCCCAATCCCAAACTTCTCCAACACTGTCATCAGATAGCTAGACTCCACCCGATCAAACGTCTTCTCCCCATCTAATGCCATCACCATCTCCAACTCCCTTCTGTCGGGGAAAACATCACGTTCAGCTGCTGCACATTTGACGACAGCTGTCTGCCCTTAACGAACCTCATCTGATCCCCCCCCAATCACACTTGGTAGGCACACCTGCAGCCTTAAGAGCCAGCACCCTTGCCAATATTTTAGCATCTACATTCAGTGGAGATATGGGCCTGTACAACCTAAACTCAAACGGGTCCTTATCCTTTTAGCAGTAACAAAATGGAAGCCTGTCCCATTATTTTCTGCAAAACCCCCCTGATAATCGCATCCTCGAACATTTCCACCAACTACGGCGGCTGCTTAGCCTTAAATATCTAATAGATTTCTACCAGGAAACCTTCCGGCCCCACCGCCTTCCCTGTCTGCTTCATCCGAATCACCACCTTCACTTCTTCGACCCCCACCGACTTCTCTTCCCCCACCCTTTCCACTTCACCAACCTTCGGACACTTATTATTATCACCCTTCCCATTCTCACACAGAAACTCTGCTACAATCCCACATCCAGCCTCCACCCTGGCTTCTGAGCTAACCCCTTCTCCAGGACCATACCATCCAATATGAAGTATCCTAAATCACAATTTCCGAATACTCTGCCTTCTTAGCCCCTGCTAACAGCCCTTTCCCATCACAAAGAAATCAATCCTCGAGAACATCTTATGCACCAGCTAAAAAAAGATACTCCCGATCCCTCAGGTGCAAAGAATCTCCACCGGTCAGCTCCCCACCCCCATCTCCCTCATAAACCCCACCAACATCTGCTTCCTCCCTGCTGGGGTCAGCGAGCGCAGCTGGGACCTGTCCATCCTTGGTTCCAACACTATTCCAGTCCACCCCCCAAAATCAGCTCATGGGTATCCAGATTCGGAATGGTAGCCAGCTTTTCTTCACGAACCCCACACCCATCCCAATTGGGGGCATATATGCTAATCAACACCACCAACCTTCCCTCCAACACACCCGTTACAATCATGTACCTACTCCCCCGACTTGCCCCACCATCTACATCTGGAACTCAACCGCTTGCCCACCAAAGTTGCCAACCCCCCGTGCCCTACTATCAAACCTGACTCACCCACCCCTTCCTGAGCCTCATCTGGCCCATCGCCCTCGGATGGGTCTCCTGTAGCGTCACCTCATTAGCTTTTAAGCTCTTCAAGTGCAAGAAAACTCTCGCTGTCTTCACCGGTCCCCCCAACCCTCACATGTTCCACCTCACAATTCTGAACAGGGACCTCTCACCCCATTCCCCCTTACCACTACCACCAGGTCCTGCCCATTCGAGATTTAAATGTATTATTATGGGCTTCCCATCACTGCATGGCATGAACCCCGTTATCCCACTGGTGGGGCATGGAGACAATCGAATGGGCAAATCCGCCAGCGTGAAAGCCATTTTGGGCCTCCTCCTTGATTCTCCGCCCCCTCTGACATTCCTGCCTGCCAAAAATGGGGGCAGAAAATTCCCTTGGTGGCGTGGGACTGGGTGTGGTGTGTGTCAGGTTCCCTTTTTTATGGTACTACTGAAACACTTGGGTTCTGTTGGATCTGAGCAGAGTGACGACAAAGAACAAATGTTTGGAGGCAAAACAGAAGCTTTAAGTGACCTCCACTCCCTGAAGGATACTCCCGCCCCGGCCCACATCCAGGCAGGTATTTTTATACCGGTCAGGCTGATCTTGTTTAAGGGGAAGCCCTGCCCCTTTAACAGGGAAGGTCATATTTTGCCGAGGTCACGGGGAGCGTGATTGTCCACACCCCGTGACCTCCGTGCAGGTTACAATAGGTTCTTCTAACGACCTGGCAGCTTTCATGGTCATTGCTTTCCCACTGCTAGACCACAGGTTACAAGCTTTACTGAATTTAACTTTGCATTGTGGGACTGTAAAATATTGTTTGATGATGTAATTTGCATGATAATCATATTTTAATTAGATTTTTTTAATAAATAAGGAAGAATGTTTCAGTTTATGTGGAGTTTTCAAGCTTTCCTTTTACCCTCCCACCCAATTCTCAAGGTGATGAGCCCTTAACATGTTTCGCTTTTATGAACTTGACAGCAAATGTTGACAAGCTGTTTGGCTGCAGGGACCATTACCAAATCTTAACTCGCTGTCTTCATTAACATTTCCATTGGGAGCATTTGGCTCATGATCAAAGTGTGTGCAATAATCAATTTTGTGAATGTAAGAGGGCCGTAGGCATTTATATTATTCCAGCAGTTCCAGTGGAGATTATATTACTCAATATAGAATATGGATGGAAAGTGGCACCTTCCTGGTTTGTTGGTGACTGGATAAAAATGCTGAACTCTCAAGGAAACAGAGAGCTCATTTTAAATAACTTTGTTGTGCTGAAAATTTGTAAATGCACAGCATGATTTATTTAGACCAGCTGCAGAAAGAAATTCTTGCCAGTGACTTGTTGAAAACAGTGCCAACACCTGTCTCCTAAAAGCTTAATGGTTATTAGAATTTGTGGCTGGCAGCTGGATGTGCCTTGCATTCTTTTAAACAGTAATTAGAACTGTTTTGAAGTTTGTGCAGCAGTCATTTATTTCCAGGAGTTTTTAAAAAAATGAATGCATGAGATTTCTTATGGCAAAATAGTCAGAATAAAGGCCCCTGTGTTACTATTATTTTCAGAAAGTACCAACTTCAGTTACAGCTAACACTTTGCAACTTGTGACTGCATGACTGTGGTGTGAGTTGCCATCTCATGTTTTGAGAGAAAAAAAATCAGAAGTAAAGCAATCATAAACTAAAATATACATATCATTTGTGTAAGGCCAAGAGACAGAAATGTTTAAATATGGACAAATCATTAAATGCAGCTTTTTAGGTTACTTTCCATGGAATTGATGTTAACATTTTTTGTGCATCGAATAAATATAGTTGTTACAGACTTCATTTGTCATTCTAATAGAACAAAGACTTTCATCTCCATCTTAGTAATGGTCTCAGATATGGTGATTTAACAGAATAAATGTAGGTGGAATGTAGTTTAGTCCTCAAAGCAGTTAACTTTTAGCTGCATTGATACACAGATACTTGCAATATCAACAACCAGAGGGATCATTTATAGGAATTCTACTGGATGTTAGCTGGTTGGGTATCTGCTGGAGAATTAACAGTATTCTCGTTATTCCCATAATTACTACTTTTTTAAAATGAGTTTGATTTTCATCATTTTGGGTTGATCTTCAAGTAGAAGTTTACTCTACAGGGCTATCAACTTTAATTATTATCCTCGCCATTCTAACATTGTACCAGTGTTTTAATTTGAAGTATCTCTATAATAAACATAATTGGCACACTGCTATTCCTGCCTTTTCAGTTATCAGTACCTTCATACAATGAAAGGTGCTGTTTTCAACAGTACAGGGGAAACTGAGATATTAGGGGCAAAATACTCTGCCCCGCCAGCCCCGTTATCTGCCCCCCCCCCCATTTACGGATCCTCCGTTCCGGCAGCCGGCCAATTGGGTTTCCCATTGTGGCCATCTCGTGTTGTTGGAAAATCCGCAGGCGCATTTTTAAATTACACACTGTGAACCATAATTTACATTTTTTGGATTGCATGCACTGAGATTATATTCTGAACAATAGATTATCTTTTAATGAATATAATTTCCAATAGCTGCAGAATATTGGAGGTAAATTATTGTATATCTATTTTACAATGCAAATATAATTAATTATGTATGTGTTTGTATTTTTAAACATACACATAAAGGGGTTGGGTGGAGTACTTCACTAAGATACGGATGAAGGTAAATTTAAGGTCAGTGAAAGGTATTAGAAAATGCAATTGCTTTTTAATTTATGGATGTCCCTGAGTAAATGTTACAGTTGTGGGTGTACATTTCATTTAATGACTAAAATGACGATGTCTTTTAGCGGGATTTGAAAATAATTATTCAATGAAATGGGTTTTGAAGAAGGAAAGGATGGAGAAAACGCAGAGGT
This sequence comes from Scyliorhinus canicula, assembly GCF_902713615.1. Taxonomy (NCBI): domain Eukaryota; kingdom Metazoa; phylum Chordata; class Chondrichthyes; order Carcharhiniformes; family Scyliorhinidae; genus Scyliorhinus; species Scyliorhinus canicula. Next base: position 79,594,103 of record NC_052153.1, on the reverse strand, counting down.
GCTTGGAAAGGAAATCCAGAACATAGGCCTGGGCAGCTTAAGGGACAGAGACACCAGCGCACTGGTGAATTAGGTGGATGAATACCAGCCTGGAATCAAAACTGGAGAGATTGGGTTGGAATGCCAGAGAAGTTTAAAAAGATGGGGCGTGGTGATATAAATATTTCAAGGGATATAAATATATCAAGGGATATAAATACTTGCATCACAATTTTAAATATGAAATATAGAAACTAGAGTAGACTATTCAGCCCCTTGCTGAATGCTGTGCTCTGCTATTAAATTAGATCATGGATGACCTGCACCCCATTTACCTACCATATCTGTTACCTTACAAAAATCCATCAATCTCGGTTTTGAATTTTTTATTTGATTTTGAGGGAGAGCTTTCCACATTCCTATTGCCTTTCGTATGATAAGCTCCTTCTTGACATCAGCCCTGAACAGTTTAGCTCTAAGCATCAGATACCTGGGAACACTACTACCTGGAAGTTCCCCTCCAAGCCACTCGTCATCCTGATTTGGAAATATATTCCTGTTCCTTCACTGTCATTAGGTCAAAATTCTGGAATTCCCTCCCTAACAGCACTGGATATACCTATTCCACATAGACTGCAGTGGTTCAAAAAGAAACTCACCGCCACCTTCTCAAGGGCAATTAGGAATGGCCTAGCCAGCAAAGTCCACATTCCTTGAATGAATAAAAAATTTCAGATTATGACCTTGTGACCTAGATTACCCACCAAAGGAAGTAGTTTCTCTCTCGCCCATCAACTCCTTTGATCATCTTGAACAATTTAATTCAATAGACTCCAGGAAATGGAAGCCTTTCAGCATATCCTCTTAACTGTTTAACCCTGGTATCATTCTGCTGAAGCTGTATTACACCCCCACCGGATGTTGGGGGGAATTGGAAACCAAAGTACAATGATGATGAGTGGGCGGGTTAAGTGCAGTATAGGACACAGACAACAGCTTTTTGATAAAGTAAAGCCTGCAGAAGGCAGAAGATGAGAGGCTGACTTGAGCGTGTTGTGGGGTCTGCAGTTGGTAGTGACATGAATGACGACGTGTGGGATGATGTAACGGTGCAAGCAAGTGAATTTACTGATGTGGAACTAAGCAGCTTTTGTGATGGAGAACATATAGGGCCAGAAAGTCAGCTCAAAGTTAAGTATCGTACAAAAGTTGCAAAAAGTCTGGTTCAAACTGAGACAGTGTCTGAACTCACTGAACCTCAACCAAAGTCATTCCAGTCATATTCTTGTTATGACCATGATGGGAGGAATGAGCTGTTTCTTTAGCCCCACTACCCCACAGGTTGCACCATAAATGTCAATGTTTTACTCGCATACCAAAGTGGCTCGTACAAGGTACACCCAGCTTCTGTCGTGACACGACGGACTTCCTACAGAAACTCAGCACCCATGGACCAGTTGAACCAGGAACATTCCTCGTCACAATGGATGTCTCGGCACTCTACACCAGCATCCCCCATGACGACGGCATTGCTGCAACAGCCTCAGTCCTCAACACCGACAACTGCCAATCTCCAGACGCAATTCTGCAACTCATCCGTTTCATTCTAGACCACAACGTCTTCACCTTCGACAACAAATTCTTCATCCAGACGCACGGAACAGCCATGGGGACCAAATTTGCACCTCAATATGCCAACATCTTCATGCACAAGTTTGAACAGGACTTCCTCACCACACAGGACTTTCAACCGATGCTATACACCAGATACATCGATGACATTTTTTTCCTTTGGACCCACGGCGAGACATCACTGAAACGACTACACGATGACATCAATAAGTTCCATCCCACCATCAAACTCACCATGGACTATTCTCCAAATTCAGTTCCATTCTTGGACACACTCGTCTCCATCAAGGACGGTCACCTCAGCACCTCGCTTTACCGCAAGCCCACAGATAATCTCACGATGCTCCACTTCTCCAGCTTTCACCCGAAACACATTAAAGAAGCCATCCCCTATGGACAAGCCCTCCGTATACACAGGATCTGCTCAGACAAGGAGGAGCGCAACAGACACCTACAGATGCTGAAAGATGCCCTCGTACGAACGGGATATGGCGCTCGACTCATTGATCGACAGTTCCACCGCGCCACTGCAAAAAACCGCACCGACCTCCTCAGAAGACAAACACGGGACACCACTGACAGAGTACCCTTCGTCGTCCAGTACTTTCCTGGGGCGGAGAAACTACGACATCTTCTTCGCAGCCTCCAACACATCATCAGCGAGGATGGACATCTTGCCAAGGTCATCCCCACCCCCCCACTACTGGCCTTCAAACAACCGCGCAACCTCAAACAAACCATTGTTTGCAGCAAATTACCCAGCCTTCAGAACAGCAACCACAACACCACAAAACCCTGCCAGGGTAATCTCTGCAAGACATGCCAGATCATCGACATGGACACCACCATTACACGTGGAAACACCACCCACCAGGTACGCGGCGCATACTCGTGCGACTCGACCAATGTAGTCTACCTCATACGCTGCAGGAAAGGATGTCCCGAAGCGTGGTACATTGGCGAGACCATGCAGACACTGCGACAACGAATAAACGGGCATCGTGCGACTATCAACAGGCAGGACTGTTCCCTTCCAGTTGGGGAACACTTCAGCAGTCAAGGACATTCAGCCTCTGATCTCCGGGTCAGCACTCTACAAGGAGGCCTTCAGGAGACGCGACAACGCAAAATTGCTGAGCAAAAACTTATAGCTAAGTTCCGCACGCATGAATGCGGACTCAACCGGGATCTGGGATTCATGTCGCATTACATTCGGCCCCCACCAACAAGCCTGGACTTGCAGAGGCCTACCGACTGAACTGGCTTGGGACAATTCACACCTCTTTAACCTGGAGTTACCTCTCTCTCTGCATCTTTGATGATTTGATTGCCTGCAGGTGCTCGCATTCCGGGGCATCTCTGACTGTGTCTATATAAACATTTCTGGAACAAGCCTTTCCATTCACCTGAAGAAGGAGCCGTGCTCCGAAAGCTCGTGTTTGAAACAAACCTGTTGGACTTTAACCTGGTGTTGTAAGACTTCTTACTGTGCTCACCCCAGTCCAACGCCGGCATCTCCACATTAAAGAACAAATGCAGCAGATACATGGGAACAGCATCGCCTCCAAGTTCTTCTCCAAGTCTCATACCATCATCACTTGGAAATATATTGCCATTTCTTCTCTGTCACTGGGTCAAAATCCTGGAACTCATTCCCTAAGCACTGATATTATCACATCAACTCCAGCGTTTCAGGAAAGCTGCACCCCCCTCAAAGGCAACTAATGGTAGGCAATAAATGCTGGTCTTGCCAGTGATAATACATCTGGTGAATTATTTTTTTAAAGCTTCAAATTATGGTCAGATGTGTGTTCTTTTATGTGGTTTAAAAGATCATAATAGTATTCTGGTAAAAAGCGTTCAGCTGTTGCATTTTACAGGGGGAATTTTCTTGGCTCTGTATCCAGGTGCAATGGATCACAAGGCTGCACTGAATATCAAAAATACAACAGGCCAGTGTGCATGTCTGTAAAGGAACTGACCTGATTTTTCTTCCACACACATTCTCATAGACATTGACTTAAGTGACAACACTTGATGCCTCATGCTCTAACTTGTGCAGCAGTGTGCATTGCCATAATTATATGCCTGGTACTTCTATTTTATGAGCGGATGAGTGCTTTGTGTTTAAACTTGGTTGCAATCCTGTAGTATGTTAACTAATAGCACAGTGGTTACACTATTGCTTCACAACGCCAGGGTACCATGTTCAATTCCCGGCTTGGGTCACTGTCTTTGCAGAGTCTGCATGTTCTTCCCATGTCTGCGTGGGTTTCCTCCAGATGCTACAGTTTCCTCCCGTAAGTCCCGAAAGACGTGCTGTTAGGTAATTGGGACATTCTGAATTCTCCTTCAGTGTACCCGAACAGACGCCGGAATGTGACGACATGGGGTTTTTCACAGTAACTTCATTGCAGTGTTAATGGAAGCCTACTTGTGACAATAAAGATTATTAATTTTATATTGTGAACATCATGTTGTGGGAGAACTCTGGTACTTTTTATTCGTGTTCATTTTTTTTAAAAGTTGCAAAATCCCTACTAAAATTTAGGTAATGTCTCAAAGATGTGGAACTATGACTAATGCTGGTATTGGACTCTGCTAGAATATCAATGGCAGCATGCTTGATTGAAAGACTTGACTTAAAGATTCATCCTTCAGATTGTACCTGCTTTAATTTTCAGCTTGGAAATAAATTCTTTACTATTAGGAGGTGCAGTATACAGAGGTTATTACAGATGGGTATAATTCTAATTTTAACAGATAGGATGTGAAAGCTGACATTGTATTATTTAATTTATGATATGTTAAGACTGTTGTGGAAATCTCTGTTTCCTCGGAAAATTTCACTCCACTTCAACGCAGTGGCAACAGTTTTCAGAGACGCCTTTCTATAATCCTGTACCTGTCTATAAAGCACACTAATAGTGTGCATGAAATATGCAGTGCCTTTTTCAAACACTATTATGTATATGTACACCTTTAAATAGCACAGTGTATTGTGTACGAACGTATAATTTCATTGCTTGATGCAATTGTTCTTTTCCACTGAGAGAACCAAGATAATCCTGGCTGTGAAATGGCAATTGTACCTGAATGAATGAATGTGTCATCAGCTTATTTAAATATTTTAGTGGCACTCATAACGGGTAGCCTGAGAGTGACTCAGGGCTTGAGAGTCTAAATATCAAAGTGTTTTAATTTTATTTTTCTGCTGCAGTTGTCCCTGGTCTTTTACTTTGATTTGGCTGAAAACCATTGTGATATTATGTGACCCTGTGGGTCGTCTGGCGTGAATATTTCCACACCCCTTACCTCAGGCCTCAAATTGTCATTAGCTCCTGAAGTGCTGTTCAGGCACTTTTTTAAATTTGGGGCTTACTTATAATGCAATGTATCACGTGTGACCTGAATGAGCCACATGTGTACTTTTGCTCACACTTCCAACATACATGCACAATAGAGTGTGTTGTGCATATTTGCCATATGAAAGATCTGGAATCACCTTTTCTTATAGTACATCGAGCCAGCATCTGATGCATATCATATTAGGTACCAGCCTAAGGTTTATTGTCCCCAATATCTCACTGATCATCTTTATATTTTGACATTGACCAGTGCAGTCCACTGGGGATTTGTTATTTTTTTTGATAAGTGCTATTCAATTGCATGATAATGTATGAAGTTCACACACAAACATTTTATATGTGCTGCAAGCAGGTGTCTGAGTTTGAGAGTGGACCTATAAGATAACGTGGAGGTGGATTTCACGTGGGGAAAGATTGCCCACACCACATGACCTCAAAATCTGTTGGCACAATGCCGACCAGAAACCCAGCTGTGCGACAGTGATATTATGGGGTGGCAGTAGCTGGAATTGTTCTGTATCAGCATTTCTGATTGGTTGGTAACTCTATAATCTCATCAGCACCAGAAATAAGTCACTGCTGGGAATACAAGCAGACCAGGAATTAGAGGAGCAATGCATCCACAACTTCAGGTGAGTCGGGAATGTTTGGTGGTACCTGCCTGCTAGACCCCAGTGAGAAGGGTGTCATGGGAGTGTCCCTTCAAGAAATGTTTTTGTCTTATCACATGGCTTCAGTGATGTCACTGTATGGATGGAGCTGGGCTGTGGATCTGAGTTTTACTTTTGCTTTGAGTTTGGTGCTGGTTTGTGGCTTTCACCGGTTTTATTTTGGACTGGTTTTGAACTCACAGGTTGAAAGAAGTGTTTATTTTCATCTTAAAAGCTGTTTCCAGACGATTTGATAATTTAAAATAGATAATGGCTTTCTGGAAGGAATTCAAACCTGCTGTTTAGAAGGGGGAACAGAGTATCACTAACAAATCTTATACCAGTAAGAGTACCGTGTACTGGGCCACACCGTTAAAAGGGGTTTCTGCTTTTACTTGGATTTTGTATTGAATTGGAACAGTTAAGGGGGAATTCATTAAGGGTTATACATAGATTACTGTAGCTGTGTGGGGTCTTTATGTTTACAGTTGATGAAAAATTTTACTGTGTCTGTTTATAAAAATGTTAGCTGAATTCTTAGAATAAAGCTTGTTTTTGATTAAAAGCACCTAAGAGCTCTGTTGAATGACACCTGAAAGGAAGGTTCTTGTGCTCATCGTAACCCAAATCAATAAACAGTTATAGGTTTAATATACTTTGGTGTTTTCTAAACCCTGGCCCATACCAAGGGGAAGAGGGTTGATGAGAGTGGGGAATTAGACCTCAGAGGGAATGGATAAAGGGGGCTGTACTGTTTTGGGGGCTGCCCCCGATGGACACAGGGGACCGTCCCAAAAAAGGTGGTACCCATCCCTCCCCTCCCCCTCCCCTCCACACCCCTCCCCCCCTCCCCTCCACACCCCTCCCCCTCCCCTCCACACCCCCTCCCCCTCCCCTCCACACCCCCTCCCCTCCCCCTCCCCTCCACACCCCCTCCCCCTCCCCTCCACACCCCCTCCCCTCCACACCCCCTCCCCCTCCCCTCTACTCCCCCTCCCCCCAGTGGGCTAGCCCCCCAATCTATTTATGATACCCCTTCCTATTACGCCTTCAAATACACCAACGAGGGTCCATAAAATTCACCCCAAGCTCTGTGAAAGCAGTAGCATTTTTGATCCATGAAGTCAGCATGTAGTATGTTTTTTAAAAAAATTTGGTTTACTCATCTTCCTTTCCCTTGACTTTGTTCAGAAATAGCACTCGGGTCCAACAATATGTTTTTGATATGCAACTGGAGCTCCACTGTGCTATGTCTTGGTAATCTGTTAACTTGTATATTGGAAGTTGCAAAAATTAATAACCAATTAAAATTGTAATCTTTTGTCACCAGATCACAAATATTTATGCAGTTACTAAATTAATCACTCATTTGATGGCATGCTCCGTTAACTATTGAGTTAATTATTTTGGGAAGATTTTTGATAAGCTGTGCAGCAGAACTTGCTTTTTTTTAATATACTTTGCTAATATTGTACGGGTTTCTGAAATTCTAAGTCAAGATAAAATCTTCAATGCATATTATCCGGTTTCCCATGGTATTGCCACAAAGGAGTGGAAATGCTTTGTATGGAAATGAGGGAGGTAACATAAAAAAGGCCTCCTTAGATGATGAACTGTCTTTTGATTCCTTAATTGCATTGCAGGTAGGTAAATAAACACCATGCAAAAATAAGTGAATGTGAATAAATAGAGCATCCTCATAATATTGGAAGCAGTTCGTATTTTTGTGGATTAGCTTTGTGAGGATTGACGGGTGAAGACATTAGCTGCTCTGCTGACTAGCATAAGTGACATTTAAGGCTTTTGAGCTCTATGTTCATGATCCTGTGCTGAGTTTCATGGGTTTCAATCTGCTTCTTCCTACACCTGTCCTCTGTAAAATGACTACAAAACTGTTTCATTGACCTACCTTCAGGAATTGGTTTCTAATTCAATTTGTAAGTATCTCCTGGTGTCCTACCTTCGGATTTGGAGCACACAGTCTCTCCCACAAGGCAGTCAGGCTTGTGTTGTATCTCTTTTCTGCTTTTCTTCACTTTGTCGCACACACTCTCACTGTTTAGTTCTGAGTGGGAGGCGTTGCGTGGGGTGGCAGGCAAAGTAGCTGCCAAGGACTGCAGACTGAATTTTGTAGTGATGGTCGCAGAAAAACGCAGCTTGCAGCCCTTGTCAGCTGCTACTTACCTCTCATTATCCCCTGCATTCTTTACTAATTTGGCTTTCCACTACCTCTTCATTGCATCAGCCTCTCACTCAGTAGTTATGCTAACCCTTCCTCTTTTTGTTATTCCTCATTCCCTATCCTCTCATAGAACAGTACAGCACATTTCAGACCCTTCAGCCCACGATGTTATGCCGACCACTTATCCTAATCTAAGATATAGAACATCTCATCTCCTTTCACTCCCTTATTCTCTCTCCTGTTCACCCCATATGTCTCAATTCTAGTTGCATACTAATTCCCTGAGGACCGCAAGCCAGATGCCCCAGCTCTATCTACTTTCACCCTCCTATTATGTCTGTTCCCTCTCCATGTGCTTCAACCTTTCAATGGCCTATTCAACTCTCATTGCACCAAGCCTCATCTGACCATCCCTATTCCCTTTGCACCACTGTGGCAAAACATTTTTAAAACAGGACACAATTTGCTTTTAAAGTGTTTATTATGTCAGAACACATGCTCTCTCTTAACATGTTTCCAAGCACTATTTCCTGAACGATGCATCTCAAAGTTGTACCCAAACAGGACCGGGTTTATCAGAGAGCAAGAGCAGTTGAACAGCCCGAGGGCAAACACGCCCAAGTGAATGGGTGATTGGCAGGTGAATATTGCCAATGTGGAGGAAAGGTGGCAAGATGCAAGAATCTCTCTGAAAACATGCCCAGAGAAGAGTAATACCTAGGAATGTAAGAACACTATGGAAGCAACAACAAGGGAACTGTATGTGAGCATCATTGGCAAAGCCACCATTTGGGCCCATCCCTAATTGCCCTGGAGAAGGTGGTATTGGTGGAGGCATGGTGTTCCTGTGCGTCTGCTACCCTTGCCCCTCTGGGTTGTAAATGTCTTCGGCATGGAAGGTACTGTCAAAGGAGGCTTGGCAAGTTGTTGCAGTGCATCTTGTGCATGGTGCACACCGCTGTTGTGCATTGGTGGTGGAGGGAGTGAATTTTTAAGCTGGTGGATGGGGTGTCACTCAAGTGGGCTGTTTTGTCCTGGATGATGTCAAGCTTCTTGTGTGGTTGGAGTTGCACTCACCCAAGCAAGTGGAGAGTAGTCCATCATAATCCTCATTTGAGTTTTATAGGTGGTGAAAAGGCTTTTGGGAGATAGGAGGCGAGTTACTCACCACAGAATTCCCTGCCCCTGACCTGCTTATGTAGCCACCGTGTATATATCTCTGGTCCAGTTCAACTCTTGGTCAATGTCTCCCCCAGGATGCTGATAGAGGAAGTTTTGCAATGGTAATGCTGTTGAATACCAAGGGTGATTATTAGATTCTCTTTTTTATCATAGAATTTACAGTGCAGAAGGAGATCATTTGGCCCATTGAGCCTGCACCGCCCCTTGGAAAGTGCACCCTACCTGAGCCCACACCAATCCCAGGAACCCCACCTTGGACACCAAGGCAATTTAGCATGAGCAATCCATCTAACCTGCGCGTCTTTGGGCTGTGGGAGGAAACTGGAGGAAACCCACGCAGACACAGGGAGAACGTGCAGACTCCTCACAGACAGTGACCCAAGCCGGGAATTAAACTTGGGACCAGTGCTAACCACTGTGCTACACTTGCATTAGACGTGGTAATTGCCTGGCAATTGTGTGACACAAATGTTACTTGCCACGTATCAACCCAAGCCTGGATATTAGCTCAGGTCCTGCTGCCTATGGACATGGATTGCTTCAGTACCTGAGGAGTTGAATGGCACTGAATATTTTGCAATTGTCAGCAAACATCCCCACTTCTAACCTTCTGATATGGGGAAGATCATTACCAAACCAGATGAAGATCATTGGACCAAGCACTTTACGCTGGCAAGCTCCTCCAGCAATATTTTGCAACAGAGATAATTGACCTCCGACAACTACAACTGTCTTCCTTTGTGCTACGTCTGACTCTAACCAGTGGAGTGTTTTCCCCAGATTACCATTGACTTCAACTCTGCTCCTTAACACCATACGCGGTCAAACGTTGTCTTGATGTCAAGGGCAGTCACTTTCACCTCAAAATAAATTAAATTAAAATGTTGAAAGAAAAGCTAACTTGGAAGGTATAGAAATTAAGTATATGAATGTAAATTCTATTTCAATGCCACCAAAAAGAATTGAGCTGAAGAAGTAACAGTATTGCTTAGCATTGAGAAACATTGGGCGGCACGGTAGCACAGTGGTTAGCACAGTTGCTTCACAGCTCCAGGGTCCCAGGTCCCAGGGTCCCACTCTGTGGAGTCTGCATGTTCTCCCCATGTCTGCGTGGGTTTTCTCTGGGTGCTGCGATTTCCTCCCACAGTCCAAAGATGTGCAGGTTAGGTGGATTGGTCATGCTAAATTGCCCTTAGTGTCCAAAAAGGTTAGATGGGGTTACTGGGTTACAGGGATAGGGTGGAGGTGTGGGCTAAGGCAGCGTGATCTTTCCATGGGCCGGTGCAGACTTGATGGGCCAAATGGCCTCCTGCAATGTAAATTCTATGATCTATGACTGATAGCGAAGGAACTCCCTTTCTAATAGCGCTGAAAGTGTACTACATCATTTGGACTGCATCAGTTCAGTCGGCTCACCATCATCTTTTCAAGGGCAATTGGGGAAGAGCAACAAATGCTGGCCTTACAATGCTCATATCCTGTAAAAGAATTAAAACAAAGCTAAAACAAAGCATAACACTTGTGGCATGATAAAATTGTAAATGTGACAAACAAAGTGCGTGCTGGACACTTGAAGATGGTATAATATCTCAGTGATAATCTCTTCCAAGTTGAAGAATTTCCTGTTTTATAACAAAAATCATTCTATACCATTTATTGCGCAATGTATTATCAGTACCACTGCTTTAAGGCAAGTTGAATTCCAATTTTCTCATATGACATTCTGGTAATTTGTTTGGTGTTTTGAAGATTGAATTTTGCAACTCTGTTCTCTGTGAATCAGTGGTCTTGGTTATTATGTTCATTTATATTGTTCTGGGCCAGGTTTAGAGAACCCCAAAGTGTATCATGGAGTTCATCTGACCCACAACTTTTAATAGATTGTGGTATGGGGAGCACACAGCCTACTCTACAGGTGTGGTACAGCAGAAATGGAAAAGTATTTTTTAAAGCAAAACAATGTTTATTCTATGAACTCTGTTAACCTTTTTAAAACATACAGTGAACATCTTAGCAACCATCAATTCAAATACAACCCCAAAGAGTACAATACTAAGTTATCATTTAAGCTTTCCTTTTTAACATCCATACAACTTAAAAATAAAACCTTTATCAGAAGCACATCAGGTTAAAGTCACTACTGAAAACATTTATAATTCTGAATTCACCAAATGATCAAGAGATAGTCTTTTGATGGCAGAGAGAACAGCAGCACACCTGCTTGGTCTGGCTTCAGCTCCAACACTGAAAACGAAACTAAAACACACCCTGCAGCCTGCTCAAAAATGAAAGTAAAAAGCTGACAGACAGCCCAGCTCCACCCACTCTCTGACATCACCAGTGGTAAACACCCATTTCTTAAAGGTACTCTCGCTACAGATATTTATATACACACCCATTTATAAACACCCATTTATAAACACCCATTTCAATATGCATCCAAAATAATAATCAGTTTTTGTCTGCCTGGACTGTTTTGATTGATCAGTTAAGGGACATGTTCATTGGTGGGGTAATTTGCTGGGTAGTGCCTGGTGCTCATGGAGGCACCTGGTGCATATAGAAGAAGAGCACATGATGCATGTGTGGTTGCCAACCATTTGGGAGGATTGATGGAGAACAAAAATAGAGAAATGTAAAGAGGAAAGCAACAACAAAGTTACCCTGCATTGAGAGATTGTTTCTGTGATGAAAAGGTGAAATTTATGGGAGGGTGGGTTAGGTGATGGATTTGATTAAGTATGGAAAATAGTGAGGATGATTATTTGATACAGCCTAATATTTGAAAGTGAATTTTTATGCTAAAAACCAAGATTCACCAGTTTTGAATGAAAAATCTTTAGAAACAATTAAAAGACTACATCAGTGTTGATTCTATAGATGATGAAGATTACAATTGTTTATGCCCTCTAGAGTTTCTACACAGTCTAACTCAGTGGGTGTGCCACTGCACAAACACAATCTCATGGTAAGAGCAGTTATAATGTTGCTATGAAACCTGAATCCTAAATAAAGACCTTGTCATGGAACAAGAAAGGTAGTTAAGAAGATGTTTTTCTTCAAGGATAGATGCTGAAATTTTAACTGACAGATTTCAAGAAAATTGAGCGTTTATTCCTCTGATAATATTGAACCCGTCAGATATAAACTTGCCTTTTCAACTCCGGTGAAAGCAGTTCCCAATTAGACTTTCATATTCTATGACTATAAACAAGTCTGAAGGCTAGATTCATGCCAGCATTTGTATTTATATTCCTTTTTCAAAAAAAAAAATAGGCTTGTTTTTTCACATGGACAGTATTGTGCAGCTTTTTCCAGAATGAGAAGTTTTGATTTTGTGAAAGTCTTTGGTGGAAAAAAAATTGAAATCCTGGATTTAAAAAATAC